>NC_134403.1:113382760-113982760 GCF_038048845.1 Mixophyes fleayi | reverse complement strand
ATCTGTGGAGAGAGAGGGGGGAAGAGGGGGACCTTAACTGTGGAAGGGGGGGAGAGGGGGAAATTAATTGTTGAGGGGGGAAGGAGAGGGTGACCTTAATTGTGGAAGGGGGGAGAGGAAGACCTTAATTGTGGAGGGGGGAGGGAGAAGGGGACCTTAACTGAGATTAGGGGGGAGAGGGGACCTTAACTGTGATTGGGGGGGGACATTAACTGTGGGGGGGGGGAGAGGGGAGAGGGGGACATTTATTGTGATTGCAGGGAGGGGAAAGGGGGACATTTACTTTGGGGGAGGGGAACATTTACTGTGATGAGGGAGTGAGGGGAATGTACTGTAATGAGGGATAGGGGGCGCATGTATGGCGAAGATGGAGGGGTGCACATGTATGGGGAGGGGGGCCCCGCCAGATTAATTAGTACTGGACCCATGGAGGGGGTGGGGGGCCCGCCAGATTAATTAGTACTGGGCCCCATAGTTTCTGATGGCAGCCCTGATGAGACTGTTTCTGTGATGCCTGGAACATAGCATTATACTGCACTATATTTGCTGTTTAGAGCTTTTATAACAAGTCACTCAAACTTTTCTAAACCTATTTATTGCTGGTTTGCTCTTTCTGCCTCATTTAACGTAAGGAGCAGTGTCCAAATCCATAATTACCCGTACAAAATCTCACTGAAATAGTTTGAGTACGTACTTATGGTGATATTCAGGCCTGTCAGTTACATTACCCAGGAAGCTGTTCTTCAGAATAGGATTTTCTCACAAAATCTAATTTAGTACTACAATACTTGTAAGGGGGAAAGGTCAACTGTTTAATAATGCCGAGCCACTATGACCTTCTATTACAAGCCAGTAAAGCCAAAATAGAAAATAATATAAACTATCTATGCCTCCTTACTCTTTCCCCCACACCCATGAAATTCTTTTCTCTATAGAACTCCAAATGAAACAAAGCTCTGCAGTATCTAAATAAACTGCTTGGTTGGGAACCCAACTATGTCTTGTTATCTTAATAATGTTATTATTTTGGTCTTGTAAATCCCTCAGTGTTTGTTGTATACAAACATAAAGGAACTGTCACAAGGGTGGAAAAGCTGAGTGATTGCACTGAAGTTCTATTATAATTCTACAAGTATAAGTAAAATGCAAAACTGATAAGAATTTCATTGCATACTTAAAAAACAAATGGAAAAGATACAATGTCAAAGAATATATTAATATTTTATGACTAATAAGTCATGCTCCATTTTGGAAAGTTAGAGCTTTTTAAATCTTTTGTTTCTGAAGTCATGAATTCAATAGAGATTGTTTATGTAGAAATGTTTCTTTAAAGCTATATGTTTCTTTATTCTGCAAGTACAAGTAGACAATATATATATATATATATATATATATATATATATATATATATATATAACAAACAAACAGATATATAAAATGGCGCTCACAACCACAACGTAGTCACAGTATTGTAATATAATAAGCAGCAGAAAAGTTCCAGATGTAAAATAGCTCAAGTATGAGCGGCAGCCACGATATCCTGTAGCCAGATGGTTAATCCGGAAATGAAGACACTGTAACAGAAGACAGGCAGGGCGCCTCAATGTGTATTACCACTTGTATAGTATAAATGGATGTAATATCATGCGTACCATAAGGTATTGATAGGTCGTCTAATCAGATATGGAGGATCCTCTTCATAAAATGTTCCTCCCAGTTGGTAAAATAATGGACAATGCAGAAAACAGAATACAACATAGAGTAGTATTGTCAGGATGTGTAATCACACCACCTGTGAAATATATACCACCTATGGGACTTCCTTATCGTGCAAAAACACATATGCCCAGAAATCAACACTTATGACATATAGGACACCCGTGTGTACCAGCCCAAAAAAAAGGGGGTATAAAAATATAAACTGCGTACCAGATGGTCTCTTCAAACTGGCATAAAATCAATCCTTTGGAGGATCAGTTGTATAGTCCCTCTCTTCAAATCTCAGTCATTGGCAGCAATAATGACAAGAAAGGAGGTGTAAAAAGTACAATAGCGCTTTATTAAAAAATAAATATATGCACTTACATCAAGGAGTGCAGATAGATGTTTAAGGTAGTAGGCTCAACGCGTTTCGTCCCAGTAAAAACGGGACTTCATCAGGAGCAGAAGAACAGCTGTCATTATTGCTGCCAATGACTGAGATTTGAAGAGAGGGACTATACAACTGATCCTCCAAAGGATTGATTTTATGCCAGTTTGAAGAGACCATCTGGTACGCAGTTTATATTTTTATACCCCCTTTTTTTTGGGCTGGTACACACGGGTGTCCTATATGTCATAAGTGTTGATTTCTGGGCATATGTGTTTTTGCACGATAAGGAAGTCCCATAGGTGGTATATATTTCACAGGTGGTGTGATTACACATCCTGACAATACTACTCTATGTTGTATTCTGTTTTCTGCATTGTCCATTATTTTACCAACTGGGAGGAACATTTTATGAAGAGGATCCTCCATATCTGATTAGACGACCTATCAATACCTTATGGTACGCATGATATTACATCCATTTATACTATACAAGTGGTAATACACATTGAGGCGCCCTGCCTGTCTTCTGTTACCATATATATATATATATATATATATATATATATATATATATATATAGCAGAATACGTAATAAACACTGGCGCTCACAACAGTATTGTATAGAATTAATATATAAAAAGTCCACAGAAACACCTCTTCCACATGTGGAGGCAGCCTTCCTTAGAATTGGTAGGTAAAGGTAAGTCCAGAATTCTGAGGAAGTCCTGTTAAGGACGAAACGCGTAAAGGCTTTATTCATGTACCCCTGGGCTATATTGGATCATCATACCATCAGATCTTTTGTACGGAGACTGTGGGAGGTTCCTGTTATACTCAAGGTTACCCGCATTACAGATAAGCTTGTATTTTTATTATTACTCATTGTGAGTGTGCATTTTATATGTTAATTCTGATTAAATACTGCTATATTGAAATACTACACCATATAGTGTATTATCTTCTTTTTCCTATCCACTGAGTGGAGGAGAGATATGGTGTTTACAGTATGCTGATGATTTATGACTGGAGACCAGACTTGCAGCTGCTGACTACACTACCTTGGAAAGAATGCTGACCACATATCACTGAGAGAACAGTGGTTTTCAAGCTGTGTTCCAGTCTTTGGATAAGATATATTTATACAGATAAGCGATATATTTCTTCTGGGTGTGTATTGCCATGGTGATGGGCTATCACTAACACACTGTTTCTACTAATCCTATGCTCGTGTTATTCTGTCTTTTTATGTATACAACACTGGACATATACCCTTGGTCCTAGAGGACCGTCCAGCAAGCTTGAAACATTGAACTTATTGAACTTTATTATTGTAACACACCATTGTGCGCCGTATCCTTACTTTACTTATTATATATATATATATATATATATATATATATATATATATATATATATATTTATTTATATTGTTGCATCACAGTGCTGGGATCATTGGTTCAATTACAATATGGAATTGTGCAGAGTTTGTATGCTGCATGGGTTTCCTCCAGATTCCAAATACATAATTGGTTCCTGACAGAGTTAACCCTAGTGTGTTTGAGTGTTCACGTGGTAGGGAGTATAGATTATAAGCTCAATTTGGGCAGGGACTAAATATTCACTGTAAAGTGCTTCATAATTGTTACAAATCACCCTATGAGTTATCAGAACCTGTTGTTGACAAGAGCTTCACCATTAGCAACCCCCTTTCCCATGGAATCAGTACTCAGTTGTCCCCAGGACTTAATCTTGAGTCGTGATAACTTAACTCAGGTAGGTGGACACCACAAAGGACTTGGTAGTGTGATGCTTAGCAGAGATCTCTATGACAACAGGGATGCAGAATGCACCTGGACTAGAATATACTGAGTTGCAATAGGATGTAGTACCAAGCTCCAGCAGTATAACAGTTTGGCAGTGTAGAGAAGAGAATGTAACTGGGGAGCAACACAGAGCAAGGGAAGATGCCAGAGCAAGTTTGAGCTGTAATCTGGATGGTGAAATACCGCTGACACAAGTGTGGAGCAGACAGCAGGCAACAAAATCCTGCGGCTGGCTGGTGGACTCACAGACGAAAGGCAAGGTCAATAACAGGGAAAGGGTCGGTCCAGGCAACAATATAGGCAGCAACTAAGAATTAAATATGTAAAGATACATCTTAGCTTTGTTTACACATTTTTAATTTAACCAATTAGATTTTAGATTTACTTGGATGAAACTTCAATGAGGAGCATTTGGTCTTTAAAACATGGTGTATCTTGTCTTCCTGGAACACCATGGGTTGACAGAGAATATATTTCAGGGTCATTACCAGGATGTATTGTGTTGGGCCCAGCTGTCCTGATGGGCCCAGGGCAATTGCCCTTTATACACATCATTTATTAAAATAGCCCTGCATTCTGCATGTGGTGTCGTTTCTAAAACACTCTGGGACAGGACTTTGACTTATATATTGAAGGCGTCATATTCCATTTTGGGCTTGGTGCAAATAGTATCTAAAAATTAGAGATGGTCACTGACCCCCGTGTTTTGGTTTTGGTTTTGGTTTTGTATCTAGATGCTGTCGAAGTCAGCAAAGTGGATAAAGTCATTTCAATTAAAATCGAACAAACTTGGTTGGCTTTGTCTGAAAAGATGCGTATGGCACGCTACGGCGTGAAAGGGCGTACGCGGCCGCAACACGTGGCACAAACAGTATTTACGCTTTTACATACATTCGTACAAACACTCACATTTGTAAAATAGTACACATTAATGGTAGTTGCAGCACATAGTTATTTATGTCGAAATATAGTAGAGTTTATGTGTAATATTATAAGTTATATGCATATCAGTAAAACATATGGTACACGTTGAAGGAATCATGTCATGTGTGATATCATACTAATCCCCTTTACATTTGCAACTGTCCGGTTCACTCTGCGAAGGGATCACAGAGTGCATACGCAAGTTATTAATGTTAAGGAATTATGGACTATTAGGATTAGTAATCTTGGCGGGAAGATCGGAACCCATCCCCTGGAGAGATGACCCCCACCTTTGGATTCCTGAGCTTAAACTAGCCTATGATCTGCAACCACCTGGACCCTCCTGAAACCTGGACCAATAGAAGCAAGCCACACCCTTTACATTGTTTTACTGTATTTCTGTTTGCATATAAGCAGCAGCTCCTCATCTAGTGTTCAGTCACCTTGACCACAGACTTCACGACTGAATGACTGTTCACTGGATCCAGAGCGCCTGCGATAAGTAACGGCTGTACTTACTATTGTTTCACTTGAATTATTCTGCTACTTTTTGAGAATAAATATTTGTGCGTTGGAAACACAAATCAAGATTCAACAATCGTTATTGGATAGCGACAAAACGCTCATAACAATTACCTTTGTGTTTTGGTTTTGGTTTTGCAAAACCGCCATTGCGTGTTTTGGTTTTGGTTTTGTTTGGTTTTGTTTTGCCATTTTTGAAAAAAATGCAATTTTTTTGGTCTAAAATAACCTAATTTAGTGCTCAACAAGTTTCTTGGATAAGTGAGGTAATTCTAAAGCTAATAAATTATCCAAAAAACAGTTTAATCCCTGGTAGGCCGTCCTTAATGCGAACACTTGCCTGCAAATTATACAGACAAACCTGGTTGTCTACCTCCTCCATCTTTGATTATTGGCAATGTAGCCATCGTCTTTGGGTGTATATTACACCCTCCACTTGTAGTTGAATAGAAAAAAAAGCCTGCATAGACTGTGGAATTGGAAAGTAAAAATAAATGGACCACGGTAGTTTGGTGGCTATCTATGCCCCCCCCGCCCTCCATTTGAAGTTGAATAGAAAAAAACCAGCCTGCATAGACTGGGGAATTAGAAAGTAAAAATAAATGGACCACGGTAGTTTGGTGGCTATCTATGCCCCCCCCCCTGCCCTCCACTTGAAGTTGAATAGAAGAAAAGCAGCCTGCATAGACTGTGGAATTAGAAAGTAAAAATAAATGGACCACGGTAGTTTGGTGGCTATCTATGCCCCCCCCCCCGCCCTCCACTTGAAGTTGAATAGAAAAAAAGTGGCCTGCATAGACTGTGGAATTAGAAAGTAAAAATAAATGGACCACGGTAGTTTGGTATCTGTCTGCATCAGACCCCCTCTCCACTAGGAGTAAAATAGAAAACTATTCAGCCGTTATAGAGTCTAGAATATAACTATAAATTGAGAAAGGCAATTTGATATCTGTCTGCATCATAATCATCAACATCATCATTAGTGCCCTCGTCGCCTACACAAATCTCCCCCTCATCCTCTTCTAATTCACAATTGGTGTATCACCGGCTACACTCTGGCTGTTCAGGCACACATCAGCGGAACTGCTGAAAGGGCCCTTCTTTATGGGTACACTAACAGAATGCTAACGATTAGACATCCCACTGTTGGATGGACTCTCCACAGGGATTGGTCTAATTTCTGATTCAGAGCAAACATTATCCTCTAATGCCTTACTGTTATTTTGCAGCTCGGCTTTGACGCGTAACAGTAGTTGTGCACCACTTGTAGGCTCGGTAGCATTTTTGGATCTGCCACTAATAGAGAAAGACGAAGGCCTCATTCTCTCTTTGCCACTGCGTGTGTAGAATGGCATGTTGCCAATTTTTTTTTTTATCGGCAGTTAACTTTTCCTCCGTCAGACTTCGTTTTCGATTCAACACCGTAAATTTTTTTTGGGTGTGTGTTTTTTTGGATGATTTCAAAAGACGGTGTAGTTTCACGTCGCCTTTCCCAGACGTACTGGGAACACTACCATCAGGACTGGTGACAGAACCTGGTTGCTCATTTTGTTCATATGTGGACTGCTTTGAATCCATTCTGAGCCCAAAGCACTTGTAGCAAATCAAATGGAAGTGCTAAATATATTTCTTATTAAAGTGCTGCAATATACTACTTTTTTTCACAGCCAGATAAATTTCTGCAAAAGAATGGGGGACACCCCAAAAGCAAATGGAACTGCTAAATATATAAATATATTTCTTATTTAAGTGCTGCAATATAGTTCTTTTTTCACAGCCACATAAATTTCTGCAAAATAATGGGGGACACCCCTATAGCACTTGGAGTGCCAGAAACTGAACAAAAAACCCTCCTCTCTTCTCCTCTTACTGCTGTAACAATCTGGTATTAAGCTTTCAATGCTGTTTAATACAATCAATCACTGTCCCTGCGCTGATATAGCCAGTGTGACCTAACCCTGCTATCTCCCTGTCAAATGGCGATGGATTGCTGTGGAGGCTGGTATTTATGCTTTTTAAATCTCGCGAGATCCGAGCTCAGAAAAACGAATACGTCACGATGACGTTTTGCCTCGATTTCGAAACCGAATGGATGGGAGAGTACCGAGCATAATGGGCTCGGTACTCGGATACCCTAAGTTCGGTTGAATTCGGATCTCGGGGAACCGAGCCCGCCCAACTCTACTAAAAATGAGGGTTGCAGCAATGAGAACTGGGTATATGAATAGTGGCAAGGTTCAATTCCTGTTACTTTAGGAATAGGTGTTTTTTAGATGTGAACTTGCATATGAAGCATGCACTTTTCAAATGAACAAACTCACACTTATTTTTTTTAAAGGCAATCTAACCTCTATCAAATCTGGCACAGAGATCTCTTTACTAAACAACTGTGGCTTGGCCTATCATGCTCTTCTACAATCTCAGCTGTCTTTCCCTTAAAGCTTTATATGGTGACCAGTGTTCAGATGTCTTAAGGTTTTGTGCAAAAAAAAAGAACCTTGTTCTCTATGGGGCCAGAGTGACAATATTAGGAGAAGAGATAACTATAAGATTCCATTCCACAATCCAAAGTCAAGTCATGGCAAGTCAAGGTCAGAACAAGAATAAACAATGAGCTACCAAGTGACTAGGTGTAAATGAGAATCTGGGTCACCAGCAGAGGTCAGGGGTATAAGAGTTTTTGCAGAGTCAAAAGAGAAAAGCCATAGTCAAATCTAAAAATACTTACAATGGAATCATATGCTCTAAAAAAAACTAGATTAATCTATTTACAGGCAGTAAAGGAATTGCCAAGCCTGGTCTTTTATAGTGAATGGGGGAAACATGACTGAATAGCATAATATCACACCTGGCATGACTGTTTGGGGCATATTCAATTAAGCTAGCACATCGTGGCTATGTGTGACTGTGCATATAAATTGTCAATACGGTACCACAACATCGCAGATTTTCCTTTGCAACCCTATGGGGGGCAAAGGGAAATCTGCAATGTTGCAGTAATGTGGAGTGCCTTCAGGTCCAGACCGCATTTAAAGCTTAATTGAATATGACCCATTGTGGTAAAAGAACAGATGAATTGCATATGCACATGCAGCAGAGAGGATGGTATTCAAATATATAAAGCATTATCTTTTTATTACAAATGTACTGTATATGCTAGAAATCAATTTACTTATCTTTGTATATAATAATTCGACTCCTGTCAACACATGACAAAACACATGACAGGTCGATGGAAGAGGAAACAGCCTAACTCTCCAGCATCCCAGTGGAGCTAGGAATAACCTCTGGCCACTAGCTAGGAACCTGGCCAAGATTACTATTGCAGCAGTTCCAGCATCCCATAGGCAAGTTTCTTTCAGCTAGATAGGGCTGAGCTGTTCCAGTTATTACTAGGGATGAGCGCGCTCGGATTTCTGAAATCCGAGCCCACCCGAACGTTGCGGATCCGAGTCGGATCCGAGACAGATCCGGGTATTGGCGCCAAATTCAAAAGTGAAACTGAGGCTCTGACTCATAATCCCGTTGTCGGATCTCGCGATACTCGGATCCTATAAATTCCCCGCTAGTCGCCGCCATCTTCACTCGGGCATTGATCAGGGTAGAGGGAGGGTGTGTTAGGTGGTCCTCTGTGCTGTTTAGTTCTGTGCTGTTTAGTTCTGTGCTGTTTAGTGCTGTGCTGTTTAGTGCTGTGCTGTGCTGTGCTGTGCTGTGTTCTGCAGTATCAGTCCAGTGGTGCTGTGTGCTGTGCTCTGTCCTTCTGAGGTCAGTGGTGCTGCTGGGTCCTGTGCTGTGTCCTGTTCAGTCCAGTGGTGCTGTGTCCTGTGCTCTGTGCTTCTAAGGGCATAGTTATTTCCCCAATATTCCCCTGTGTTTAAAAAAATAAAAAAAAGTTTTTTTTATAAAATACCAAAAACTACTTTAATATTTTTTAATTACCACAAAATTTTCACAACCAATCCTGCAGTATAAGCCCATTGGTACTGCAATATTACCAAGTTCACACATTCAGCAGTAAAAGTCCAGTGGTACTGCAATATTACAAAGTTTACACATTCTGCAGTATCAGTCCAGTGGTGCTGTGTCCTGTGCTCTGTCCTGCTGAGTTCCGTAGTGCTGCTGGGTCCTGTGCCGTGTCCTGTTCAGTCCAGTGGTGCTGTGTCCTGTGCTCTGTGCTTCTAAGGGCATAGTTATTTCCCCATTATTCCCAAGTTTGTAAAAAATAAAAAAAAAGTAAAAAAAAATAAAAAAATTAAAAAAAAAAAAAAATATATAATAATTATAACCAAATTTGCAAAACCAATCCAGCATTATAAGTCCATTGGTACTGCAATATTACCAAGTTCACACATTCAGCAGTAAAAGTCCAGTGGTACTGCAATATTACAAAGTTTACACATTCTGCAGTATCAGTCCAGTGGTGCTGTGTCCTGTGCTCTGTCCTGCTGAGTTCCGTAGTGCTGCTGGGTCCTGTGCCGTGTCCTGTTCAGTCCAGTGGTGCTGTGTCCTGTGCTCTGTGCTTCTAAGGGCATAGTTATTTCCCCATTATTCCCAAGTTTGTAAAAAATAAAAAAAAAGTAAAAAAAAATAAAAAATTAAAAAAAAAAAAATATATATAATAATTATAACCAAATTTGCAAAACCAATCCAGCATTATAAGTCCATTGGTACTGCAATATTACCAAGTTCACACATTCAGCAGTAAAAGTCCAGTGGTACTGCAATATTACAAAGTTTACACATTCTGCAGTATCAGTCCAGTGGTGCTGTGTCCTGTGCTCTGTCCTGCTGAGTTCCGTAGTGCTGCTGGGTCCTGTGCCGTGTCCTGTTCAGTCCAGTGGTGCTGTGTCCTGTGCTCTGTGCTTCTAAGGGCATAGTTATTTCCCCATTATTCCCAAGTTTGTAAAAAATAAAAAAAAAGTAAAAAAAAATAAAAAATTTAAAAAAAAAAAAATATATATAATAATTATAACCAAATTTGCAAAACCAATCCAGCATTATAAGTCCATTGGTACTGCAATATTACCAAGTTCACACATTCTGCAGTATCTTGTGCTACATATAATGGAGACCAAAAATTTGGAGGATAAAGTAGGGAAAGATCAAGACCCACTTCCTCCTAATGCTGAAGCTGCTGCCACTAGTCATGACATAGACGATGAAATGCCATCAACGTCGTCTTCCAAGCCCGATGCCCAATCTCGTAGTACCGGGCATGTAAAATCCAAAAAGCCCAAGTTAAGAAAAAGTAGCAAAAAGAGAAACTTAAAATCATCTGAGGAGAAACGTAAAGTTGCCAATATGCCATTTACGACACGGAGTGGCAAGGAACGGCTTAGGCCCTGGCCCGTGTTCATGACTAGTGGTTCAGCTTCACCCACGGATCTTAGCCCTCCTCCTCCTCCCCCCCCCTACAAAAAATTGAAGAGAGTTATGCTGTCAGCAACAAAACAGCAAACAACTCTGCCTTCTAAAGAGAAATTATCACAAATCCCCAAGGCGAGTCCAAGCGTGTTGGTGGTTGTCAAGCCTGACCTTCCCATCACTGTACGGGAAGAGGTGGCTCGGGAGGAGGCTATTGATGATGTAGCTGGCGCTGTGGAGGAACTTGATGATGAGGATGGTGATGTGGTTATTGTAAATGAGGCACCAGGGGGGGAAACAGCTGATGTCCATGGGATGAAAAAGCCCATCGTCATGCCTGGTCAGAAGACCAAAAAATGCACCTCTTCGGTCTGGAGTTATTTTTATCCAAATCCAGACAACCAATGTATGGCAATATGTAGCTTATGTAAAGCTCAAATAAGCAGGGGTAAGGATCTTGCCCACCTAGGAACATCCTCCCTTATACGTCACCTGAATAACCTTCATAGTTCAGTGGTTAGTTCAGGAACTGGGGCTAGGACCCTCATCGGTACAGGGACACCTAAATCCCGTGGTCCAGTTGGATACACACCAGCAACACCCTCCTCGTCAACTTCCTCCACAATCTCCATCAGATTCAGTCCTGCAGCCCAAGTCACCAGCCAGACTGAGTCCTCCTCAATACGGGATTCATCCGAGGAATCCTGCAGCGGTACGCCTACTACTGCCACTGCTGCTGTTGCTGCTGTTAGTCGGTCATCTTCCCAGAGGGGAAGTCGTAAGACCGCTAAGTCTTTCACCAAACAATTGACCGTCCAACAGTCGTTTGCCATGACCACCAAATACGATAGTAGTCACCCTATTGCAAAGCGTATAACTGCGGCTGTAACTGCAATGTTGGTGTTAGACGTGCGCCCGGTGTCCGCCATCAGTGGAGTGGGATTTAGAGGGTTGATGGAGGTATTGTGTCCCCGGTACCAAATCCCCTCGAGATTCCACTTCACTAGGCAGGCGATACCAAAAATGTACAGAGAAGTACGATCAAGTGTCCTCAGTGCTCTTAAAAATGCGGTTGTACCCACTGTCCACTTAACCACGGACATGTGGACAAGTGGTTCTGGGCAAACGAAGGACTATATGACTGTGACAGCCCACTGGGTAGATGCATCCCCTTCCGCAGCAACAGCAACAGCTGCATCAGTAGCAGCATCTACAAAATGGCTGCTCATGCAAAGGCAGGCAACATTGTGCATTACAGGCTTTAATAAGAGGCACAACGCTGCCAACATATTAGAGAAAATGAGGGAAATTATCTCCCAGTGGCTTACCCCACTTAGACTCTCATGGGGATTTGTGGTGTCAGACAATGCCAGTAACATTGTGCGGGCATTAAATATGGGCAATTTCCAGCACGTCCCATGTTTTGCCCACACCATTAATTTGGTGGTGCAGCATTACCTCAAGAGTGACAGGGGTGTGCAGGAGATGCTTGCGGTGGCCCGCAAAATTGCTGGACACTTTCGGCATTCAGCCAGTGCCTACCGCAGACTAGAGGCACATCAGAAAAGCTTGAACCTGCCCTGCCATCACCTCAAACAAGAGGTTGTGACGCGCTGGAACTCCACCCTCTATATGCTGCAGAGGATGGAGGAGCAGCAAAAGGCCATTCAGGCCTACACAGCCACCTACGACATAGGCAAAGGAGTGGGGATGCGCCTGAGTCAAGCGCAGTGGAGACTGATTTCCGTGTTGTGCAAGGTTCTGCAGCCATTTGAACTTGCCACACGAGAAGTCAGTTCCGACACTGCCAGCTTGAGTCAGGTCATTCCCCTGATCAGGCTGTTGCAGAAGCAGCTGGAGAAAGTGAGGGAGGAGCTGGTAAGCCATTGCGATTACAGCAAGCATGTAGCTCTTGTGGATGTAGCCCTTCGTACGCTTTGCCAGGATCCGAGGGTGGTCACTCTTTTAAAGTCAGAGGAATACATTCTGGCCACCGTGCTCGATCCTCGGTTTAAAGCGTATGTTGTGTCTCTGTTTCCGGCGGACACAAATCTACAGCGGTGCAAAGACCTGCTGGTCAGGAGATTGTCCTCTGAAGAGGACCGTGACATGCCAACAGCTCCACCCTCATTTTCTTCCACATCTATGGCTGCGAGGAAAAAGCTCAGTTTTCCCAAAAGAGGCACTGGCGGGGATGCTGATAACATCTGGTCCGGACTGAAGGACCTGCCAACCATTGCAGACATGTCTACTCTCGCTGCATTGGATGCTGTCACAATAGAAAAAATTGTGGATGATTACTTTGCTGACACCATCCAAGTAGACATGTCAGACAGTCCATATTGTTACTGGCAGGAAAAAAAGGCAGTTTGGAAGCCCCTGTACAAACTGGCTCTATTTTACCTGAGTTGTCCCCCCTCCAGTGTGTACTCGGAAAGAGTTTTTAGTGCAGCGGGGAACCTGGTCAGTGAGCGGCGAAGGAGGTTGCTTCCTCACAACGTTGAAAAAATGATGTTTATAAAAATGAATAATCAATTCCTCAATGAAGTACAGCACTGCCCTCCAGATACTACAGAGGGACCTGTGGTTGTGGAGTCCAGCGGGGACGAATTGATAATGTGTGATGAGGAGGAAGTAGACACTGTAGGGGGAGAGGAATCAGAGGTTGAGGATGAGGACGACATCTTGCCTCAGTAGAGCCTGTTTAGTCTGTACAGGGAGAGATGAATAGCTTTTTTGGTGTGGGGGCCCAAACAAACCAATCATTTCAGTCAAAGTTGTTTGGTAGGCCCTGTCGCTGAAATGATTGGTTTGTTAAAGTGTGCATGTCCTATTTCAACAGCAGACCTCTCAACTGCAGCTCATCCCTCCTCTGCGGGGATAATGTCTCCTGTGCTCTGACACGTCACTCTGTGTACTCTCAGCCTCAGGATCTGACACTACAGCTACCATGCCTCTTGTAGCAGCCCTCACTCCAGGGCCTCTTCCATGTGCAGTGTCCCCCTCTCTCTTGGGTTCACTATAGTGGCATGGAGTTCTCCCCCTCATCCAGGGCACACATTCCTTGCCCTGGCTCAGTCACCACGCTCAGACTTCCAGGCAATGCTGGGGGAGCCTGGGAGCTTCCACCCCAGGTCCCCAGCTACAACTCTCCTCTCCTGTGTCTTCTCTCTCTTTCTGACACTTGAAAGATCGTGCCTTTAAATGAAAAAGTCAGTCTTGATTGCACGACTATGTGCAAGTGCAACAGGGACATTTTTTTGGGTTTACAAAGTCAAACAGTAACACTACGACCCTGTCTGTCTGGGGTCTGTCAATGACGAATTGTCTGGAGCATGTTTTGAGGAGGTATTGTGGCCCCGGTATCAAATTGGGTACCGGGGCCACCCCACTATGCAGTCCAGATACTTGTTTGGTGGAATTCCGACACGTGGAGGGTTTTTTAATTATATTGTGGCCTCGGTACCAAATTGTGTACCGGGGCCACCACACTACGCAGTCAAGATACTTGTTTGGTGGAATTCAGACCAGTTGAGGGTTTTATTATTATATTGTGTGGACCACTCTATCTATACCACACTACAACTCTATACCACTCTATTTCCTACTTTAATTCTATTTAATTCTATTTCCTACTTTAATTCTATTACTAATTAATTAACATAAAGAGGAACCAAAAAAACCAATTTTACCAAAAGTATAATATGACTTAGACTTACAAACACTACACTTGAAAGATCGTGCCTTTAAATGAAAAAGTAAGTCTTCATTGCACGACTATGTGCAACAGGGACAGTTTTTTTCTTTACAAAGTCAACTAATAACACTTGGACCCTGTCTGTCTTTAACATACTTAATGGGATCTCAATGACGAATTGTCTGTAGCATGTTTGGAGGAGGTATTGTGGCCCCGGTATCAAGTTGGGTACCGGGGCCACCCCACTACGCAGTCCAGATACTTGTTTGGTGGAATTCTGACACGTGGAGGGTGTATTTATTTTATTGTGGCCCCGGTATCAAGTTGGGTACCGGGGCCACCCCACTACGCAGTCCAGATACTTGTTTGGTGGAATTCTGACACGTGGAGGGTGTATTTATTTTATTGTGGCCCCGGTATCAAGTTGGGTACCGGGGCCACCCCACTACGCAGTCCAGATACTTGTTTGGTGGAATTCTGACACGTGGAGGGTGTATTTATTTTATTGTGGCCCCGGTATCAAGTTGGGTACCGGGGCCACCCCACTACGCAGTCCAGATACTTGTTTGGTGGAATTCTGACACGTGGAGGGTGTATTTATTTTATTGTGGCCCCGGTATCAAGTTGGGTACCGGGGCCACCCCACTACGCAGTCCAGATACTTGTTTGGTGGAATTCTGACACGTGGAGGGTGTATTTATTTTATTGTGGCCCCGGTATCAAGTTGGGTACCGGGGCCACCCCACTACGCAGTCCAGATACTTGTTTGGTGGAATTCTGACACGTGGAGGGTGTATTTATTTTATTGTGGCCCCGGTATCAAGTTGGGTACCGGGGCCACCCCACTACGCAGTCCAGATACTTGTTTGGTGGAATTCTGACACGTGGAGGGTGTATTTATTTTATTGTGGCCCCGGTACCAAATTGTGTACCGGGGCCACCACACTACGCAGTCAAGATAGATAGATGCGTATCATAGATAAAGTACATTCAGTGGTGTGGGGCAAATTGAAAAATATTCAAAATGCACTGACATTATCAAAAACAAGAGGTTGTCACATGCTAAAACTCCAACATGTATATGATGGAGAGGATGGAGGAGCAGCCGTATGTGTAGTGTAATGCAGACCTGTTGAAGGTTTTTTATATATTTTATTGTGGTGCCCAGTGCCCACTCCTCTACGCAGTCCAGGTACATTTATTGGTGCGAATCAAACAAGTTGATGGTTTTCTTATTATATATATTGTGGTGACCCACTCCTCTACGCAGTCCAGGTACATTTATTGGTGCGAATCAAACAAGTTGATGGTTTTCTTATTATATATATTGTGGTGACCCACTCCTCTACGCAGTCCAGGTACATTTATTGGTGCGATTCATAAAAGTTCAGGGTTTTTAAGATATTGTGGTGACCCACTCCTCTACGCAGTCCAGGTACATTTATTGGTGCGATTCATAAAAGTTCAGGGTTTTTAATATATTGTGGTGACCCACTCCTCTACGCAGTCCAGGTACATTTATTGGTGCGAATCAAACAAGTTGATGGTTTTCTTATTATATATATTGTGGTGACCCACTCCTCTACGCAGTCCAGGTACATTTATTGGTGCGATTCATAAAAGTTCAGGGTTTTTAAGATATTGTGGTGACCCACTCCTCTACGCAGTCCAGGTACATTTATTGGTGCGAATCAAACAAGTTGATGGTTTTCTTATTATATATATTGTGGTGACCCACTCCTCTACGCAGTCCAGGTACATTTATTGGTGCGATTCATAAAAGTTCAGGGTTTTTAATATATTGTGGTGACCCACTCCTCTACGCAGTCCAGGTACATTTATTGGTGCGAATCAAACCAGTTGATGGTTTTCTTATTATATATATTGTGGTGACCCACTCCTCTACGCAGTCCAGGTACATTTATTGGTGCGATTCATAAAAGTTCAGGGTTTTTAATATATTGTGGTGACCCACTCCTCTACGCAGTCCAGGTACATTTATTGGTGCGAATCAAACAAGTTGATGGTTTTCTTATTATATATATTGTGGTGACCCACTCCTCTACGCAGTCCAGGTACATTTATTGGTGCGATTCATAAAAGTTCAGGGTTTTTAAGATATTGTGGTGACCCACTCCTCTACGCAGTCCAGGTACATTTATTGGTGCGAATCAAACAAGTTGATGGTTTTCTTATTATATATATTGTGGTGACCCACTCCTCTACGCAGTCCAGGTACATTTATTGGTGCGATTCATAAAAGTTCAGGGTTTTTAATATATTGTGGTGACCCACTCCTCTACGCAGTCCAGGTACATTTATTGGTGCGAATCAAACCAGTTGATGGTTTTCTTATTATATATATTGTGGTGACCCACTCCTCTACGCAGTCCAGGTACATTTATTGGTGCGATTCATAAAAGTTCAGGGTTTTTAATATATTGTGGTGACCCACTCCTCTACGCAGTCCAGGTACAATTATTGGTGCGAATCATAAAAGTTCAGGGTTTTTAATATATATTGTGGTGACCCACTCCTCTACGCAGTCCAGAAAGATACCTTGTTGCAACGTTTTGGACTAATAACTATATTGTGAGGTGTTCAGAATACACTGTAAATTAGTGGAAATGCTTGTTATTGAATGTTATTGAGGTTAATAATAGCCTAGGAGTGAAAATAAGCCCAAAAACTTGATTTTTAAACTTTTTATGTTTTTTTCAAAAAAAATCCGAATCCAATACCTTAAATCCGAACCGAGACCTTTCGTCAAGTGTTTTGCGAGACAAATCCGAACCTCAAAAATAACGAAAATCCGGATCCAAAACACAAAACACGAGACCTCAAAAGTCGCCGGTGCACATCCCTAGTTATTACAACAAGTTTGGCCATTGTAATTTAACAAGTAGGAGCTTTAACTTCATTCAACATTGATGTTTGAAACGAGAGGCCAATGCAGTTTAAATGTACCCATATTTTATCAAGATTCACGTCTATTTACTACAATGATTTACTCTAATAGTCTCTAATAGAAGGTGGTCAGACATTGCTAATTTAAGAGACCCCCCCCTCCCACAGTACTCCAAAGCTTCCTGAGCCTTGCCAACACTGAGGGTCCATGAAGTAGGCTATGAGTTCCAGGGAAGATATGATGGAAGAAAGGGACGTGGGCACACAGTCTGCATCAGGCTTCATTGTGTATAGTTATGCCCGTGTTTAGGTGGAAGGCCAAGTATCCAGATAATCTGACACTTGGCCAATTAACAGACAGATGAGGGTGGTTGAGTTACCGCATTTTGGATTTGAACCCTTACAGCTGCATCTTTAGCGGGGTAATCAGCCTTACTGAACGTGATTAATATAGGATTGGTCATTCCTGGCCGCTGTCTGCCCTGGGTTGCATTACACTAACTGGGAAAAGACTTCCAACGCATTCATACATGCAGTTAGTTATCAATAGCTAGTAACTGAACATGCGATTAATTGAAACATGATTTATCGTATGCAGAGGTATTAGTATCAGTGGGTTACTATGGAAGAACAAATGACAATATTCAAATTTATCTGGTGAGATAACATTTTGACTAATCCTTATGGAGAAAAAGGATTAAACAAAATTATTTTAATATATGTATTATTTTTTTTTACATAAAAAAAAATCTGTTATGCCCAAACAGTAACACATAAACTCTCATTTTTCTAGTGGATGGCAATGTATTTCCTCAGTTTTAAATAAATAAATTAAATTTGTATTACAGAACTGAATAGACAAGAGGAAACTTGTTATACTTAATTGGGTGTCTATAAAATGAAACATTGGCTAAAAAAAGAAGGTTTTATTAACAAGAACAGTTACAGTCACATACAATAATTATATTGGTTTTATATTAATTTGAATATCATGGGATTTTCAGAGATAATGATGAAACAGCTAGTGTGAACCAATAAAATGCAGTATATTCAGAAGAAAAAGAAAACATTAATAGTAATGCTTTTTTCACTTTATTTAAATTACCATCCTCTTGTTAATTTAAAACTAACAATTTAATTTTTATGCTACAGAACAAGTGGTTTCATGTCCTGAAGGAATCCTTAAATACATTTCTATTTTAACTTCAAGGCAGTCACAGGGCAAGTTACATTGGTTAGGTTGTCTCTAGAGTGATTCTAGATAAAATACCCAGGGGCAAATGCAGGAATTGTAGAGGGAGGTTTCCACACCATGCCGCCAGTGGGCGTGACAAGCATGCATGGGGGCGTAGCTATAATTTTAGACAGTGCTTGGCTGTTCTCCATCTCTTCCTATCCCCATAATATACATGGGCAATGCTGTATGCACTACTGTTAGGTGCACGCAGCTCTCTCTTTTGAAGCAGAGCCGTGTGAAGCGGGGGCAGGGTCCAGCCATCTCAATTATACAGTGCCCCAGGCGTGATGGGGGGTTTCCAGACACTAGGAACCCCCCCCCCCCCCTCGGGTTGCCTATGATACCTTTGCTGATTCAATAATTAATTAATGTATTGTTTTTATTATCATCCATATGTATAGGTGCAACAGATCATGAAGTGCTATATAATCACAGCATATTGCAGTTCTGATACTGTCTGTTAGTGTGTAAAAATGATGACACCATTTTATTGCTATTGTTGACAAACTTGGTACCATTCTGTACATCGCAATGGAATCAGAATACTTCAATACACGTAGGGCTGCATTATGTGTTCATAAATCAAATCTTTCATGCCTCCCTAACACTGCATTAGATCATACAGCAAACTGAAAGTGTTTTCATTTTCTACAGTTCTTTTTTAAATTAAATTCCTATCACTATATAAACGTGAATAAAAAAACAAATACATCAAAAGTACAAGTGACCATAAAGTGAACTGCTAGGTGTGATATTTGCTAATGAATATGTACAATTCAATGTTTATTATGCACTGTTAATTATGAGGAAATGGCGGGGATACGATATATATTTTTTAAATTAATTAATTACACTTTTATCAATCCTCTGTTGATAGGTCATTCTTTAGCCAAACTGGATAAACAATGTTCAGAACAGCATTAAACAGGGACATATAATAGCCATCCTTCAAAACCAAACACATGCAATTTTAGCAGAGTGTAATTATATGAGGATGTTTAGGAGTACTGTAAACCTCAAAAATTATGCTGAATTTGGAAAACAGTGATTGGTAAGGACTATTTGTAAGTGAATCCAGATGCTCAAATAATGACTCATTTACGGATCAGAAGTAAAGAGTACTAAACACTATATATAACGTCCCAGCTTGTCTACTTATTATATCCACATTGCAATCAAATTGCTTTAGAGGCTGCTAGAAAATTGTCTACTATAACACATTATTTGTAGCAGACACAGCATTTATGTCACAAATATGTGCTTAATGTTATAGTACACTTGGCTGTATGGAAAGGAGTCTACTATAACATTATCAATTAAACTCCTAATATTTTTTGGTATACCCTAATACTGCTACATCTCCTCCATCTCACAAGGGCTGACTACCCCTAAACACAAGATTATCCAAACAAAATCAAAGCAGGATAATTAAACAAAAAATGTAGTGACATCAAAAGTCTCAAGGTTATTTCGCTATATAATATCAGGCTGACTCTAAACTGAAAGAAGGAAAATCAGAGTGAAACATAGACCCCTGATGCCAATGATGAACTAATAACCACAGATTGAAATAGTAACCCAATCAGTGATACATGAATAATAATATATTTAAACTCTTATTTCCACATGTACATATCTGAAAGCGCCATAATGGCAATAGATTATTCACACTCTAATGTCATAACAGATATGATATAATATAGCCATGTGCCCACTTAAGTTATATCACAGAGACTCAGAGCTGCCTGGCAGGCATGAGTTCAAAATGAAGTAAAACCCACTTCAAGTCCATGATAAAGAGTCATTCAGACAAGTGTCACTGATGACAGTAAATAAAATGCATGCCTAAAGAAATAGTTCCCCCTGTATAGTGAGTGTGAACCACGGCGGCATCCAATAAAGAACATTTTAGGAAGGTGTCAGTTATGACAGCGCTTGACCAGCGCACCTCTTGAGAAGATTTCCGTTGTATAGTGGGCATCTGCTACAGCAGCATCCAATAGAGTAAATTGGGCGGCTTTCAAGGCAACTGGAACCTCCCCTAAAAGCACACCTGGGGGTAAATGTATCAAGCTGCGAGTTTCTGGCAGGTTTGAAAAGTAGAGACATTGGCTATAGAAACCAATCAGATTCTACCTCCTCCCTGGGTGAACTGATCAGCTCCTTCGGCTTCAGCTACCACCTGTACGCTGACAACACTCAACTATACCTCTCCTCTCCTGATCTCTCTCCCTCCCTCCTCTCTAGGGTGTCCGCCTGCCTCTCTGCTATCTCCTCCTGGATGTCCTCTCGATTCTTCAAACTTAACCTTGCCAAAACTGAGCTCATAGTTTTTCCTCCCTCTCATACCTCATCCCCTTCTGACCTCTCCATCACTGTTGACAACACTTCTATCTCCCCTGTCCCCCAACTTCGCTGCCTTGGTGTCATCCTCGACTCCTCTCTCTCCTTTGGCCCCCACATCCTCTCTCTTGCTAAATCCTGCCGCTTCCAGCTGCGTAACATCGCTCGCATCCGGCCCTTCCTCTCCCAAGATGCTACCAAATGCCTTATCCACTCTCTATTCATCTCCCGCCTGGACTACTGCAACCTGCTCCTCACTGGCCTCCCCCACTCTCATCTCGATCCCCTTCGACCTGCTCTTAACGCTGCCGCTAGGCTTATTTTCCTTCCTCGCGGCTCCTCTTCTGTCTCCCCCCTCTACCTAGCCCTTCACTGGCTCCCATTCCCCTTTAAAATCCTCTTTAAGCTCCTCACACTCACCTACAAGGCCCTCGCCAACTCCACTGCGCCCTACATCTCCACCCTCCTCTCTATTCATGCTCCATCCTGCCCTCTCCGTTCTGCCTCTGACCGTCGCCTCTCTTCCCCCCTTATAACCTCCTCCTCATCCAAGACTTCACCCGCGCTGCCCCCCTCCACTGGAACAAGCTCCCTCCCTCTATCAGAACTTCCCTTAATCTGTCCAGTTTCAAACAGGCCCTAAAAACCCACCTTTTTCTTAAAGCCTTTCTTTCTCCCACTTAACTTCCTACCTTATCTTCTGCCTCCGTCCCCCTACTCTCTCTCTCTCCCCTGCGTCTCTCTGTCCACCCCTCCCCTTAGATTGTACGCTCCTCTGAGCAGGGCCATCTCTCCTCCTGTTTCCACCACTTCTAACTCTGCTCTCCAGCTACTTAGCCCTCCTCCTCGAGGGTCCTCCACCCCACGTCCACTCTCGCTCTCTCCTCCCCCCTGGGGGTCTCCCTGTCTTCCGCGCCCTCCTTCTTGGGCCCCGTCATTTGCGGATCCTCCCTCCCCCTTCCCCGCCCTCTCTAGCTGTGCATTGAGCTTACTGAGTTGCTGTGCTTACTGTTTACTGTACTGTGCTGTCTCCCATTGTATTGTAATTTGTTTGTCTCTGTACGGCGCTGTGGACGCCTTGTGGCGCCTTATAAATAAAAATTAATAATAATAATAATATATCATTTTGTAGAATGTACTAAATAAATGATAACTAGAATCTGATTGGTTGCTATGGGCAACATCTCCACTTTCAAACCCGCTGGAAACTCGCAGCGTGATACACTTACCCCCTGGGCTTCAGTGTGAATTCTACAGAAAATGGAAGAAAATATATACTGTGAGTTACTTACTAAGATTGTTCAAAGGTGCAAGTCTGCCCCAAAATGACAGCAACCAATCAAAAATGTGCTTTTATTGTCTAACTTACCTTAGACTCATATGAGCCCATTGCTGATTGGTTGCTATGGTTTTTGGACATTTGGAGTTTTGGTGTGTGCAATTTTAAGCAGTTTTAATAAATTACCCTCATTGGGTCTGATGCTGAGTTGATCACAAAATTGGACGAATTGAAGTAAAAGAAAAATACCTGTAAAAATAATATAATTTTCTTTGGCATCTCAAGATATGTCTGCCCTACATCATATTTGCCAGGTTTACGTCAGCCTTATGTCAAGCATATATATACCCACATATGCATACACACAACCACGTTAAAAGCACAAGAAAAGTATGTTCACATTTGATTTGATAGTAAAAAATACATTTGCATTATAAAATATAACATATATAATACTCCTTCTCATGTGTGAATGAAAGTAGCAAAAAAAATATTTCTAGAATATGCCCACAAAATCCTACAAGTGACTGGCAACCGGCATAATCAGTGCATATTTGCAACTGCTCATAAGCAAGAAGACCTATTAAACCTTGAGAGTGTTGCGCTTCATTGGCCCAATGCAGCTTGGTGTGTACTGTACCTAATGTACAATATTTATACCGTGACAGATTTGTACATGGTGTACAGTATTAATAATAGATTTATTTTTATTTTGCTTTAGTAGGTTAAAGCAAAAATTTTGGAACACACAATGCTGATACTAATAATATATAATACTCATAAGCAAATGATGTAGCACAGTGTTATGCACTCAAAACTGCCTGTGTGGTCCTCATCCAGCCTGAAACACAGCTAGTTAGGCAGCCCGATACAGAAATATAATATTATCCTCACTAGATGGAACTGGACGTGTAATACATTTTAATCCCCCACTGGAACTCCATCCATTAACAGCTATTAACAACCTTATACCTTGCTTTTTACATATGGCTTCTGTCTGATTCATAGCATGTTTAGACAACCCTATTAGCAAGGTATTTGCTTTGGGCATATTTATAAGTAGTCCTGTGAGAAGCTCCTACTGGAAGAAGATGGTTGCGTCTATGATACATGCATATGTACCTGCCAGAATGTATGTGTGCATGATGTATGAATGTATTGCGTGTGTGTGTTTGATTCATGTATGCATGTCTTGGGTATATGTGTATGATGCATGTATGTATTGAGTGTGTGTGTTTGATTCATGTATGCATGTCTTGGGTACATGTGTATGATGCATGTATGTATTGGGTGTGTGTGTTTGATTCATGTATGCATGTCTTGGGTATATGTGTATGATGCATGTATGTATTGGACAGAATGTAAATGTGTGTAATGCATATATTGGCCAGTTGCATGTCTGAGACACTGTGATTGTTTTTTTTCACTGTCTCTTCACTGCAGGGTCAGATAACTTGCTAGGTGACTCAGGCCCCCAAGTGATTCACAGGAACAGTGAGCTGCAGGAGTACAAAGTCAGGGGCCTCTAAAAGCCACCAGCCACATATCATAGCACAGTGAGTTTAGGTATTGTTCTGAAAAGTCACTTGAAAGGGTGCACAGTGCACTTTTAGTCAGAGAACCATATGGGAACTGGTGGTAAAAAATGGGCACTGTTGGTACAATCTGGGAACCTACTGGTACATGATCATATGGGCCCTTCTTGTGCAATATTGACAAAAGGTGGTACATTATCATATGGGCACCGCTAGTGCAATCTGAGCGCAAACCAGTACTTTACAATCATGGTACCTACTGGTGCATAATTATAGGGACACTGCTGGCTTTTATATAGTTATATAAGCATATACCGGTATAATCTGGACACATGCTTGTATATATTTATATGGCCAAAACTGGTGTAATCTGGTATATACTAGTTCATGTGATAAGCCCATCACTATTTTCATCTCTAGGCCCTCTATTCCCTTAATATGTCTGGATAGAATGGGACTGTGAGTCGATGTGAGTCGATGTGAGTCTATGGTTTATGGATATGGCTGAAGACTGATTGGTCTTGCTTCTATTTGCCACCATTTCGATTAAATATAATTTTCAGTGCATTAGCAATAGAGCCGCTGGCCTGTAAGATCTGGCATGATAGAGAAATTGTGGGACTTAGATCAGAGCATAGAGAGGATAAGGTGGCATTATATGCAGATGATATGCTGCTGTTTCTTTCAGACCATGACACTTCCCTAAGACATCTGCTGCGGGTGGTTGATGGATTTGTTTTTTTTTCCGGTCTAAAAATTAATTGGGATAAATCTAGCGTGCTCCCTCTGGGATGGGAATGTCCTGTGACAATGCTAGAAGGCCTGCAGTTAAAATGGGCATCGGAATTCAAATACTTGGGTATATGGATCTCTAATACCCCTGCTGAATATGTAGAACTTGATTTGCGGCCCCAGATCGAATACCTGAAAGAAAAGACTCATGTGTGGGGGAAGCTCCCGCTTTCTATCTCCGGCAGGATAAATTTAATTAAGTTTTTGTATATACTCCAGCAGTCACCTGTATATATCCCACCCTCCATTTTCCGATGCATTGATAGCTATTTGACTTCATTGGTTTGGGGAGGGGGAAGGGCTAAGGTCAAGCTCAGCTCGCTGTACAGATCCAGATCTTCTGGTGGGCTTGCACTTCCTAACTTGAAACTATACTATGTTGCCTCTCAGTTGGTCCACCTTAAGGCATGGGTTTCGGACCCCGATTACCATGATCTACATTGGGTGTTGGTACACCAATTTAATTCTAATCACACTCCCTTACAGTCACTGTTGGCGGTGCGGCTTGGCATGCGGGCTCCTCCGCTCCTGATCCAGGCAGTCAAGATTTGGACAATCAGTAATAAAATAATGAAACAGACTGACATTGATCCATGTACTCCTATCTGGGGGGCAAAGAAATTTGAGGAGTTGAATACAGTGGAGGGGGCCAGGCAGTGGTCTCGGTTCAGTGTGGTGGCGGTAAGTCAACTCTATGACACAAATATACTTAAGTCCTTCGAACAGTTGGGTGGGGAATTCTCTGTACCCAGAACAATGTTTTATTCTTACCTGCAATTACGACACGCCCTAAACACATAATTTAAGGGGAAGACACTGGTGATTGGTGTGGCTCCA
The DNA here is from genome assembly GCF_038048845.1 of Mixophyes fleayi. Classification (NCBI taxonomy): domain Eukaryota; kingdom Metazoa; phylum Chordata; class Amphibia; order Anura; family Limnodynastidae; genus Mixophyes; species Mixophyes fleayi. The sequence continues at coordinate 113,957,408 of NC_134403.1, read as the reverse complement.
CTGAGGAAACATCTACAGGCCCTGGGTCATAGGGGTCTGATCTCTCAAATGTACTCATGTCTTTTGTATGAATCCACTGTAGATGATTTGAATGGTTTGAGGAATCAGTGGGAAATAGATATTGGCTCTTTATCAGACAAGGAGTGGGGAATGGTTACAGACAGTACTAAAGGTTATACTTCGTCATTAAAATTTCAACAAATACAGGTGTTTATCTTACACAGGGCCTACTTTACCCCTATTAGATTGGCAAAATTTCGTCCGGATGTTACCCCTAACTGCCCGAAATGCAATTCGGTGAATGCTAACTTTTAGCACTTTCTATGGGAGTGTCCATGTTTACAAATCTTCTGGGGCAGGGTTAGGCGATGTATCCGGGTTACTGGAATTGAAGTGCATCTTCGTTCACCGGCCACTTTTCTCTTTGGGCTCCGTTTGAAGGGTAGAGTTAATAAACTGACAAAAATGTACATTTCACAGTTATTGATGGTGGCTAAGGTCTGTATAGCGAGGCTGTGGTTGGCCCCGACGAGTCCCACGGTTAAAAATTGGAAGGCACTGGTTAATACCACCAGAAGGCACGAGAGATTTGTCTATACTAGCAGACAGGCTCTGAAGAAATTTGAGAGTATATGGTACAGATGGTTAGAGTCTCCATTCTATCCCGTGTCATCTAGTTCAGATGCTCCGAGTACTTAAGTGTATGGCTCCCGCAGTTCTTATAATAAAAATCTGAGTCCGTATGGTGAACCCTGCATGTGTAACATACCAATGTATGAGCATTTACGATGTATGATCCTGAATGAGTATAGCACATATACTGTTATTATGCTTTATTGAAGTCTTGTAAATTGCGTCATTTAAATCTGATGTGTATGCGATTGTTTTTCTTTTCTTTTTGTTGTTTGGTATGTTTGTACCTTGAAAAATTCCAATAAAAATACTGGATTTAAAAAAAATATAATTTTCAATAAAATTTGTGACCTTTCATTCGGCAAACAAGTGTCTCCTGTCTTTATTCCATAGTGGTAAGATAACTCTTGGTAAGTGAACTAATGTTAAACGTGTAGGTTATCAACTGTTAGGCGGATTAGTGGTTCCACTGGATAGAATGCAACTGACAGACTGGATGCTACAATGAAGTGGAGAGAGTTGTGGTTCCTCTGCAAAGAATGAGACTGTAAGACTGAACACTACACTAAGCTGGAGAGGGGTGTGGTTCCTCTTGATTAAATGTGACTTACAAACTGAAGGATACACCAAGCTGGAGAAGGATTGTGATTCCATGCCATTTCAGTGTTGTTGCAGTTATTTATTCACACACATGAAGAACTGCCAGGTTTGTATCAATACCTACATGAACAAAAGTACATTTCTCAATTTCACATTTTAGTATGTTTCTGTTTGTTTTTAATAGCACAGCATTAGATATTGTAACATGTATGCTATTTACACACTTGTACATTAGCTATAAAAAGTTGTAGGAAAATATATATTGCATCATGATGTGAAATTCTTGGAATAATTCTGGAGTTCACTGAATACTTATATTAAGCTATGGAAATGCACGTTGGTATTTTTAAAAGAAAAAGACTTCAACAGATGAAGCACATGCTCACATTGTGGTGTGCCATTTAAAACAATAAATGTCAAGTAGTGGGAAGCACACTAGAGAAACATCAGATAAAACTACAATAGATAAAATACATTGATCATTCTAGGGGCTAAAGTAGTAAAATATAATGTGTTAATTCAATACTCAGCTACGTAGAAACTGGACAAATTAACACGTACATAGTGTGACTCCCCCTTCCCTTTGGTGTCTTTGAGAAACTTCTCAAACTTTTCTATGAAACATAAACAGGCAACATGGATGAGAACATATGCTGCCATGGGGTATCAAGGAAAGGAAATTAATGAAAATAATTTGCTTATTTATGTTTTACTCCAAAGCAGCCATCCACTAATGGGATGTACACAAGCAATATATTTAAACAGAGGGCGGGTTGCTGATAATAATTAGTACCAGTTAAAATGGTTGCCTGGTAAAGATATGAGGAGGTAACCACCATGTTGATTTTCATAAATTCTTTACTGAAGCCTATGCCCTGCATGCCTATAAGGGTGCCATTGCACGTGTAGAAGTATTAGTTCTGCACCTTACAAATGTTCCCCTTGTAGGACTGCACAATGACACCTTTGATCAATCTTGCTAGAGTCTGTGTTGATGGAGCTTGGCATTGACAGGTTCCTACAGGAAGAATAAACAGTTTATTTGTTTTCCTGATTCCTTATGTTCTGGAAAGATATACAGAAATTGCCATTATTAGCTCCAGGGTCAGATCCGATGTTAGAGCTTCTAACACTATATTAAGGTCCCACTGTGCCATAAAAGTTTTGATAGAAGGCTTGATTCTTTTCACTGCCTGAAAGAACTACATAACACATTTATCTAATGCAAAAAGAAAAAAAAATCTTGAACAAGTGCTTCACTATTCACTGCAGCCAAACAGAACCAAAGTACAACATACACTAAATTGTGAACTATCTAGCGCTGTGTATCTCTCACATATGAATGTGAATACAATGTGCAAGAAAGATAAACGTGTATATAGTAATCATAATATAAATAAATCGGTACTTATATTCGAGTTCAGAAAATTTTCCAATTGAATCCACAGACGAAAAACATTCATATGATAAAAAAGACAAAAAAAAGTACATATAGTGTAATATTGATAATCGAATACATAAATCTTCTAAATAGTATATAATCTTAATAGTATTCAAAAGTTCATATGTGTCACAAGTGTTCAGAAGACAAAATCCCCCTTTTTGTGAAAACACTCACAATGTGAATATAATTACTGGTATCATTATATTAATGTAGAATCTCTCGATGTTGTCCAAAACCCATAGGTATTTGTTAGGGATAGCAGGTAACTGCTGTTTTCTTTTTGGCTGCTGCAGTGTTGTTCTCAGCTTGGGTGGGATCACCTGAACTCCTCTCACTTGCAGCTCAATCTGACACCTGCCCTGATTGGCTATTACTGGTTTAAATACCTGTCAACTTCAGTCTGCCTTTGTTGGTTATAGTGTTCACATGTTTGCTTCTCTGTGCTCCTGTTTCTGTGATTAGTCTGCCAATTTTCCTGATTGATACTTGTTGTGACCTCTGCCTGGATAACGACCTTGCTTGTGGCCCTGACCTCTGCCTGGATTCCAACTCTGTCTTTTCGTCTAAGAGATCACCTCCCAGCCACAGGTTCGTGGTGCCAGCTATCCGCTCCATCAGACTCACCTGTGTCTGCAGTGTTTCACAGTACAGTTTTACTGCTCTATCTTGCTCCGGCATTTTCCCTGACACTGTGCTGCTCTCTAGCTCCATCTCACACAGGCCACAGCTACTTCTACATCATCCTCTACTCCACACTGCCAATCTGTTATACTGGTGGAGGATGGTACTGCATCCTGTTGCTAACTCAGTGTTCCTGCTTAATCTGGTCCAGGTGTATCCTGCATCCTAGTTACCATAGATACAGTATCTCTGCTCAGCATCCCACTGTCAAGTCCTCTGTGGTGCCTACCTATCAGAGTTGAGTTATCACTACTCGAGAATAAGTCCTGGGGACAACCGAGTCCCGGTGAACATATCTGGTTCTATGGGACAGGGGGTTGCTATAGGTGAAGCTCTCGTCAACAACAGGTTCTGATAACTCGTAGGGTGATTCGTGACAGTATTACACTTACAGGAATAATTCTTGATAGTGGGCGTCTAAATGGTTTCTTTAGAAACTGTAATCAAAGCTTTCCTCCTTCTGAATAATTAATCATCCACTCACATCAAAACCATTATAATATGTGGAGAGTATGTTAAAATCAGACAATTTATTAAAACATAATAAAATTTGAATCTCATAAAAACAGAGATCCCAGGAACTCTTACCAGACAGATGTAATCATTATCACAGGACACAGATCAAAAAGTTCCAGACTGACTGGATCAGATTACATCGTCAGATGTTAATAGTAGAACGAAACCAGGAATTTTTTCAACTTGAAACAGCTCTGCCGATGCGTTTCGACCCAATGGTTTTTTTCAAAGTAAGTGTGCTCAAGTGCATTTGCAGATATTTTATACAGCCAGAACACCGATCACATGATATAATTAACTGATAAACATTCACCATCAAATTCCCAATGAAACGATCACAAATACAATCAAAATGACCAACATAACAACCAATATGAACCGATAAATACATTCAGAATGTATTAGCTCCGAAACCAATTGTTTTTGGGCCAAATTTAGCTCAGGCTCAGTACCGGCATAAAGCCGGAAGTGCCAAGCCTCGATTTTGTTCACATCCTAAGGCAAGAATAAGTAAAGCCTTGATCTGATATTCGCTATCGGGATGATAATAATAATTAGGTCCTTCGATTCCATTAGTGGTTGTCTATAACTGGAATCTGCACTCGAATATAAGTACCAATTTATTTATATTATGATCAATATATACATGTTTTTTTGTTTGCACGTTGTATTCACATTTATATAGAGAGATACTCAGTGCTAGATAGTACCATAATATTTTTTCATTAATACATTTATTTGATGCCAATGTAGTGTCCATAAAAACACTAAGAACTGACACTTGAGCTTTCAGGGTATTAAGAGCAAGACCTGTATCTAATCGCTCCTGAAGAAAATTCTGAATTAGTGGAATGTTCAGAGAATCAGGATCCAACATTCTATATTTGCACCGGAGAAGATGTCTTCAAATCTTATAATAAAAAGAAGTGTTTTCCTTTCTAGTTTTGAGAAGTACCTCAATAACTTTCTCACAGAATCCTTTGTTTTTTTAGCAATGCCCGCTCAATTGCCATGCCCTCTAAAAAGCAAACTATATGGATTGGATGCAGTATAAATCCCTGATTTAGAAGATTTGACTGAGATGGAAGAGGCCAAAATTGTTCAAAGAGCATTTCCAAGAAACTGCAAAACACGGATGGCGTGGGTCAATAAGAAAACACTGCAATGATTTCCACTGCTTCTCTCTAGATCTTCCGCATTGTGTGGGCAACGAGGGGAACATGTTGGAACAAATACCCTAGTTATACATTCCATAGGAATGATAGGGCATTTATTCCCCTTGTTCTGATGTCCCTGTGATGAGAATAAAAGTTTGAGGATATAGCCATCAGATCTATTTAAGGTATCCCATACTTTTGTATTATTAGTTGAAAAACATCCTTGTGTATGGTCCATTCTCCTGGATGGATTTTTTTATTGCCTCAGATAATCTGCTACATTTTTGTATTTACCTGCTAGAGAGGGATATCAAATTGTTTTCTATCCACAACATTATTGTGGTAACTTCCACAATCATGGTCCTGCTCCATGTGCCACTTTGGCAGTTTAAGAAAGCAACTTCTGTCCTATTGTCTGAGAATACTTTTGCTTAAAGGGATTGAAAAAGTTGAATTGCATGTCATATTGTCCTCATTTATAGGATATTTGTGTGTAGATGTATTTTGTTCTATAGCCATGCCATTTGTACCTTTTTTGCATTTAGATTAGAACCCCAAACACTGGAGCTGGAGTCTGTGGTTATCACAGCTCATTTCAGTTCCAAGTAGGTCACTCTGTGATCTATTCATTTTGTATTTTGCTGTGTAATCATTGCAAATTTGATCAGTTGATCTAGGGATGTTGAATTGTATTCCCACTGATTGAGTATGTACAATTGAAATTTTATCATATGCCACTTTTTTTTCAAGATTCCAACTGATCCAGACCTTTCGTGCTGGCTCCAAGAGTGACAGGGCTGATGCCCTTTCGAGGTCCTTTGATCCATCTGATTCTTGTCCTCCAGTTCCGAGACCTATTATTAGTCCACTCAAGATTCTAGCCTTGACCAAATCCTTTCCGAAGACACCTCCCATTGGACATTCCTTCATGGATGCTCACCTTCGCCCCAAACTTCTAGCCTGGGCTCACAACTCCAAATTTGCCAGCCACATGTGTACCAAGAAAACCATTGCTCTCCTATCCCATAATTATCGGTGGCCTTCTTTAAGCTTCGATGTCCACAAGTTTGTTGCCGCCTGTGACGTCTGTGCCCGCCAGAAGACACCTAGGCGATCTCCATCCGGTGGTCTTCTACCACTTCTGGTTACAGATTTCCCCTGGACAAGCATTTAAATAGATTTCATCACGGACCTCCCCAGTAGTCATGGTTTTAACGCCATTTAGGTGGGGGTGGATCGTTTGTCTAAGTGGGCTCACTTTCCTCTGAAGAAGTTACCTTCTGCCTCAGAGCTTGATCTCCTTTTTACCAGGAATATCTTTCGTCTGCACAGTTGCCTCCTAGAGATCATTTCTGATCGGGGGGTGCAATTTATTTCCAAGTTCTGGAGATCTTTTTGTAAACATCTTGGAATCCAGTTAAAATTTTCCTCTGGCTACCATCCACAGACCAATGGTCAAACTGAGCGGGCAACCAGGATTTGGAGACATTTCTCCCTGTTTATTGTTCCGACCATCAAAACTCCTGGAATGATCATCTTTCTTGGGCGGAGTTCTTCCATAATAACCATCAGCACAAATCCACCTGAGCATCCCCTTTCTTTCCCTGTTTTACCCACCTTTTCTGATGATTCCAGTGTTTCCGTACCCGCTGTTCAAGGAATGCCACCTTGCACGATGAAAAATGCCTATTATTGGTGAGAACATTTCTTGGAGAGGGAGACACTTTCTTATCAGACCCTTTGTTAATTTTTAATAAGGCTCTCTTTTGATAAACATAAGTCCTTTGCTGTGTCTGAACTCCCACTAACAGAAATTGTTTCCATAGTTGACTTTTTTTTGCACTGATAATCCAACTATGTTCCTATAAGAAATACTGTGCTGTATCTGGCAATACGCTCCGACTTTCTTGTTACCAGATAAGACTATATCAGGATTACTTGTTCTCTAAGAGTGGCCTAAGAATTACCTTGGTTAAGGTTCTCAGAGAAGTGGGCAGTCTGAATGAGATACATTTGAACTGGAAATGGAGTGCTGCCACAAACAAATCTGAGAAATTGATAATGCTGACATACAATAGGAATGTGTAGATTTGCATCTTGAAGGTCTCTTTCAGTATGAAAGTCCTCTATCTCTATTGCATGTAGAATGAATGTATTGATTCCATGTAGAAATGCTTTGCATGAATGAATTTGTTGAAAGAAAATCCTTTCACCCTCTGTGCCACTAAAACGGAAGAAATTATCTGTTTTTTCAATAGAGACTATAGACTGTCCCGTAATGCCTTCAATTCTATTGAAGATGAAGGAATATGAGATTTCACTAAGATGTTCCCTGGGTACTGAAAATAATTATATTTTGTAGTCTTGATTGAGTAAGTTTCAAATCATTTGATCCTGTGTGGTGATAATAGTCTTTGCAAGGGCTTTGGTCCTGGCTTACCTTCTCTCTTCCTGAAGGCATGAGAAGGTTGTTTGAATGTGGTTCCACTATACTGACAGGATTTCTGGCTGATAATTTCTTGCTTCGTTAAATTGTTGATGAGAAGCTGATGTAAAAAAACAATACTTCTATCTTGTGGTAAATTATATGATTTGAATCCAGTTTATTTTAAGTCTTTGGGCCTGAGTCATAAACTAGAGCAAATTATAAAAATGGAGTAAGTTTGCTCCTGGACAATCCATGTTACATTCCAAGGAGTGCAAATTAGTTTATTGTTTTGCACATAAGATAAATACTGACTGTTTTTTCATTTGACACACAAATACTTGATAGCTTTATTTTTACACTGAAATTAAAAATTGATCTAGGACATGCCCTATTCCAACTATAAATCCGTCCTCACATTTTAAATTTACCTCCCCCTCCAATGCAACATGGTTTTGCCCTGGTGCAAAGTTACTAATTTTTTATGCTTTGCTCTCCTTAATGACTCAGGCCCTTTGTATCCAGTTTTTCTCCAAATAGACATTCTCCAACAAATAGAAGTATTGCTAGATGATGTCTTGAGTGGAGATCTGCTTCCAAAGGTCCCAACCACAAAAGACAGTCTAGAGAAGCTTTACATAGAATGTCAATTCCTTTTTGTGTCAATTCAATACATTTTATTAAATACTGTTTTATTTAATCTTATGTTTTCTTATCAAGGATTTCTGTCCAAACTACAAGTGGTCTGGAAATTGTAGCCATAGCTACATTGGATTTAAGGGCTGTTTGTGAATACATATTAATTTTCGTAAAACAATTTTCCATTTTCCTACCCATGAGATATTTAAATGGATCACCATCTTCTAACAGAATAGTTGTGCTTGTCGTTCAGCTGACCACTGCTGCATCAAGACACTGAACATCATTTGAATACTTTCTCACCCTGAAAGGGTTATATACAGGCAGGGCCGCCATCAGGGGGGTACGGGGGGTACTGTTGTACCGGGCCCAGGCTCACCAGGGGGCCCGGTACAACAGCTCAGCACAGACTTACCTGGGGCCCGCCGCTGGTCTCCGCTCTGTGACAGATCACATGATCGCAGGGGGAATGATTCCTCCACCCCTGCGATCGGATCGTGGTGCCTGGCGATCACGGTGACAGCCAGGCTGAAGACAGAATAGCGGAGACCAGCGGCGGGCCCCAGGTAAGTATGAAAGTATGTGTTGCTCATGGGGGGGGGGGGGGGCGCTCATGAGGGGGGGGGGCCCGGGTGGCACGGGGGGGCCCGTACTTGGCCCGATTTTTTCTGAAGGCGGCCCTGCATAAAGGTATGTCTTTCAAGATTGAACTGCCTTTTATCTATGTAATCCATTCTTTTTGAGTTATTTAACCACCTGGTGCACTATAAACACTCTAGTTTTCCTCTGTTGATGTCTCAAAAGATCTTGGCATAAAGCTGAAGCTGGGCTATCAACTATAACCATGGGTTTGTTAAAATATATGAGAACTCATTAGCTATTTCAGTATTAAATAGTCTTGGATCTTCTCTAGTATCTTCAAACTCATTTGATAATGAGTCCAGTTCCAAAAGGGACACCAGGAATTAACTATTGCCAGAGGGAACAGTCTTATTGGACTTCTAACCCTGTTTTCTAATTAAGTCCTCTTTGGAGATTAATTTCTTCTGTATTGAGGCCACGACATGCAAAATTATTGTTTTAATTTGTTCAAGGGATGGAGCTGGGGTTTCCTTAGGTCGGGAAACACAGTTTATACAAAGTTTATACACACAGGTCATTCTCTGGTAACGCTATATTACAAATTCCACACACAGTGATGCATTTTGCAAGATTTCTTCCTTCCATCATACATACAGTATATATACTAATGCGATGTACTCATCAAACCTTAATCCCAAACTTTTATGTTCATATAACTTGTAGGCTATTGTATAACAGTAGATTTGGAACAGTGAGCACAAACTGAAACCTATGCACTTATCAATTAATTAATATATATTTACATGTATTACTATCTGTAAATGTGTTATTTTTCTTAAACCTAACCAAATGCAATCTTCAATAGATTAATGTGCATCATTTGGGACACCAGACTTCAGTTTGTAACATGGGAAATTACTGTTTATCAATTGTTAGATCCCTAAGCAAGCAATTCTCAAAACTGTTTAATGTACATTTTTACCTAGAGAGTGATTAGAGAGGCTGAAGATCAACATTTACTTCAAAGCTAATTATTGACTGATCTGTAAGCAGGAAATGAATCTTCTTCCTGGGTTATTTATAGAGAATTATTTTAACAATGTCTTAGGAATTTGAAGAAGGACAGCAAAGTATTGCATATGTCTGGAAAAGTCTTTTCCTTGTATTTCAGTAACAATGTCATATGGGAAGTCACAAGAACATCAAACAATCTGAGAGCATGGCCATAGTGATTTGATTTGTGATCATTCAATGTAAAGATATCAAAAATAATTGTCATGAATTATAGCATAGTCAGGAGTGACTAAAATAAATAACAAGATATATAAATGTTTTTCCCAATGTTGAGTTGCTTTATCCTGTGACATCACTTAAGTTAAGGGTTAAATACCAACAATTTCAAAGCCTGATGAATGCACATTTCTTATATGACCTAGAGTCTGTGGAAAACACAGTTAGGCTTCCTGTTTGTACTCACCCAGAATCACCTATAATCTCCTGCTATAAGATGAAATTAGCTCCTGATATAACTTTTGTGGTACAACTCTACAGAGTCCAGCAAATGTAAAGTGCCGTTGAAGTCACAAAAGGTATATTAGCTGTAAAGGCCACTGTATGTCTTATATATTCATATAGGAATGATAATACATCAAATAAATAGTATTCATAATTTATACTGGCATCAATGGCTACATTTATTCATCAATGAAGATAGGCCCAGGACATATATCAAACTTAAATGCTAATTCCATAGAGAAGATATAGCAATCAAGTCTTATCCAAAATAATGTGCCTTTATATTGTAATATTTCATGTGTATATGTGTAAATTTGTGACCATTTGATTGAATATAAAATTACATTTCTATGATGTACGGAAAAGACAATATTATATTTCTAACATTCCCTATTTTATTGTGTGTGCAGTGTTGTTAGATTTAAAATCAAATCGTGGTGGTGGCAGCTTTAGACAAAACAGTTGGGGCTCCAACAGACTTCACAATCAATTGACTCCAATTTAATTTGAAGATTGGTTATGCCAGAATTTGATTGGAGACAATAGAGTGATGTTCCTATCCACTTCTTGGACATTCTCATTGCTAGTCATACTCAGTTGCTATCGAGCCTTCGAGTCAATTGAGATGAATATTTAAAGTCAACCAGAGGTATCCATCCCCTTTATACTAGGCATGAGCAAATTGATTAATTTTTTTGAAAGCATTTTTTTAGCATTACAATTTAAAATGTCTTAGTTTTGTAAAAAGCATCAAGTATACATGAATGATAACCTATTTGAATAAATCTACAGTGGAATAAATGCTTGCATGCAGGGCCATCTTAACAACATTATGGGCCCCGGGCAAAGCAGAGCACCGGGGCCCCTACACACACACACACACACACATATATATATATATATATATATATATATATATATATATATATATATATATATACAGATTGATATAGATGTATAGAGATACAGATATAGATATATAGAGATAGAGATAGATAGATGTACTTGCTCAGTGACCCTTGAAGGTTTTTTATGAAGGTTTTTTTTTTGCAGGATTATTTATTCTAATTAAGAGCCCTGCCTATGGGGCCCCCTTGCCTGTGGGGCCCCTGGGCGCCTGCCCATCGTGCCCAGTGGAAAAGATAGCCCTGCTTGCATGGCCTGTAATCTTTCAAGCTTTAACATAAATGATCGGTCCCTTACACCTAGAGTGTACCAGACTGGTTCCTTGGTTTATTTGTTTGCTGTTTTTTCTCCCTTGTGGAATACAAGCTTCCCATTGGGATTAAGGTGGACTAAGAAAGAAAGAAAGAAAGAAAGAAAGAAAGAATATTTATGGCTATTATTTATTGGAGCAATATTTATTGCTTTACTATGGCAACATTTTTTATGGTGGCAACAATTATTATTTGATTATTGTTATCTCCCATCAGTTATGCTTTAGGCAGGATAATCCCAATTCAAATGGACTGTCCTGCCATTCTGGATTTTTGTTCCCACTGACGAGAATGTTGGTAGGTATGACTGCCAGATGCACTAGTCACTGGTGCATGCTCCAATGCAGGGGTGTATTTAGGGGAAAGAGACACATGCTCAGTGGATGTGGCACAGCCACAAACTGACACAATCTCATCCCCATCGTGCCGCGGTCATGAACTCTTTTCAGAGGGGATGTCGCCATATCCTGATTCCCAAACATAGAATGTAGGTAGGTGTGCCTGTATTGTCGAAGCCTATATAACTGTTTTTGTTTAACAAACTAAACATTTAATATTGGATAAAAACATGATTTACTGCATTATATTTGCCCTAAAAGCATTCTATACACATAATATGCATACAAATATATATATATATGGCACACATAGGACCTGATTTAGAGTTGGATCAACTGTTGATTACAAAAACCTGCTTTATTTTACTGTACATGCACACTAAAACAAATCAGAATTCAGAGTTACATCCAACTTGCATTTGCAGCCCACTGCACCTGAAGAGGTGGATTGTGGTCGTAAATATACAAGTTATGTAGAGTAGGGACATACACCCATGAGTGAAGAGAGCCTTCTGGATATGATGCGGCCTATTTGTAGAATGCTTCATCTCCAGAATACTCTCTTTGGAGGCATGTCTGTGGCGACTCCTGAAGGCCTGGTGCAAAGACATGGCCCATTGGTCCTGATTCATTAAGTAAAGTTAAAGAAAGTTAGGCAAAAGTAAGCAAGTAAGACAAAACCATGTTGTATTGGAGGGGGGAGGGGTGGGAATTTAAAATGTGATGGCAATTTATATTTAAGGTAGGGCATGTCCTAGATCAACGTTAAATTTTACTGTACAAATAAGCCATCACGTATTTGTGTGCTGTATGAAAAAGCAGTCAGTATTTATCCTATGTGCAAAATAATAAGGTCATTTGCACCTCTTACATTTCTACATGGTTTTGCCCAGAACACTTAAGTAAGAAAACTTATTCAATTTTTTTTTAACTTTCCTTAATGAATCAAGCCCATTATCTGTACTCCTTTATGAGGATTTTTTTATGGCTGGAAAAAAAATCTTACTGCATCTAAATTTTTCTTTCACCTCTGCAGCAAATCTAACTAGAGATGCTCGGCATCAGTTTTCCGTAAAACTGAGCCCACCCAAGCATTGCAGATCCGAATACCAAGCCGAGCCGCCCTCGGAACTGAAAACGAGGCAAAACTTCATTGTTGCATTGTTGGACCTTGCAATTTGTGGATTCTATAAGTACCGCCTTCCACTGAGATTCAATGCCATTTCCCATAGAGGCACAGAAGGGGTAGCAGGGTACTTGGCAGTCTCCAGTGCAGTTTAAAAGCGTGATTAATGAAAGAGAAAGAGGAGGGGTGGCAGTGTTTTTAAAAGTCTCCAGTCACATTGTACTGTGCCATAGCTCACCCAGAAACAGAAGAGGTAGCAGTGTTCAGTGCTGAAACAGAAATAATAGGGCTGGCAATGTTCTTAAAAGTCTCCAGTCATATTCTACTGTGCCATAGCTCACCCAGAAACAGGAGAAGTGGCAGTGTTCTTGCCAGTCTACACTCTACGTGCCATTGCCCATTGTCAGTTCTGAAACAGAAATACTAGTGCTGGCAGTGTTCTTAAAAGTCTCAATTGACATTGTACTGTGCCATAGCTCACACAGAAACAGCTCATTGACAGTGCTGGTATAGAAATAGAAATAATAGGGCTGGCAGTGTTCTTTGTTTCCAAAAAAGTCTCCAAGTGACATTCTACTGTGCCATAGCTCACACAGAAACAGGAGAGGTGTCAGTGTTCTTGCCATTCAACAGTCTACATGCCATTGCTCATTGCCAGTGCTGAAACAGAAATAATAGGGCTGGCAGTGTTCTTAAAAGTCTCCAGTGACATTGTACTGTGGTGCCATCTGCTATGAATCTGCTACAAACTGCCGTGTGTTTGTGTCATTGCTCTGTCGCTTAGCATCCAGCCAGCTCGCTGCAATCTTTGTCCGAAATGTATGAAAATAATATTGTGACCTGTGAGGTGGTCAAAATTGACTGGAAATTAGTGTTATTAAGGTTCATAATAATGTAGGAACAAAAAAGATCAAAGTTATGTTATTTTAGCATATTTTAGCAATTTTTCTAAAAAAATGTAGCGCACACGGGGGGAACAGGAGAGACGCAACACAAAATAACTTACCTTGTAATCGATGGTCACCTCCAGTCCGCTTCTGATGTCCCAGCTGCGATTTGATCCCAGCAGATCAGCAGCCGCAACTCTTGTCACCTCCAACCACGTCCCTCTAAGAAAGAGACAGAGATTACGGCCGTGCCTACCAGGAAAGGGATGTCCAAGAATACGGCAATGAACAAGGACACTCTCAGTCCAAGCTCACTTGCCGCCTCCTCACTTTGCTCTCGCCAAGGCACGGGGGACTACAGGCACTTGAGACCAGGAACAGTCCCGCCTCAAGTACCCCGCACACCTCCCGGTGAGGGCCTAACTGAAAGGGGGAATCGAGCGTGATACTCACCGGGACACTCCTGCTTCCGGTCCTGCTCTCCTGCACCTCCCCGACACCTGCGGATGACAAGGAACACACAGCCTCCCTCTGCGCTAACGGTGAGACTAAAGGTGTGCACCCACAAACGCTAAACTGACTACAAACAGCGACCCGACCCTAACAACGCTCTAATGGTCGGCAACGCAACTAAGTCAAAAGACTATGACTAACTCGGTGTGGTGCAATAACGGAACTACTCACTACACACTACGGGGAACACCAGCCGGTGTTCACAGACTATACCGAAGGGCGGTTCCTAACCCCCTCACCCAGGTCTAACCAAGGAGACTGTCTCCTTACTATGGGGTCACCCACGGACCCTAAGGACCGGCTGCACCAGGCCCGACTGAGGCTCGCTGGAACAGCACACTAACCCGCGGGCCGACTGCCGCACGGAACAGCCGATCAAAACTGAACCGCCTGACTGCCTGTACTCGGGTATCGAACACGTATCCTTACACCCGGAACCACAGGATGACCTGCACGGAACCTGGCTTGGGGACCCTCAACCAGAAACACGGGCCGCCCCTGGAACTGCCTCAAGGTGTGCTGCACTGCCACCGACTCACTCAGTCACCCCCTCTGGGAACTAGCGTGACCCCAGGGACCTAAGGGGCGGGAAAACTACGTATGTTCTTCCCTGACTATGTGTAAGCTGGTAACTACACTTGTCCCCCACAGCACGGGTTAGCACAGGAAAACACAGGAAACAAGAGCCTACCTTTAATGGGGGCCTGACGTCTTGCCCCATGACACAATTATGTAGCACACCCAAAGATACAGTATACAGTACTTTGCACGCTATTAACCAGAGCACACAGCTGCTAGCCAACCAGCCGGTTGCTACAGCACCAACAGGAGCCTCTGCTCTGCTGTACCTCCTAACTCCGTGTGCTCATCTCACACAGGACCGCGCCTACACTCACAAGGCTCTCACGCCTGTCACACCACCAGGGCCTTCTGCCCTACACACCATGGGCCTCTGCCCAGCTACATACAGAGCCTTGTGCTCTGTTTACGGGCCTTAGCCCCCTCTCTAACTCAGGACTCTGAGCCCACTAACTAGGGCCTTGTGCCCTGCTACCTAGGGGCGATAGCCCCTGCCTACTTAGGCCTTGTGGCCTCCCTAGCTATCTGCTAGGGCCTTGTGCCCTTCTGTCTATGGGTTTTCAGCCCCCTAACCAGGCCCTGTGGCCTTCCTATGGCCTCTAGGCCACTAACTACCTAAGGGCCTTGTGCCCTTGTACACCTGAGGCTCTGAGCCCCCCTGCCTCTCTAACTAACAGGGCCTTGTGCCCTTTAAGACTTATGGCCTACTGGCCCACTACTTCAAAGGCCTACTGCCTGTTCCCTGGGCCTTGTGCCCCTAATTCACTGTCCCACGGGCCTTGTGCCCGACCGTGGCCACGGGCCTAGTGCCCAACCTAACGCTGAGGCTACTTACCTGCTCTGCGCAAGAATCTCAGCTTGCCACGCCGTCTTCTGCCTTCTTTTCAGGGTCTTCCAGACCCTCCAGCCGGCGGCGCCTCCTCTCCGGTTTGGCGCTGGCTCCTCTGCTGCTCTGGAGGCAGGGGCGCTCTCAGCCCTTACAAGGGCTCCCCGCCACTGCGGTGTCTTGATGATTGAAGTCGGCTTCTTGTCTTGCTCCGCCGCTCCGGACGTCCCACGGCGTCCTTCTCTCTCCGCTGCCGACTGGGTTCTAAAACGGCGCCGGCCGGTGACTTATATAGTCGCCGGCGCGACGTCATCAGCAGGCACCGCCGCGAGTGCCGATTGGCTCGCCATGGCGCCAATCTTTTAAACAGCTGGGCGCGAGCCACGATTGGCTTGCGTATCCGGCCGCTGATTGGCCAGCGGAGAAAGGTGAGCCCCGATTGGCTCATCCTTCCTCCGCGGACAGGACCTGGAAGAAAGGAGACATACTCACCGCCGCTGGAGCGCTGGATTGGTAAGTAACTTCTTTCTTCTTTTTTCACCCTCTTGCTGGGCACAGGAAGCAGGGACATCTTCAGCCCCCTCAGGGGCGCAGCAATGCCGGGCATCTTCGCTCTTGGGCACCAGCTCCCGGGCACCTGGGTGCATCTTTGCAAAAATACAGATCCAAAACCAAAACAAAACACGAGAGGGCGGTTTTGCAAAAACCATAACACGACTTAATGCAGATCAAAAACCAAAACCAAAACATGGGTGTCAGTGAACATCTCTAAATCTAACCCTCTTCCCATACTTCTTATGTGTCATGTTTCTCTTCTATAAAGCGCTGCATAATATGTTGACACTATATATGTTTGCTGATAATAATAGAATACTACTACTACTACTACTACTACTACTACTACTACTACTAATACTACTACTACTACTACTACTAATAATAATAATAATAATAATAATGGTGTAATACATTCTTGGATGCATATTTAAAGAGTCACTGTGTGTTTGTGTTGTAAAATACTGACCCAGAAAGTCTACCAACTATTTAAATGGGTATTAAAATGTAATGAATCATTTTCACATTTATTTAGAAGGTAAAGGAAGGTTACATTTCCACATTAACAGGTCATGATGCTGCTAGATTAAACTCATTAATTTGCTCTTGGGAATGGAAAATAGGATTTTATGATTTTAATAACCTCTAGCCATTTTGGCTTGAAACCTGATTGGTCAAAATGTAGTAGGAGCTTATTCAATTTTTGTTGAAAATATGCCTGTTAAAAACAGTGAATCTATATTTTAAACAGAAAATGGTCTGTAATATCTGGGTCCAGTCTCCATCAGACTGGGGAATAATAGAAATACGTCCACATAAAAATCCATCTGGTACTATAGCATCTTGTAGGATACCATTGAAAGCTGCTTTCTTAAAATTATGTTTTTTTTAGCAGCCTGACAGTTAGGTTCATGGAACTTAGGTAACCTTAGTAACACAGCACAGTATTATTCAATTCTGAGTTAGTTTAGATGGTACGCGTAATATAAACTGAGCATATGACATCTGTTATCCTTAGATAACACAGGCAGTGAATATAACTTCTTATAATAACCAATAAAGTTAGCTAGAATTTCCAACAAGGTTAGTTTAGCATTACCAGATGTGGTACAAACACCATAAGTTAATATTTTTTTCAGCATCACACCTTGGAGTCATGGGCGGGCTGGGCCGCAGGTCCGTCTTTCCCATTGGGCACAATGGGCAGGTGCCCGGGGGCCCTGCAGCCCAGGGAGGTCCGTCAGAGGCAGCTCAAAAAAAAAACCCTGAAGAAAATACCTTGCGGTCAGCTGGCGATCCGGCTCCCTACCTGGTCTTTTCCTCCGAGCAGCGCTTGCAGTGCATGTCGGGCGTGACGTCATCACGCCCGCCCGACATTCATTGTGGAGCGCGACGGAGGAGGAGAC
Source organism: Mixophyes fleayi (assembly GCF_038048845.1). NCBI lineage: Eukaryota > Metazoa > Chordata > Amphibia > Anura > Limnodynastidae > Mixophyes > Mixophyes fleayi. The sequence goes on along the minus strand of NC_134403.1, from coordinate 113,939,769 downwards.
CAGGGAGGGAGCCGGATCGCCAGCTGACGCAAGGTAAGTATTTTCTTCTTTTTTTTTTTCAGGTTTTTTTTTTTTGAGCTGCCTCTCACGGGCCCCCCCTGGTTGCAGGGCCCATATATATAATCACTTTATATACATAAATATATATATATATATATATATATATAATGGGCCCCGGTGCACTGCTTCGCCCGGGGGCCCAAAATGTTGTTAAGAGGGCCCTGCTAGGCCGGGGGGCAGGGGGGCACCGGTCCCCCGGGCCGCTCAGTCCAACCGCTGTTAGGGCCGCCCCCCCCCCCCTCCGAGCAGTATTTCCTATTTTTCACCATCGGCCACATCACATGACATGCGATGCACCCGCGTCAGCGCACAGGCGGTCGCATCACGTGACACGCGATGCGGCCGCCTGTGCGTTCCCCGGGCTTAAACTTGCCAGCCGCGCCTGCTTGGGGTATATTTACTGCACTGCAGGTTTGTAAAAGTGGAGATGTTACCTATAACAACCAATTAAATTTTAGACTGGTCTATGGCGCCAGGGATATTGTTTGAATTTGTTTGGTGACATGATAACATTATGGATAACTGTTACATCCACACATAATTCTCATGTAGGATGAGATACTTATCCTTGAGAGAGGTTATGTAACGGCTGCCTAAGAATTGTAATATAGAGAAACGCTAGTCTATTTTTCAACTTATTTGTAAATCAGATTCTAGCAGTCATTTTGTAGAATGTACTAAATAAATGATAGCTAGAATCTGATTTTTTGCTATAGGCGTAGGTGGAGCATATCGTTGCGATTTTGGCATACTTTGTTAATACTTGGTAAACTCTCAGAAACCTGACACATTCAGTGATATGTAATTGTAGGACGTTTTATGGGATTAGAACCTCTGTGTAATTTTACAGTATATGAATATAAAGCCACCCTGCTTTGTTAACTTAATAGTTTTAAACCCATAGTAATGTATTTTATGTTAAGACAAACAAGAACAAGACATATGAGGAGAGTTTAACAGGAGACAATAAAGTAAGGCAGGAGTTGATTTTCTTCCAACATAAAGGGTCAGCAGAGAGTTTAGGATTTTAATTATTTCAAGTCAATTAGAAGAAACATTTTTCTGAGTGTTCTTAATAATTGTGAGTATTCATTTAGGCTTCAAACAGTATATATATAAATATAATGGTGGGCTTTTTAGCATTTTCATAATATGTCCATCTATAAGTCTTATTCATGTCAAATGTCAGCAATAGATTTATAGCTAGACAATTCTCCAGCGACAACATTATAGGAAATGTTGAGTTCGCTACTGGGTATATTCAGTTTACAAAACAAGTTATCTAAGTATCATTTGGGCGCTGAGCATAAAACAATTGTCAAGTTTATTCATAGTCGCTTTAAAAAAACTTTAGGTGTTATAAATAATGTGTCATATATTCTTTGAGTATTGAGTATATTATTAGAGGCTATTAAGAGTTTATTAGAATTGAACTAAGTTTTGAGTTTAATAGTCTACAATCTAATAGTCATTATCTTTTATGTAATTGTTAGGAACCCCTCCAGCCGGCACAACACAACCCGGAGTCTACTCTGCCAGTCAGGTGTTCACTGGAGCCCCTGATGGTGGGGACAGACTGGGCCGCAGACTGACAGAGGGTCGTGAAGTGTGTACCGGCTGGGGAGAACCCAGGCAAGAAGAGTCAGGTCCACGCAGAGGTCAAAGGCCGGCAGCAGGTAACAATAACGATGAACAAGCTGAGGTCAGAGGTCACAGGCAAAGTAGCAGAACGGGTAAACAAGCCAAGGATCAGGGTCACAGGAAACACAAGCGAAGTCCAATACGAAGCCAAGGGTCATACACGGGAAGTCAAAACGTAGATACAGGATACAGGAACTGGAACAAGCAGGTCAGCAGACTGGAACACAGAAGCTATAACCGGCAATGAGGCAGCAGACCTCATTGCCTTAAATACCCAGCTGAACCAATCACAGGTTGAACACACTCCTGCAGGTTAATAGAGCAGCCACTAACAGAGCCAATCAGGGCTTGCCCCTGACCTGCACAGTTGCAGGCTAATGCCAGTAATTGCCTCCAATAATCTGCCCATTAATTAGCCCACAGGCTGTAGAACGCTGCGCCCGGCTTCCTCCTATTGCCGGGACGCAGCTCTGAAGCGTCTACTGGTTGCCCCGGCAACGGCCGGGTTATGGCCGGAAATGACGTCCCGGTCGTCATGGCGACGGCCAGGACGCGGGTGAGTGAGTCGCGGCTGCTGGGCACCGCCGCGGCTCGTAACAGTCCCCCCCCCCTTGAGGAGGGGTCGAGGGACCCCGACATCCCGGTTTTCTAGGGAATTTTTTGAAGAACTCCTTCAGTTTCTTTGGGGCATGGAGTTGTCTCCGTGGAACCCAAGATCGCTCTTCCAATCCGCAATTCCTCCATTGTACAAGGAAATGCACCTGTCCTTGAACTTTTTTAGAATCAAGTACCTTTTGAATCACAAATTTTTGTGGTCCACTGGAACCTCTCCCAGGCACACTTGACGACTGGATTTGACCCGGAAATAATACTGGTTTCAACAGAGAACAATGAAATGTGTTGGGAATTCTCAACGAGGCCGGAATTTTTAACCTAAATGCAACAGGGTTCACCTGTTTGATGATAGAAAATGGCCCGAAGAACTTAGGGCCCAACTTCTTGCAAGGCTGTCTGAGCCTGATATTTTTTGTAGACAGCCACACTTTCTGGCCAACCTTAAGAGAGCAGGTGGTACGATGTCGGTCCGAATTTTTTTTTGCCACCAGTGAGGCTTGTCTCAACGATGAGTGAACTTTCTTCCAGATAACTCTGAGATCTCTTGCAGTGGAGCGGATCTCCTGGATACCAACGGACTGGAGTGAATACAGGGAGTTAGATCTGGGGTGAAAACCGTAATTGCAGAAGAACGGAGAGATTTTAGTAGCTGAGTGACAGGAATTATTACAGGCAAATTCCACCCAGGGTAACAAGGAAGACCAATTATCGTGGAACTCCGATGTGTAGCATCGCAGAAACTTTTCTAGGGACTGGTTAACCCTTTCAGTTTGCCCATTTGACTGAGGGTGGTAGGCGGATGATAAACTGACCTTGATTCCGAGAAGGGTACAGAAGGATCTCCAGAATTGTGCTATAAACTGAGAACCCCGATCAGAGACAATGTCAGTAGGGAGTCCATGGAGTCTGAAAATATGTTGAATAAATAAGAGAGCCAAATCCCGAGCAGAAGGCAGTTTGGTTAACGGAATGAAGTGTGACATTTTGCTGAACCGGTCTATCACGACCCAAATCGTGTTGTGTCCTGCAGAAGGTGGTAAATCCACTACAAAGTCCATAGACAGATGAGTCCATGGTTTCGCAGGAGGGGCCAAAGGAACTAATTGACCTACTGGACGGATTCTAGGAACTTTGTTTCTAGCACAAATCTCACATGAGAGGACATGCCTTTTGACGTCGGCAGACATGGATGGCCACCAGACCGTGCGGGAAAGGATTTCTAGCGTCTTGTAAATTCCAGGGTGCCCAGCAGCCCTACTGCAATGTGCTTCTGCCAGAACCGCCTTTCTTAAGTGAACTGGAACAAAAAGTTGTTGCTCTGGAGTAGCATCTGGAGCTAATTTCTGGAATCTCTGCAGTGTGACACTCAGATCTTGGGTTAACCCAGCATGGATTAAGGAAGGAGGAATGATAGACTCTGGGTTAGTAACTGGAACATGGTGTGCCATGAAACTCCTGGACAGGGCATCTGCCCGGACATTCTTGGAACCTGGTCTGTAGGTGATCAGGAAATTGAACCGGGTAAAAAATAATGCCCAGCGGGCCTGTCTAGGATTTAAACGCTTGGCTGACTGTATATATTGCAAGTTCTTGTGGTCAGTAATGACAGAGATCTGATGCGAAGCACCCTCCAACCAATGCCGCCACTCCTCGAAGGCCCATTTGATTGCCAATAGTTCTCTATTACCGACGTCGTAGTTGGCTTCTGCTGAAGAGAACTGACGGGAGAAATAGGCACATGGGTGTAGACGATTAGTATGAGGATCCTTCTGTGATAGAATGGCGCCGGCCTCGACATCCGAGGCATCGACCTCTAGAACAAATGCTTTAGCTGGATCTGGATGTTTAAGGACCTCAGCTGAGATAAAGGCCTTTTTCAGACTTTTGAATGAGACTACTGCTTGAGACGACCAATTAGTTGGGTCCATTCCTTTACGGGTCAAAGCGACAATGGGAACCACGATGTCAGCGAAGTTGTGAATGAACCTTCGATAATTATTGGAGAAGCCCAGAAACCTCTGTACCGCCTTTAGATTGTTGGGTTGTACCCAATCCACTATAGCCTGGACCTTTGTTGAATCCATAGAAAATCCCTTAGAGGAGATTACGTAACCTAAAAAGGATACCTTCTGCACCTCAAACTCACACTTTTCCAGCTTGGCGTAGAGATGGTTTTCTCGCAATTTTTGTAAGACTTGTTTGACGTGAGTCTGATGTGCGAGTAAAGATTTGGAATAGATGAGGATATCATCTAAGTAGACGACCACAAAACCACCCAGGAAGTCTCGGAGGACCTCGTTGATCAAGTCCTGGAACACTGCAGGCGCATTGCTGAGGCCAAACGGCATGACCAGATACTCGTAGTGGCCAGAGTGCGTATTGAAAGCCGTCTTCCACTCATCTCCTTCTTTGATGCGGATGAGATTATACGCTCCACGAAGGTCGATTTTAGTGAAGACAGTAGCCCCTCTTAGCTGATCAAACAATACTGAGATGAGCGGAAGGGGATAGGTGTTCTTGACTGTGATATGATTCAATCCCCGGTAGTCAATACAGGTTCTTAACCCTCCGTCCTTTTTTGATACAAAGAAGCATCCTGCCCCTACGGGAGATTTAGATGGCCTGATGAAGCCTTTCTCCAGATTTTCGTCTATATATTCCTGCATGGATTTTGTTTCTGGAGCAGAAAGGGAATACAAACGACCCTTAGGTAACTTGGAATCAGGAATAAGTTCGATGGCGCAGTCAAAGTCACGATGTGGCGGTAAGGTATCAGCAGCCTTCTTGGAGAACACATCCCAAAATTCATGATACTGTGAGGTAGCTGCTCCGGAATAGGCTGAATCATACGCAGAGACAATGACAAACAAGACTGTGTACAATACGTACTCCACTTGACAATCTCTCCTTTTACCCAGTCTATGACAGGGTTATGACAGGAAAGCCATGGGTGGCCCAAGATCATAGGAACCGACGAACAATCGATCAGGAAGAAGGTGATTGACTCAGAATGGAGAGCTCCGATCTTCAACTGTAGTGGCGGGGTCTCCCAGGAAATCTTGCCACCAGGCAGCGGACCTCCGTCTAAGCCACAGACAATAATAGCAGATTTGAGTTTTACCATCGGAATTCCGGCAGAGCGGGCAAACCCGATATCAAGGAAGTTGCCTGCAGCTCCACTATCAATGAAGGCCGACAGGTCCACAGAGCTAGCCCGGAAGGTGAGCTGTGCAGGGATTAATACAGCATTTTTCGGGGAGATAATTTGCAGACCTAGGTGAACTTTCCCCTCATTCCCTAGGCCTGGTCTTTTCCCGACTTATTTGGGCAAGAACGGGAGAAGTGGCCTTTTATGCCACAGTAGAGACATAGACCTTGCGAACGTCTCCTGTCTTTCTCCTCAGAAGAGAGACGATATGCTCCTAATTGCATAGGTTCTTCACCATCCTGGGAAACAGGAACGAAGACGGATGGAGGTGATTATGTTTCCTTTTCAGTTTTCCGCTCCTTATATCTCCTGTCAATTTTAATGGAGAGGTGCATCAGGTCCTCCAGAGAGCCAGGAGACGGGTATTGCACCAAGGAATCTTTAATCTGTTCAGTTAAGCCGAGACGGAACTGGCTTCGTAAGGCAGAGTCGTTCCATCCACTATCAGGTGACCATCTACGAAATTCAGCGCAGTATTCTTCTGCCGACCGTCGGCCTTGTTTCAAGGACCGTAGATGAGCTTCTGCGGAGGCCACTCGATCCGGGTCATCATATAGTAGACACAATGCCTCGAAGAAGGAGTCTACGGACTGCATGGCCGGACTGGTCTGCGGCAAAGAAAACGCCCAGGACTGGGGGTCACCCTGTAGAAGGGAAATAATAATCCCAACTCTTTGCTGCTCTGAACCGGAGGAGCGGGGTCTCATCCGAAAATAGAGCTTGCAGCTCTCCCTGAAGTTCCGAAACAGGGTTCTATTTCCGGAGAACCGATCTGGTAAGTTCATTTTGGGTTCACAGATGGGACCTGGAGTAGGTTGTGAAGCTTTTGTGGCTTCTTCTTGGACAGACATACGCTTACCCAAATCTCTGCATCATCTGGTACAAGGACTCAACATGGCCTGCCAGGGGTGTGCCGGAGATGGTGTGGATCCACTTGCATCCATTCTAACCTCGTCTCCGTGAGTGGGCCGGTTATAATGTTAGGAACCCCTCCAGCCGGCACAACACAACCCGGAGTCTACTCTGCCAGTCAGGTGTTCACTGGAGCCCCTGATGGTGGGGACAGACTGGGCCGCAGACTGACAGAGGGTCGTGAAGTGTGTACCGGCTGGGGAGAACCCAGGCAAGAAGAGTCAGGTCCACGCAGAGGTCAAAGGCCGGCAGCAGGTAACAACAACGATGAACAAGCTGAGGTCAGAGGTCACAGGCAAAGTAGCAGAACGGGTAAACAAGCCAAGTATCAGGGTCACAGGAAACACAAGCGAAGTCCAATACGAAGCCAAGGGTCATACACGGGAAGTCAAAACGTAGATACAGGATACAGGAACTGGAACAAGCAGGTCAGCAGACTGGAACACAGAAGCTATAACCGGCAATGAGGCAGCAGACCTCATTGCCTTAAATACCCAGCTGAACCAATCACAGGTTAAACACACTCCTGCAGGTTAATAGAGCAGCCACTAACAGAGCCAATCAGGGCTTGCCCCTGACCTGCACAGTTGCAGGCTAATGCCAGTAATTGCCTCCAATAATCTGCCCATTAATTAGCCCACAGGCTGTAGAACGCTGCGCCCGGCTTCCTCCTATTGCCGGGACGCAGCTCTGAAGCGTCTACTGGTTGCCCCGGCAACGGCCGGGTTATGGCCGGAAATGACGTCCTGGTCGTCATGGCGACGCGGGTGAGTGAGTCGCGGCGGCTGGGCACCGCCGCGGCTCGTAACAGTAATACATAAATAAAAGTGTACTCCTAAGCATCTGGCTTCAGTGTTCAGGCATTACTGTCTCAAATTGATATTTGTTCATTCACAGAAACCATAAATGCTAAGTTGCTGTTTACAACTAAAAATGCACAACATACGTAACATACTAGATATCACAAAGAGACAACTGTTACAGCACAGTTGTACATCATGCATGATAAGATAAAACCATACTTGCCACTCTCCCGGACTCTCTGAGAGGCTCCCGAATTTCAGGGTGTCCTCCCAGACTCCCCAGAAGAGTAGACACACCTCCCAAATACTAAAAAATGCAGACATTCATGGCATTGAATATCGGGGGCTGGGCTTTATCGCGTCATGAAGTCTCCCCCCCCCCCGCTTATCAATGCCTTAATGCAGTGAATTTCGGCATTTTATAGTGGGGCGGAGCTATGGTGACGCAAAGATGTCACCACCCCCCCTCCTTGTCCTTGCGGAGGACAGAGTCAGGAAGTCGGCAAGTATGGATAAAACTCTCTTACATGAAATAAAGATCATTTGTCTTTTCCTGTCTTGGATGTTTGTATAAGGTTCATGGAGAAGTGGTGGTACAAGTTCATACAGGGCCAGATTAAGGGACACATGGGCCTGGGGCTGAAAACTATAAAGTGTCTATTGAGAGAAGTGCCATTCCACCAGAAGTGTGGTGGGTGATGTGCGGGTGTGACCAGCAGTGTGTGGACGTGGCCATCACAATAGAGGGCATAGCTAGCATCTCCCTCCCATCTTTCCTTATATAAAGAGTGCACTACTAACTGGATCCCACAGCATGTATGTAAAGTGAAGAGTGGAAATAAGTCCTAAGTCCTAGTCCTCATGTCGGGACAAGCTTTTGGTTGATCAATCAGAATAGTCCCCTAAAATGATGGAATTGGGACAGTTGAGGTGAAAAGTAAAAGTATGTTATTTCATTGACAGTTGAAGACAAAAATGCAAACAATAGCAGATTATTTTTATTTATAAACATTGAACAAAGTACAAGTTGCTGAAAGCTCAAGCCTGTGGCCCTATTGAGCTACCGCTGCTCCAGTACCTCTATTACCATCTCCAGAGTACTTCATCGTGACAGCCTAGGTTCTCTCAATGCTGCCTCTCTGAGCCGCTACTACGTCTGTGACTCATCAGCTGTTGTCCTGAGTTACCTCCGCTACTTCAGTTTGCTCTCAGCTCATGCCCAGTGTTGAACTACCTCTGTTCCAGTACCTCTACTATCTACTCCTGAGTACACCATTGTGACAGCTTCTGTTCTCCCATTGTTACTCTGCAGAGCACCTATTCCTCTAGTGATTCATCGACTGCTGACCATCAGCATATATTGTTGTTGTATCTATACCACTTACCTGTGGGTTCCATTGTTTCTTCCTGCTTCACCTGGCTCCTCCACATCGTTCTGCTGTTCACTCACTTGCGGAACCGCGACCTGCAGGTTTGGTGCCGCTAAGACCATACCTCCTTGCAGGGATTCCTGGTGAAAACCACCTACCTGTTAGACTCCGCGCCCGTGGGTGGGCCTAGCCATGTTCAGCAGAGCCTAGAGATCTATTTCCAGTAAGCCAACCATGACACCCCTGTTGTCACATATCCCTTGTTGGGCCTGTTGTCACATATGCCCTGTTAAAAATTAATTGTTCCTACCTGTTGTGCTGAACGCCGGTGATCTCAGTCTGGGACTGGGTGGAAGTTGGTACAGCACGAGTCACACAGCATGAGTCACACACAGCCTCTGTAGGCACAGCCCCCACCCCACTCAGCAACATGCAGCCTTGCGAATTGGTGCCTGTTGTTCTCCAATAACAGGACTGCACCCCTGGAAACCAGGGAAGCCGCCAGTGGGTGGTCCACATCCCGCACTACTCATTGCCACAACCCCTCTTCCTCTCCCCATGTCAAGTGCCCTCACAACATTTTTTTTAAAAAAAATCTCTCCCCTTCAGGTTGGCCTGGGTCTATTTCTATGGAGAGGCCTGGGTTACAGCACCATCAGGCCTTTGTTAATCCGGCCCAGAGTTCATACTTTACAGATAGAATCACATCACATATGAATATCAAATCAAATTAGAAATGTAAAACGCCACTATATCTGAGATACAAGTTAATTCAATATGTACAAGCATTTTGTAATTGGGGCATGTGGAAGCCTCCACAGTAGCTCCATGCACAGTTCTCTTGAAACACACAGGCGTGTGTGTGACCATTACTAGTCTAAGACTAATGGTAAAAGTGTGAATTAGGTACAGGTTGATTCATGTGCAATGTAAGTGAATGAACATGGAGTTGGGTGTTGAGTGTAACAGCTCTTTTAAGGCCTAATGATGAGCAATTAACATTATTTGTTTAACATTTGATTTTTGCTTAAATACATATTACCCTTTGCGATTATTTAATTCAAATTGATTAATTATTTTCAGATTTATAGACAGAAAGATGTGTGTAAGCTTTTTTTTACAGGTGACTCCCCCCATAATAATTAAGATATAGTGAATAAAAGACACTTGTGTAATATATCTCTTGAATGCATTTATTTACAGATTTTTCTTCAAAACTCACATTTCCATGTCTGTTTCAATTCAAATAGTTAAAAATGAGTACAATTAAGTCTAACCTTTCCAATGCATGGTTACCTCGGGCCTGTGGAGTCATTTCTGAGAGGTAAGCACATGCCTTTTTACACTTTTGCCATAAGAATATATTCCATAGACAAAAAACCTTACGGTTTAACATGTCCAATTAAGGTTCCTTATACACAATCTACAATGTAAGAAAACAATTGAAACTCTTCAACTCAAACTGCAAAAAGCAATGAAATTATGTCGATTAAGGCAGAAACCTTAATGGACGTGTTCCTTGCGCAATACAGACATGGTATGCCATCAAATCCTGTGGTTAGCTGCAGATTCAGCACTATCATGGAGTGAGATTGCTGTCACTCACAAAATGGTGGAGCTGCTAATTCACAGATTTGTGTGTTCACTGGAATAAACCGATGATAGTCCCCACAGCCATCCCTCTTAGTTCTGATTTATGGATGGTAATTTATATAAGTGTGTATGCAAGTTTGGAGCTACATACTAAAGCCTGGTTTGTGAATGTACCGAGATTTGGCTGAGGATTTGTACCGAGGATTTAGTATTTACTAATGCATAACTGAAGTTTGAGCATCAATACTCTCCCTTATTAACTGAGGATTTAGTAAATCAGCTAGTTACTTCTGCAATAAGACCTTATCCAACTGAGGACCTTTCATTTTTACCAGAGCTGGACTAATTTTGGTTCCTTAATTTTATCTGAGCAGTTATAACATCTGTGTCTATCTGTATATGCTGATTTGAGCACTTGCTGCACGTTTAAAATACTTTGTATTGTTGGCAATCCATTTGCATGAAGTTTTTACTTTATTAATAAATACATTCGATATCCTTTATTATTATATGATAATAAACCAGTTTTTATTTTTATTTTGCTGTGGGAACATAGTCTTATTTTATCTATATACCCCTTGCAGCTTTGTTCTGGTGCTCTCTGTGCGTTCAGTTTACACTACTGAGCAGTTTACCGGGGAATATTTTATTAGTTAAGTCTTGTTGGCTTTATGTATCCTTGAATTGTTGTTAAAAGTCAGCTTAGGCCTTGTAAGCGAATGTAATGGCAAACTTTGCTCACTGATAACCAAACTGAGCAGAGGCTTCTCTACCATTTAAATGTATTTCAAATATATTATTTTGTAGTTTTTTATGAAGTTATTCTACTGTCCATTTCTAAGACACAGAGACCCTAAACTACGATAAAGGTAAACTAAGAAAATGTACTACTACTGTATGTGTGTACACACAAATCTGTGAATTAGCAGCTTGACCATTTTGTGAGTGACAGCAATCTAACTCTATGATAGTGCTGTATCTGCAGCTAACCACAGGATGTGATGACATAGCATGTCTGTATTGCGCAAGGAACACGCCCATTTAGGTTTCTGCCTTAATCCTCGTAATTTCATTGCTTTTTGCAATTTGAGCTGAAGAATTTCAATTGTTTTCTTACATTGTAGATTGTGTATAAGGAACCTTAATTGGACATGTTAAACTGTAAGGTTTTTTGTCTATGGAATTTCATGGCTTTTTGTAAAGTGAAAATATTGATAATAAATTCATGAACTTAGAATTTGACAGCAGTTAAAAATAGTGGAAACTAGATGGGCCAAGTGGTTCTTCTTAATCCCTAATAAAACAAGAGTGTTTACTAGAGATGGGCGGGCTCGGTTTCCCGAAAACCGAGCCCACCTGAACTAAGGGGATCCGAGTACCGAGCAAATTTCGCACCAATTCGGAATCAAAAATCGAGGCAAACGTCATTGTGCTGTCATCAGATCTCAGATCTTGGAACTTGCGAGTTTTTGAATGTATATATAACGTACTCCACGGCGATCTAATGCCATTTGAGAGAGGGATACAGAAGGGCTAGGATAGATTGGGAAAGAGAGTAGGTGTAGTGTAAAAAAAGTGTATGGTGTTATATACACCCAAAAACAAGAGGTCCATTGCTGAATTTGTCATTGCTGAAATACTAATATACCAGTCTTTGCAGGCTTCTTTTTCTGAATTTGCACTACTAAGTGTGGTGTCTAATATACACCCAAATAGAAGAGCTGCCTTGGTAATTTGGTCATTGCTGAAATAATAATATACCAGTCTTTGCAGGCTTCTTTTTCTGAATTTGCACTACTAAGTGTAGTGTCTAATATACACCCAAATAGAAGAGCTGCCTTGGTAATTTGGTCATTGCTGAAATACTAATCTACAAGTCTTTGTAGGCTTTTATTCTGAATTTGCACTACTAAGTGTAGGGTCTAATATACACCCAAATAAAAGAGCTGCCTTGGTAATTTGGCCATTACTGAAATACTAATCTACAAGACCTTGCAGTCTTTTTTTCTTAATTTGCACTAATAAGTGTAGGGTGTTATATACACTGAAAGAGAAGAGCTGTGTTGGTAATTTGGTCATTGCTGAAATACTAATCTACAAGTCCATGCAGTCTCTCTGAATTTGCACCAAAAAGTATAGGGTGTTATCCAAATGGATTCACAGCAGTACACATAAGAGCAGGAGCAGCAAGCAGCTGCTGCCACCAGTCCTGATGATAGTTATCCCTGTACGTCATCTAGTAAAGCCTATGTAAAAGTACATAGTCTTTTGAAGTCAGGGAAAAAAACAAACAAAAAAACACCTTTTACCGTGTTGAAGAAAAAAAGAGCTGTAATCCAGGAAAAGTTAACTGCTGATAAAATTTTTTGCCAACATGCCATTCTACACACACAGTGGCAAAGAAAGAGTGAGGCCTTCTCCTTTCTCTATGAGTGCGAGATCTAAAATTGTTACTGAGGCTTCTTATTGTAAGGTCATTCGTGACCAAGCAAGACCAAGTAATTTGGAGTCCAAAAGTGGTGCACAAATATTGTTACGTGTAAAAGCCGAGCTGGAAGAAATCAGTAAGGCATTAGAGGAAAATGTATGCTCAGATTCAGAAATAACACCAATCCCTGAGGAGAATCCATCCACGAGTGGTATGTGTAATTGTGATAGTGTACCCATAAAGAAGGCCTCTTTCAGCATTTCTGCTGATGTGTGCCTGAACAGCCTGTGTAACCGGTGATACACCAATTGAGGATGCCACTTTGGAATTGGAAGAGGATGAGGGGGATATTTGTGTAGACGACGAGGGCGCTAATGAGGTTGTTGATGAGGATGATGTTGTTTAAGTCCTGCAACAGTGGAAGCGGTTCAGGCACGTGATAAGAAGAAGGCCTGAGCCCCCAGAGTTATAGTGCTTACTGTTACTTGTACTGTGCTGTTTCACCTTGTACTGTGCCATTGTTTGTCCTTGTACGGCGCTACGGATACTTTGTGGCGCCCTATAAATAACAATTAATAATAATAAAAAAGGCCATTGTCATGCCTGGACATAAGACCAGAAAAGCCACTTCTTATGTGTGGAATTATTTCTCCCCAAATCCTGACAACAGTTGTCTAGCCATTTGTAGTGTATGTAAAGCCACAGTCAGTCGAGGGAGGAACCTCATCCATGTTATGCCATTTGACGTGATTTCATGGCAAGGTGTTGGGAAAATCTGAAAGTTATGGTAAATAAATAACAAGCAGTCCATCATCAGCTGAGACCCTTCTCTCACCTACATCCCGACTCCTGCAACGCCTGCAATCTACACCCACAGCATGGTCCTCATCAATATCCTCAGTAGCGATTGGAGTTAGTCCTGCATCCACGTTGCTAAGGCTAGATGACGCCTGCAGTATCCTTGATTCCTCTGAAGAATTCTTGAGCGTTAGTTCCACTGCTGCTGTTGGGGGTGAATCTTCCTCCCATATGCAGCCTAAGAAGAAGACCACTAGTACTGTACAACAATTAACTGTGAGACAAGCTTTTGCTAGAGGAAGCAGTCACCCAGTCGCAAAGCGGATCACAGACACCATGGCGACTATGATAGTCTTAGATCTGCGTCCAATATCCACTATAAATGCAGCTAGTTTTTCACAGTTAATTGAGGTTTTGTGTCCCTGTTACAAAATTCCATCGCAACACCATTTTTCAAGAAAAGCTATTCCTCAACTGTACCAGAACGTTCGTAAAAATTTAATAATTGGGCTCAAAAATGCCATTCTACCCACTGTACACTTAACAACAGATATGTGGACAAGTGTAAGTGGGCAAACAAAAGATTATATGACTGTGACAGCCCACTGGGTTGGTCATTTGCCTTCACAAGCTGGAACAGCAGCAGCATGTACACCACTACGTAACATTTCTCACAGGCAGGCTACTCTTTGTATCACCAGCTTCACTAACAGGCATATAGCTTATAATTTGTTACGAAAACTAAGGGATGTCATTGATACATGGCTTATACCACTTGGACTCTCCTCAGGATATGTCATTTCTGATAACGCCAACAATATTGTGCAAGCATTACAGCTGGGTGAATTCCATCACATTCCGTTTTGCTTACACAATAAACTTGGTGGTGCAAAGCTTCTTCAAAAATAACCGTGAGGTGCAGGAGATACTTTCGGTGGCCGTAAAATTTCTGAACATTTCCGGCATTCTGCCACAGCATTTAGGAGATTGTAGCAGCTCCAAGAACAATTTAATTTGCCCTACCACCAACTTAAGCAAGAGGTGTTAACAAGGTGGAATTCCACCCTGTACATACTTCAGAGGATGGAGGAACAGCGCAATGCCATCCAAGCATATTGTACAAGCCATTACATTGGGAAATGTATTTCAGTCTTGCACAGTGGAGAATCCTTTCTGTGTTGTACAAGGTGCTGAAACCATTTGAAGTTGTGACGTGTGAAGTGAGTTCAGACTCTGCTAGCTTGAGCCAAGTCATTCCCTTAATTCGACTTTTGGAAAAGCAGCTTGAAAAACTGGAGGAGGAGATGAAAGAAAGCAATTCCACAAAGTATGCACTTGATCTACAAGTACTTAATTCGCTTCGCAATGATCCAAGAGTTATTAAAATCTTGAAGTCGAATCACTATGTTTTGGCGACTGTGCTTGATCCTAAGTTTAAGACCTATGCAGATTTTTGGCTTCCAACTGACCGAGATCTGAAGACATGCAAAGAGCTCCTGGTCAGCAAGTTGACCGCTGAACTGGTCCTTGGCTTGACGACGTCTCCTCCTTCAGTTTCTCAGGCAGCTGCTGCTCGTAAGAAATTGCACCTTCCAAAGAGAAGCAGGGATGACGCAGGTGGCAGACCACAACAGTTTGACATCTGGTCTGGTTTGAAAGAATTTAGCAAAAAAAGTGTGACCTTGGCCATAACTCCATAACTCCATCGGATCCTATTATTAACATGCAAAGGATGGTGGAGGATTATTTTCAAGAGTTCATTGAAATCGAAATTTCAGACAGTCCCTTTCCATACTGGGAGGAAAAACAAGCAATTTGGAAACCAATGTACAAACTAGCTTTGCAATACCTAAGCTGCCCACCCTCCAGTGTGTACTCAGAAAGAGTTTTCAGCACAGCCGGGACCCTTGTCAGTGATCGACGTAGGAGGTTACTTCCTAAAAAAATGTGGAAAAGATGATGTTCAACAAAATGAACTAAATCTTCCATGAGGAAAGCCTTTACCGGCAAATACATCCAAGTACTGACACTTCTGTAATGTCAGATTCTAGCGGAGATTAATTAATAGTCTGTCATGATGATGTACACACTGATGAGGGTGAGGATGATGCTGAAGATGATGACGACAACGTCTTGACAGTGTAGAATTCATTTGACAGCACTGTTGGTCTAACCTGCCTTCAGGGCATTGATAGCTGGTTTAGTGGGGGTCCATATAAACCAAGCACTTCAGCCACAAAAGTGGCAGCCCTTGTCGCTGAAGTGCTTGGTTTGTTAAAGTGTGCATGTCCTTTGTAAGATCCAACATATGGGTGGGTGGGAGGCCCCAAGGACAATTCTATCTTGCACCATTAATTTTTCCTGGCACTGATGTTTGTTTCTGCCATTAGTCTAACAAGCCCATTGTTAGCTTGTTTAGGGAGGGCCATGTTGAACTTGTATTTCAGCCACAAAAGTGGCACCCCTTGTGGATGAACTGCTTGGCTTGATAAATTGTACATGCTACCTCTCCTGATGTGATATAAACTGCAGTGTGTTTGTTTCGTTGCTCCGACGCTTAACATCCAGCCAGCTCGCTGCATTATTTGGCTGAAAGTGTATGAAAAACATATTGTGACCTGTGAGATGGTAAAAATTGAATGGAAATCACTGGAATGTAGTATTAGTAAGGTTAATAGTAATGTAGGTACAAAATAATACCGAGATTATGTGATTTTACCCCAAAAAATGGAATTTTGTAGAAAATAGCTAAACAAAACCAAAATCAAAACACGCAAGGGCAGTTTTGGTAAAACCAAAACCAAAACCCAAAGGTAATCCAGATCCAAAACCAAAATCAAAACACAGGGGTCAGTGAGTATCTTTAGTGTTTACATTGCTCTGCTATATTAGCCTCTACCACCTCTGTTAGATGCCTATCCAACCTGTCCCCTACTGTTTTGATAAAGTAATTTTTCCTCAGATTTCCTCTAAACCTAGCACCCTCCATTTCCAGTGCATGTCTTTTTTCACATATCCCCAACTGCCCACCAGCTTTGTGACCACATGCACATGTCACCGCCGATTGCACCAGCTTTTATCTCATGTTACCTCCTGTGTACCAGTGTCTCTCACTTGCCACCCCATTCTCACCAGCTCTATTTTCACTTGTCACCCCCTTTGCACTAACGAATCTCTCAAATGTCACTCCCTGTGCACCAGCTTTTATCACATGCCACAGATGTATGTATGTATGTATGTATGTATGTATGTATGTATGTGCAAGCAGGCAGTGATGGGATGAAGTGTGTATGTTCTGACAGGCATTGGTGCATTTGTATGTTCTGGCAGGATTTGGTGCATATGTATGTTCTGGCAGACAGTGGTGGGGTGCAGTATGCATGTTCTGGCTGCAAGTGATGGGATGAAGTATGTATCACAGTTGCCTACTCTCCCAGAACATCCGGGATACTCCCGGAATCCCTGACTCCCTTGAGAGTAGACTAGTATCCCGGATTTTGCGGCTGATTCTCCTTAATGAAAGTGTGCATGCGCCGGTGACGTCATCGGCGTGATGACGCAACGCGCCCCATCTCCCTATCTGTAATAACATATCAGCAGGCATTTTAAACCAGTGTTACAAGTTATAACAAAGAAATCTGACAATAAAGCAGGAAGGAACTGGTAACTGCAGGTGAAGGCTCGAAGGGCCACATGGGGCCCTAGGGCTATCTGTTGACCATCATTGTCCCTAAGTTATTAGTAGTAGGCATATATACAATATAGTTTTACCTATTATTTTTTTTATAATTAATTTACAGTCTGAATTTTGTTTCTTATTGGATTACAGAACCAGTACCTTGTTCAACATTTCAACACTACATGACAAGACAGTAAAAGAGAAAAAGACAGTACTAGGTAAGTTTTGTTTCATCATTTTTTTCCATATTCTCAAGGCCGGTGGCACCAATAGCCAGCTTTAGGCAGTTGCCTAGGGTGCCAGACTCTGGGGGGCAGCACTGTGGCCGGGTACCCACACTAACAATGCCTCTGAATGAGACAGTGTGAGTTAGGCGCCCACGACGTTGGCCAGTATTTCAAAAATGCCACTGTCCTTATGTGCTACCACAAGGGGGCAGGATAACATGGTGGGGGGGGGGGCTACAGATAACGTAGAGGAAGGTGGCTAGAGAAAATGAAGGGAGGGTTATGTTTAGAAATCCCCCACGAGTTACATGCTATTAATTTAAATGAACTTCAGGTTTGAGCAACCATTTATTTTATGAGACATGTCAGTGTGTAACGGGTGTGTGATGTCAAATTTATTTGCTCTGTTCTGAAATCCAACATTTGTGCCTCTTCTTTAGAGATTCTGCATTTGCTATTGGACAGCATTCTGTGTCAGATATCAGTACATATGGACATCAGTGCATCTGAACATCAGTGCATCTGGACTGCAGCCTTACCAGCCAACTAGGAGGAGGTAAGAGTTAACATTTTTATTTTACAAATGTCAAGTGTGCAAGGGGCTAGGAAGTGGGAATTAGGGGGAGGAGGGGTGGTAGGTTGAAGCTTTGCCTAGATACTTTATAAAGAACAGGCAATAAGCTTGTTCCCAAAGTTTTTACATATCCGTATGAAGCTTAACATCAACATTTGCCCGAATACAAAAACCCTAATTTATCTACTTTTAATTATTTTGCAGAAGACTAACAGTAAATATACTAAAAACCAAAGGGATATTTGAAAAAAACTTCAGAATGGATATTTGTAATTACTTTGGCAAACAAGGTGGAAAGCAGTCACAACCCCTTGTACCCCAACCAAGTGCGGAAAGTGAAACTATGGTCGTAGCACTTGATTCATCTGAATGTGTACTAGACAGCGATGATGACAGCAATTGTCCCAGCACAAGTTCCTACAGGTGTGAGGAAAATGACCATGAAGAGCCTTGCTCTGGTAATAGAGAGGAACAAGATGAAACACAAAGTGTGGCTGCCAAAAAAAAAAAAATACTATTGTGAATTTACACCGCGAGTAACAAAAACATTTCCAGTGTTAAAGAAATCCATAAGAGGAAAATATTTTGCTTACTGCACTGTCTGTAAAAGTGATTTTGATATGAAGCACGGTGGTGTGAATGACTGTAAACGCCATATTGAAGGTTCAAAACACCAAAAAATATCAGAAGCTTTTGAAACAAGCCAAAAAATGGATTCCTTCCTACATACTTCACATGACAAAAATGCAGTGATTTGTGCGGAAATGCTTTTTACTGGCTTTCTTATCGAGCATAATATTCCTATTTCGGCATCTGATCATGTAGGAAAATTGATGAGAGTTATGATGCCAAATTCAAGTGAGGCTGCCGTGAAAAACTATGGTTGTGGTCGAACCAAATCTTCTGCAATTATTAATCATGCTCTCGCTCCACACTGCACCCAACCGAAGCATTAAAGTATTTACAATTTACTTTGGCACTAGATGGTGGAAATGAATCAGAGGAGAAATTATTTCCTATATTGGTGTCCTATTTTGACATTGATGGAAAGGTAAAGCCCAAGCTTGTAGATCTTATTGTCTGTAACAACGCCACAAGCATTAATATTGTTAACGCAGTTGATGAGGTATTTCAAAGACATCTTATTCCATGGACAAACTGCATTGGTGTGTGTTTGGATAATGCCTCTGTTAACATGATAAGACTCAGGTCTGTAAAAACTTTAATTCAAGGGAAGAATCCTTCAGTCTTTACAGAAGTTTGCCCGTGTCATCTGTTGCACCTAACTGCAAGGAAAGAAAACAAAGCCCTTTCATTTGATGCGGATGCTTTCCTCTACAAACTAACCAGCTATTTCAGATTCAGTGCTAAAAGAGTTCAAACTCTAAGACATATGAGTGAGTTTGTGGAAGTCGAATATTTGAAAATACTGAAACATGGGGTAACCAGGTGGCTCAGTTTGCATCCCTGCATTGAGAGAGTGCTTAAAATGTTTCCTGCTCTGAAATCATTTTTCCAATCTGAAGACTGTGAGAAGAATGCAAGAAGCAGAGCTCTTTGTGAAACGTTTGAGGATGCAACTGCAGAGTTGTACATTTTGTTCCTTCACTCAGTGCTTGGTTCATTTAATGAAACCAATATTGTACATCAGTATAGTTCCCCTTTTATCCACAAATTGCACGAGTGCTTACTGGATTTATACAGGTTATTGTTGCTGAAGTTGGTCAAACCAAACATAATTAAAGGCACTGACACTTTTGAAAGACTTCTGGCCATAGATTTTTGTGACCCAGACATGCAAATGGGGGACAGAGATTTATTTATTGGCTTTACCACTAGAAACTACATAAGGACCTGTGCTTCTCTAGAGCCAACAGCAGTGAGAAGGTTTTTTCAGGAAGTTAGAGAATGTTATTGTTCTGCTCTAACATATATGAAAAATAAGTTTCCCTTTAGTGACGATATAGTAAAGGCAATGAAAGTTTTTAACTACAGAAAACGTATGGAAGCAGATTTTGAAGATATTGAAATACTGGCACAACGTTTCCCACAAGCGGTAGAAATTTTAATGATCCAAAAGTTGCATGAAGAATTTTCTGAATACCATGTTTGTGACTTGTCTGAGTGCACAGAGGATGGTGTGGAAAGAGTGGACTGTATTTGGCATGAACTAAGTATGGTCACTCATCCAGCAACAGGGAACCCAAAGTTTCCTTTATTATCAAATATGGCAAAATCACTCCTAGTCCTCCCTCACAGCAATGCTGAAATTAAACGCGTGTTCAGCATGGTGCGCAAAGTGAAGACTGAGCTCAGGGGACATTTGTCTACAGAGGGAACTTTAAAAAGTCTCTTATAATGCAAAATGAGTAAAGAAAATTCTGCTGCTTATCAATTGAGGAAATCTGAGAAAATCAGTGGTTTTGTGTGTTTTTGCTTAAGTTTCATGTTCATTATTGTGAAATTGTATGAGCCTGCACTTTATACAAGATGTTTGCTTTGATATAGTTTACATAGTGAAGCTTGGTTATTTTTTGCAATTTGTCATTTCTTGATATATCATAGATAAAAATCTGTTGCACAGCGCTATGTTATAGAGTTTTGTTAACTTAAATAATTTAATTTATTATAAAGTGAATAACTTTTGGTGATTATTTATATATAATTTGGCTGATAAAGTTTGCATTATTTATTTTAATGTTTATTTAATGTTTAAAACATGTTTGTTTTCATATTAAAAGTCTTTCTTTTTGGAAGTGTGCAAGTGATTACTTTGTCACCTATACACAAACACAATCTCATTCCATGCTGATCAAAGTAGTACAGGTTGAGTTGTTCATCCCAGTGGGTGGGGCTGGTCACACCCAGTGGACAGGGCTGGTCGTGCCCACAATGGTTTTTACTTTCTCCCTGAAATGATTTTTCAAAAGTTGGCAAGTATGGTATGTATGTTCTGGCACCCATTGGTGCATATGTATGTTCTGGCAGGATTTGGTGCATTTGTATGTTCTGGCAGACAGTGGTGGGGTGCAGCATGCATGTTCTGGCTGGCAGTGATAGGATGAAGTATGTATGTTCTGGCAGCCATTGATGCAGTATGTATGTTCTGGCAGACAGTGGTAGGGTCTGTCTGTCTGTTGTGGTAGACAGTGGTGGGGTACAAAATATATTTATGCATATGTATATGTTCTGGTAGGAAGTGATGGGATGCAGAATGTATGTTCTTGCAGGTAGCAATGTGGTGCAGTATGTATGTTAGTATGTATTGGCAGGCAGTGATGGGGTGCAGCATGTACGTATGTTCATTATAGCAGGCTGTGAAGGGGTGCAGTATGTATGTTGTGATAGATAGTGGTGGGGTGCAGTATGCATGCAAGTTCTGGCAGACAGCGGCGGTGTACAGTATCTATGCATGCATGTTTTGGCAGTCAGTGGCGGAGTGCAGTATGTATGCATGCATGTTCTGGCAGTCAGTGGCGGCATGTAGTATGTATGCATGCATATTCTGGCAGTCCCAAGTCTTTAAACCTCCTGTACACTGAGTTACGCTCTCTCAAAAAAACCCAGAAAAATGGTGACCTTTGCAAAACAGGAAGTGGAAAAAAAAACGGCGAAATTTTGAACCTTAGATTATTCCTAATTTGTCATTTTGTATTCTTTTTTTCTGAAACTCAGCATGCGACACTTATGGATGGTTCTTCATTTGCATGCCAAATTTCAGTTTAATAGCTTTAATACTTTTTAAAATGTAGCGCCTCAAACACCATGCCCCCCCTCTCACAGATTTAATATGGCAGAATGTTGTTCATTAGATGCAACCTTAATATAAGGGCACAACTGTGCCCTTATAAAACATATAGTTCCCATGATGGGAATCTATTTGGTTAGATTACTGTACCCATTCACCTCACAATCTAATATAGGGAAATTATAGGATAATTGATGCTTTGGTTCATTTGTGACATAATAGGAAATTATGTCACAAATTAATCAAAGCATCAATTGCACTTTGACACCTCTTTTTGTTCATCATAAAATGAGTACATGGGCCTGTTTAGATTTATTTGCCATTATTGTTTACATTGTAATAAAAAGGGGAAAGGGGAGAGAGGAGCTTCTAGTCCATAATGAATTGATACTCCATTGATTTAATTAAGTTTATATTACCTGTTTACTGTTTGTAAGTATGGATGGTTTTTAAATGTTAAATTGGATATGAAAGCATATAAAAGAGCTAAATGTAATTAATTGTCTATTTACATTGGGAATGCACAGCTATAGTCTATCAATATTTAAAGTATATAATTCAGAAGTGTGCATATAGATACCATACATTAAAGGGAAGTTTATGCCTAATCTCTTAGATTGTGTTAACCAGGCATGGTCCTTCAGAAAAAAAAGGTTACCTCTGTTTTATATAAACATGGCACTGTAAAATAATGACTTGACAAGGTACAGTTTTAAACCCAAGAATGATATTATTAATGCTATGTGTTTAGAGACTTTTGACATGATACTATTGAAAGACCTGGTTGAGAAAGTTCTTTGTATCCTATCAGTATATAAGTATACACTCTATACCATGGGTCGGCAACTCCCGGGATGCGTGCCAGACATGGCACACAGCGCTCTGCAGTCTGGCCCACCGGAATGGCTGTCACTGAAGGATACCGCCTCCCAGGCCTCATTGCAGAGCTAATGACTCATGAAGTGAGTCGCGCACACACAGCTGCTTAATGAGACATTATATTTATTGGGGGCACTTATGTGTGGCATAGTATTAATTTTAGGCATTTACGTGTGGCATAATGTGAATTGAGGGCACTTATGTGTGGCATAAAATGAATTGCGAGCTTTACTTTGGCATAATATAAGTTGTGGGTGCTTAACTGTAATATAGGCCAGCTCTTGTGGCAGTAGCTAGAAACAGTTAGGAGCTGTCCATTGAATAACATAATGGACAGTCTACACAAATATGGATTTGTTTGGTTTTTATGCAAAAACTGTTCTTTAATCTCAGTTGGCCCTGGAGCCATCAGGAAACAGGATAAAATTACTAAAATAGGAAAGGTGTAACCCTAGAATGTTAGTAGTGTTAGGCAAGACTTAGAAATGTAATTATTACTCCTTCCATTATGATAATTTTCATGAATCACACAAAAACATGCAAATCCCTATGTTACTGTTTCTGTTCCAAAATGTGACATGTGGATGTACACCTATGTATGCGATAGGCAGACAAATGGATGCATCTTGTGAAGAACTAAATTTGAAGCATACCCACATAGTTTATGATAAATAAATAATATCTTGATTTTTGTCAAAACTTATTTTACTTTGCATACATTTCCCATATTCAAGAACTCTTCTTATACTTGATGCTATCAGTCTGTAAATACATATAATGCAAATAAAATGTCATAACAAACAATAAAAAAGATTGGACAGCATATTCAAGTGACAATTGATTAAAGGAGCCTTGTGAAACATGCGCTGACCCCCATATTTTGGGTTTGGATGTAGTTTTGGTTCTAAAACATCTTCATGTTTTGATTTTGTTACAGATTTTGTATTGGTTTTTTATATGGATTTAATAACATATTGTGAAAATAGGTATATGTGATTTTGAGCTGTTTTTGCTCCTACATTACTATTTATAGCACTATCAGTAATTTATAGTCTACTTTCTAATGATCTCTTCACAACTGTTCAAATGTTCACCTATTTTGGCCAATGTATTGCTGCTGACCCTCTCTAATATGTCACATATGCTGCCTAACAGTTACCTACTTAGTGTATCTTTTTTTTTAAATGAAAATATAATTGATGTAGATATCTTTGATGAGGGTGATGATAACATTTGTCACTATTGAGGAAGACCACTATTATCCAAATGCCCATGATACGTTTGCTAACATCCCTAGATACTCTCCAGTTCAACAACCAAACCAAACAAATCAAGCACTTCAGCGATAGGCACTGCCACTTTTGTGGCTGAAGTGCTTGGTTTGTTAAACTATGTGAATATCCTTTTCAACATATGGGTGGGTTGGGCCAATGACAATACCATCTTAACTTGCACCATTTAACATTTAACATTGGGCTCTCTCATCATATTTTAAATGTCTACTATGCCACTGTGCAATGTTGAGGTCTTGTGTCCACTCTCATCTTAATGAAAGATTTTGAAACTTGACCATCATTGCATTTACTTTCTCTGATTCAATTAAAAAAATAATTAACCATTCTATATGGCTCTCTAACTCCATAACGTAGTCTATATCGTCAGCCATCATATCTCCATCTATACATGTAATCTTTGCCATTACCAAATTCTCTTAATTTCTCAGTATGTGGACTTTCAATTGCATTGTCTTGTCAAGAAAGATATTTTTGGCAACCAAATCTGCATATATGTCATATGTTATATACTCTTACTTGTGTGGGAAGGCCTATCTGAACTGTCTGTTTTCCACATTTCTTACACTTTACTAATATAAAAAATATATATTATTTATATATTACATATTTAAATACATTCCATATTTGTCTACATGGGTCTTCGGGACTGCCTCCACCACAAGTCTCAGGCAGTCCCCTTTACCCCAGGGTTATGCAAGTTGTGCAAACACCCTTTTTTCCCACTTAATACAAATGTCACTGCCCCACACAAGATTGCTTTCACTAGAAAAACTTTAATTTTCAAAGAAACAAATCTAATTGTTTTTTTGGTTCTGCTGCTAATAGTCATACAGCAAAAGGAAATCAGTCTATATATTAGTATTATATATACATACTAGCAAAAGTATTCAGCATTGCACGGGTTTAAATCTTCAAGTTATTAAGTTATCAATGAGTTAGATGTAACTGTCAACATTTGAAAATTAATTAGCGACACCCCCCATGAGGTAGCTGCCAGTTTCTGTCGCCAGTCCTGAGGTTCCAGAATTTGCCGCCAGTCCTGATGCGCCAGTTCCAGTAGTTTGCCCTGAGGTACCAGCTCCAGCCACCTGTCCTGAGGTGCCAGTTCCAGCCGCGAGTCCAAAGGTCCCAGGCCCTTCCTCCTGCTCCGAGGTCCCAGGCTCTGCCTCTTGCTCCGTGGTCCAAGCCTCTGTCTCCTGTTCCAAGGTCCCAGCCTCTGCCTCCTGTTCCGAGGTCCCAGCCTCTGCCTCCTGTTCCAAGGTCCCAACCTCTGCCTTCAGCTTTAAGGTGCCATCCTCTGCTTCCAGCTCTGAGGTGCCATCCTCTGCCTCCAGCTCTGAGGTGCCATCCTCTGCCTCCAGCTCTGAGGTGCCTTTCTCTGCCTCCAGCTCTGAGCTGCCATCCTGTGCCTCCAGCTGTGAGGTGCCTTTCTCTGCCTCCAGCTCTGAGGTGCCATCCTCTGCCTCCAGCTCTGAGGTCTGGTCCTGAGTCTCCTGCCACTGTGTCCAGTCCTGAGTCTCCTGCCAAGGGGTCCGGACCTGAGTCTCCTGCCACTGTGTCCGGTCCCGAGTCTCTTGCCATTGTGTCTGGTCCCGAGTCTCCTGCCACTGTGTCCGATTCCGAGTCACCAGCCGCTGCCTCCAGTTCCGAGTCTCCAGTCACTGCCACCAGTTCTGAGTCTCCAGCTGCTGCCTCCAGGTCTGAGTCTCCAGCCGCTGCCTCCAGTTCCGAGTCTTCAGCCTCTGCCTCCTGCTCCGAGATTCCAGTCTCTGCCTCCAGCTCTGAGGTGCCATCCTCTACCTCCAGTCCTGAGTCTCCTGCCACTGTGTCTGGTCCTGAGTCTCCTGCCACTGTGTCCGAGTTGCCAGCCGCTGCCTCCAGTTCTGAGTCTCTAGCCACTGCAACCAGTTCTGAGTCTCCAGCCACTGCCTCCAGTTCTGAGTCTCCAGCGGATGAATTTAACCATTTTTGGTAATCGGGCGTCTGGAAACCCTCCTAAGGGTGGCGGGGGGTACTGTCAGGATCTGCATTGCATGCTGCTTTGCTTGGCAGCTCCTGCCTTCTGGACTTTGGACTTTATTTTGTGCATTGTATATATTTTGGCAGTATCTCTATTCGACAGAGGTGCTGCTTCTGTGATTTTCCTTTATTAGTACTAGGGGTTACCTGTCTCATTTATTATCCCCTGCAACTGGGTGTTCCCTACTTATAGCTGCCTTTCTCTCTCTTTATCTCACCATTCCTCCTGTATCCGCAGTACTCCTTGCAACCATTATCCAGTCATCTGTGATATTCCTGTGCAGTTTCAGCATTATTTGGTTTGTAACATTTATCTACATTTTATCAATAAACACCTATATTCTTTATCTCACCCTGGGCTCCATAGCGGTTAATTACTTTGAAGCGTGACTCCCTGCTTCTATCCCTGTCCCTATCCCTCACCCTGTCCCTATCTCTAACCCTGTCCTTAACCATATCAGTAGGCATATCCCTAACCCTATAATAATACTGTCAACATTTTAATTGTCTACCTAATAATACTGTCCACCATGTGAATTGGTGACCTACTAATATTGTTGACACCTGAATTGTCGACTAATGTTGTTGATTATGAATGTCAAATAAATGAATGTTTCTCTGTTGAATGCATAGCATTTTTACTGCTACTGAAGCTAATAGACCAAGGCCAACATGTAAAATAGTGCAAGATGGAAATGTCCTTGGGCCCATCCACCTACCCAAATGTTAAAAAGGACATTCACATAGTTTAACAAACCAAGCCAGGAGCTGCCACTTTTGCTTGATTTATTTGGGTCAGCTTTTGATGAACTGGACATAATAGATATCGATTTTATTTTTTTTAACAAAATAATAATGGGCATTAGAGAATATGTCACATTTGACTTGAGATGACAGCTGTTATTTACATCTGTGAAGATTTGTGTCATTTTGAAAGAAAGACCTTACATATGACTTAAACCTAGGATCAAACCTGGTTGCCAAAATGCAGTAATGTAGAAGTGAATATAGAACTTGATCCACAAGGCCGACATACTTTGCTGAATCATTAACTTTCATCTCCTCCTTCAGATGGCAGTGGCAGTGTCTGAACTCACTCCATTTGTTAGAATTTTAAAGGGTTTTAGTAACTTGCATAAAACGGTAAGGATTTTTCAATGTGCTGGCGTAAGATAACATGTTCCACCTCTCCTAAACTCATGGCTTGCTGTGTAGGTCTGGATGAAGCATATCATGTATGGAATTCCACCTTGTTACTACCTCTTGCTTCAGTTGGTGGCATGGCAGATTACATTTGTTTGCAGTTGCTGCAATGTTCTATATGCGGTCGCTGAATGTCTAAAATGGCCGGAAATTTTATGGGCCACGAACAGCATCTCCTGCACTGACTGCATTCACTCTAATTTTTTAAGGAATTCTGCACCACCCAGTTTGTGGTGTGCCCAAAGCATGGTACGTTTTGAAATTCACCAAATTGTAATGCACACACATTGTTGGCTCCACTATACGTAATGAGGAATCCTCAGGAGAGCTTTTTTTTTAAATCCAGTATTTTTATTGAAATTTTTTAAGATATAAACATACTAAACAACAAAAAGAAAAGAAAAACAATCGCATACATATCAGAATTAAATGACGGAATTTACAAGATTACATTAAAGCATAATAATAATAAATGTGCTATATTCATTCAGGATCATACATCGTAAATGCTTATACATAAGTATGTTACACATGCAGGGTTTATTACATGGACTCAGATACTTATTATAAGAACTGCGGTAGCCATACATTTAAGTAGATAGAGCATCTGTACTAGATGACATAGGATAGAATGGAGACTCTAACCATCTGTACCATATATTCTCAAATTCCTTCAGAGCCTGTCTGCTAGTATAAACAAATCTCTCATGCCTTATGGTGGTATTGATCAGTGCCTTCCAATTTTTAACCGTGGGACTCGTCGGGGCCAACCACAGCCTCGCTATACAGACCTTAGCCAACATCAATAACTGTGAAATGTACATTTTTGTCAGTTTATTAACTTTCCCCTTCAATCAGAGCCCAAAGAGACAAGTGGCCGGTGAACTAAGAGACACTTCAATTCCTCAGGAGAGCTTTAGCGGGGTGAGCCATTCTGCTATGACATTCGGGAGTTTTTCCAACAGATTGACACTAGTATCTTTCTTTGTGAAACCATGAATACAAAGAGTAGCTTGCATGTGAATGACTTGGCATTGAGTGCTAGCAGTATTATGCAGTAATTGAGGAGAGTGATGGTGAAGCTACCAGCACTGCTGATGGTGATGCACCTACCCGATGTGCTGTAATGATCATATAATCTTTGTTTTGACCAGGACAGCTTGTCCACATAATCTATAGGTAAGTGGAATATTGGTAAAGTAGCATTTTCTAGGGACTGAATGACTTTTTGTTTAACCTCACAGTACAGCTGAAGAATTTATTTTCTGCAGAAATGGAATCAAGAAAGAATTTGATAACGTGAACACATGACCTCAACTAATCGTCTAAAACCTGATGCATTGATGGTGGAAATTGGACGCACATCCAATGCTGACATAGCTGTCATGACTTTAATGTTCTGCTGTGCAACAAGATGCTGACTGTCATACATGTTTCTTCTTGCTTCACAGACAATCGTGTAACATGCTTAGTTGATGTGTCCTTCTTCTGTATAGATGTCTCCACCACCAGCAGCAGCTGTATCATGCAAGGAAGTGTCTTGGGAATCACTAGGCTTTCATTAAGAGAGTCATTTAGAATGTGATAATTAGATGCTGGACTCAGTAATAATAATGAAGAGGATGATGATAAAGGTGTTGACATTGGTGAAGATTGCAACTGTCTATCCATTCAGCTAGCACCTGATGCTGGACTGCTTGCTACTACGCACAATTTGCCACATTTGGAAACACGACTTGAATGAACTCACTGCAAATGATGTAACAGGGAGGAGGTGTAGAAGATTAACATACCTTCCACTACTTATTTTGCCCTGACAAAGAATACAGATGCCATACCAAATGTTGTCTGGGTTTAGATAAAAATATATTCAAACAGAAGAGGTGCTTTTTTTCATCTTATACCCTTTGATGATAGTGCACTTATCATGGACGTCTGCTGGTAGTAACACTGGTGGCTGCCTTACTTCAACACATTCATCATCATCCTCATCATTATCTCGTCAATATACAGTCTATGCATTTCCAGCTCCACAATTTTCCCCCTCATCTTCTTGCACTTTTTGCAGATTCAAAAATAGCCTGCTCAATTTCAACGTGTAAATCATCATCATCATCATCATCATCATCATAATTATCAATACTAATATTACCACTACACATTCTCACATTTCCAAATGGTAGCACAGTGACCTAGTTGTTAGCACTTCTGCCTCACAGCACTGTCATCATGAGTTTGATTCCCAACCATGGCCTTATCTGTGTGGAGTTTATATGTTCTGTGCTTGCGTGGGATTCCTCTAAGTGCTCCAGTTTCTTCCTACACTCCAAAAACATACTAGTATGTTGGCTATTATTAAATTGACCTTAGTGTGTGTGTGTGTGTGTGTGTTTGTGTGTGTGTATGTGTATATGTATGTTAGGAAATTTAGACGGTTAGCTCCAATGGAGCAGGGACTTATTTGAGTGAGTCCCCCTGTACAGCGCTTCAGAATTAGTGGCGCTTTATAAATAGATGATGATGATGGTTGAGGACTTTTAGAAGGAGGCTACTCTATGAAAACTCGAACTCACATATAGCACTCTTGGATACCCTAATTAGACTCTTCTCAGGATTCTGTGACTGCCCAAGTTGTTCTTCAGCCTCGGTTTCATTTTCAGGCATTGATTTGGCTGTTTTGGGGGTGACAGTGACAGACCTACACTCTGATGTTGGGAAGTTAAGGAAGATGCATGACCATGTTTGGCATTCTGATTTGCAATGGGCATTCTAGTACGTGTGCCAGTACTAGCAGTAGCAGGACCCCTACTAGCAAAAGATGGGCATGGCTTCAGTCCAGTCTTGCCACTATGGGTGGTGTATGGAATATTAACTATTATCCTTTTTTTGGACAAATCACTACATACAACAGAAAATTCTCTCTTACACCTCCTCCTTACATCAAGAGCTTTTTTAGTAGTAGAGGTTGTACCAGTAAAAGTACTACTACTACCAGTACTGCTATTGGGATGCTCCTGATCTATACAGTGATCCATGTTTGCCAAGAGGAGTAATACTACCTGAACAGGTTGGCACTACTTGTAGCTGCCTGCCAGCACACCAGAGGAATGCCCAATAGGGAAAGGAAGGAATGTTATCTTATAATTCTTATGAAACTGCTCCACAATATTCTTCTAATTTATAAAATTTGTTCTTATTTTTCAACAATGAACTTTTAGATTTTAGTATCGGGTTGTGCTGTTCCTCTGAAAGAAAAAAAAACCCTGTTTACTTTTTTGGGGTGTACAGCTGCGTTGACTCAGACACACAAACACCTGTTTTTAAATATAGATGTCATTAAATGACCCTTTAAAAATTGACAAGTATTGAAAAATTAAAAAGATTAGACTATAGAATACATTTTTTTGATGGGATCTGCTGCTGATCCTCACACAAAAACTTACTTTTTTTTAAAATATATATGTCACTGAATCACCCTTTCAAAATTGACAAGTATTGAAAAATACAAAAAAGTTTAGAATATATAGCGCTTTTGGGGTGTGTATCTGCGTTGACACACACATGCAGACACCCAGTTTTTTAAAAAAATAATTCAGTTGTCACTGCCCCATAGAAGATTGCTTTCACTAGAAAAACTTGAAATTTTAAATACATGAATTTGTTTTTTTGATTCTGCTGCTAATAGTCAAAGAACAAAAGCACACTGTATTTCTACACTAAATATACTACTTCAGAATAATACCTATCTCAGTTTATATACTAGTACTATTATATATGCACTAATAACAACCAGTAGCCACAACTCTTTTTTTTTTAATTAAAACCAGTTGATCAGCAAACTGTTCTAGCTGACTGATCTCTACAGAACTTCTTTAAAATAATTACATGATTCTTTTGCATGCTATGTCCCTCTTTCACCCTGAACGCTATCGTCAGAGTTGAGCACTGCAGCTAACCTCCTCCCTACACGCTGTCTGTTCTAAAATGGCACTTAAAAAAATGAGGGAGGACTGTATATATAGGAATTTGATCCAAAACTCTTGCAGGTTTTGCAGCAAAATTTTCCCGGAAATTACGTTTTGCTTCGTTTTGAGATCTAAAATTGGCGTGCGAAAACCGAGTCATGACTTGGTTTCACTCGGAACCACCAAAACTTGGAACTGTGGAATTTCTTTGAATCTGAACCACTCATCTCTAATAAAAAGTACAAACTACTATATCTGGGAAATTTCTGTGATGTAAATTGTGGAAAAAGTATTGTATAATCAGAGAAATTGGTCCATTGAAATGCATTAGGGGATGACAAAACTGTAAGAATGTGTAAAGTATAAAATCATGTAAAATGGGGGGGTTATCTGTATATTCTGAGGAGTGTTTCATTCCACCACAAAAGCAACATACTACACTCATCATCAGTATAGACAACAAACCATTGTCTTCTTTCGTATAGGCAGTTGAAATGTTGCCTATAGCAAGCAATCAGATTCTAGTTATCATTTATTTAGTACAGTCTACAAAATGACAGCT
The DNA here is from genome assembly GCF_038048845.1 of Mixophyes fleayi. Classification (NCBI taxonomy): domain Eukaryota; kingdom Metazoa; phylum Chordata; class Amphibia; order Anura; family Limnodynastidae; genus Mixophyes; species Mixophyes fleayi. The sequence goes on along the minus strand of NC_134403.1, from coordinate 113,908,190 downwards.
AGAACCTGATTGGTCGCTACAGGCAACATCTCCACTTTTTCAAACTCGCAGTTTAGTAAATATACTCCCAAGACTCTTTGGAAGTGTAATATATAATGGTAATTTAGGAAGCACAATTTTTGGATTTGAAAATGTAACTACAGTTTAATTCAGGCTTAAATATAAAATGTATCTTCAACCTTGTAAACTGGTTTCTTGAAATTAAAGCAATGTCTAATACTATGTATTATGTCACATAGAGAGCAATGTCACACCATGCTGTCTCATATTCTATAGGTAACTAGAAATAATATTGTCTATCACTGCCATTGTATGATTATATTTTTTAAAATAAAATTAACTTTAAAAAGAAGTCTTCATGCTTTATAAACCACTGTATACATCAGCACACCATACACAAATAAAGAGTATCATGTACCCTACCTGCATTTGTGGGTAATGAGGATAGAACGTCTTAGGGTGTGGAGTAATCACCAAAGCTCCCTCCAAGGGAACAGATTTCAGGTTACAACCAGGTCATAGTTTAAAAAGTTGGTCATTTACAACAAAGGGACTATGCAGGACAATAACCAGGGGACGGTCCAAGGGTAAGTAAGGTGGAAAAGCAGCAAAGTTAAAGACAGTGTGTGGTCCGGGCCAGATAGGCAGAGAAGGTAAAAGAAAACTTGAGATGAGTTGATACCAGCTAAATGTAACGATGTAAGGTTAGGAGCAGATGAAATGACCAAGCTACCTATTTAGGTAACTACATTGACATCATGAATGATGCTGGACTCATTCTTATATTGATCACAAGACTGACAAGTGGCAACGCGAGTTTCAGTATCAATTTTAATGTTAGGCCACCAGCCCACGCTAAAGTTGTTTGGGTACAAATAAAATTATTTCCAGTGTAAGCATTTTTATTAGTGTCAAGAATGCAAAAGGATTATTGATTTTTGACTGGTTACTCAAAATCAGAAGACCTCTCAGCTAATCACAGATAGAGACCGCTCCTGACTGGCTGCCTGGATATTAAGTATGTGGGCTCACCGGAGATTAACTCATTTTGCATCGGGTGCTTCTCAGGAACAGTCCTTTCCATCATTAATGTTGTTGTTTTTTAAATTTCATATATGGATTTTCCATATTTACTTTGGATTACTTCTGTAACTATACAGGCGCACAGGGACTAACAGAAACATACTTCTCAAAAGCACTATGTGGATTAGAGGATTCATAGACAGGAGGAGGACCATCACAGCAGCTGAAATGCTGTAGTATCAGTTTTTTGATCTGTGTTAGATCACATAAGGTTGCTGTCCTAAAGATGTGGGATGAGCTCCAGCTGTCTATAATGGAGCAGGGAGAAAATGCTTTACTTTGTAACACAGCTGCAATGTAAAGTTAGATTAACCCTGAACAATGTATTTTGTCTTTATGGTTCATATATTAAATTTCTATTTGGGGTTTAGTGGTCATTTAAGCTAATTTTAATTATTTCATTAAAAATTATAAACTGGGTATAATTTACTTTTAGCAAACTCATAAGCACTATTTCTTGCAGAGAAATAGACAATATAGAAGAAAATACAACTTTATTAAGGTATTTATTTAATTTCTTATCTGCTTTCATAGACAAATACTCCTGAGTTAAGTATTCCTGCAATATTTGAACAATAATAAAATAGGTAGGATTATCACAAACTATTTGTCATTTTGTACTACTTTGATCTGCAGGACTGTATAAAACCTATGTTTTTCTTAGATCGTAATAATACTTTTTGCATAGTGGTGGTAGCAAACATAGCGCATAGATGTGGTTTGGGTAGGAATTTAAAGGTATTCTTTAAAGTTTCACATTAGTCACTGATTCCAGCAGACTCAGTCTCTGGTGCGCACCCTGAGAGAACCATATTATTGTAACTAATGAAAGACTGCATAGGCTAAGATGGAATTAGTATGTGTGGTGTCCACCGTAGCACAGTTGATGGAAGAAAACTGAAATGCTGTAAAATTCAGAAGAGAGGTCATGGCTGATAAAAAATAGCCAGTGGTAAAATCTAGATAATAAACATATACAGAAATGAATGTATTAGGTACAAAGTCAGAGAGAATGTTATATTTCCTAATCGTATATGATATAATGTATTGACAATTGAATGCTGTATCCCTACACCTCATTAGCTCATGTTCACCTGAAGGCTTTCACAATGGCATTGAATTGCGTGAATTGCATGATCTTGGTCTGTGCATGCACACAAAACAGCTATGCTTTTATCCTCTTGTGACAGTTCACAATTCTGTGTGGACTCTCCCAAATTTTTTTTTTCTATTATGCATTCACATTGGTGGCGATAGGTAAAGATTGTACTTATTATTCTATAGTAATGTTTCAGTAAAATGTCCTATTAATTGCAGGTATTTTTCGAGGATCTGGCTGGATTAACATTTTAACCATGGCAATATATTTAATGCCCACACATACTCTGGCTGGAAATGATCATTTTCAGTCATGTTGAAAATGTGGCATAAGACTTTCACAGCTGGATATTTGACATTTTCAGCTTAAACAGCCATTCAAAATAGATGTAAAGATGAGCAGGAAATGTTATTCTGTTCATACCATTGACTTGAAGATTCCAATAATATATGAACGTACTAAATAAAATGATACGCTAACAGAAAAAAAATATTTCTAATGCCATGGTTTTGGCTAATCTAAGTGCATACAAAATGCAATTGTTGTATATCACACATTTTGAGGATACATTCAAAGTCTGTGCCCAGAAAAATAATGAGCTTTAACAATAGAACATTGTGAACTTTGTAAAACCGTCCATTTTCTGGGTCACTTTGAGCATCTGAAAATATCTCTTTAATACTCCTGGAAATAAAGTTTCCCTGAGCATGCTGTATATTGCTGTTTTTCACTTTAATAGGTGCATACATATTCTCCAAGACTTATTTTTCTCATATTTGAATGCAATTAAGCTTAATTTAAAAATTGATTTTAATGCCAGTCTAATGAAAAATAATGCATATTTGCAGACCCTTTTCACCTGGTATAATAATGCTCTGCCCTGAAATATCCCTCTTACTTTGCCATTACAATTACCTTGGTTTAATTAATTAATTAATTAATTAATTAATATATATTTCTGAATATATTCTTTTTTTAGAATAACTCTCTACAAAAATGTATAGAATCCTGTATATTAATTTTCATTGGTATAAATACATTAATTTTCATTGGTGTTAATAATATAGGAGAATGCACAAAAAAAGTACTTGGAGAGAGATAAAAAATAATTTCAAATACATATACAAATAGCAACATGAGTATGGTCTACTTTCAACCCAGTCAAGGTAAAAAGGGGGTGGGCTAAAAAGAAATACTAGCAAATCATCAGTGAATAAATTTATGCTCTCATGGACCCTTTTTAATGCCTTTGATGTTAGGATTTTGCTTGACTGCACTATAGACTTGATGCATAAAACAAAGTTAAATGAAGACTGTGGGAAGCCCGGCTGAGGACCATTATTTGTCTGAATCATAGAGGAAAGGAACTCATTAACTCTCACTGATGCATATAGATTGGTGTATTTTCATAATGCGCTGCAACATTGTGTCCTCTAAACCAAATTTCTTCAATGTATGATGTATTATATCCCAGTCTACTTGTCAAATGTCTTTTCAGCATTGACAGATATGGCCATTGCAAGAAACTGGGATTTTGGGCAAGGGTATTGGTCTAGATGTGTAAAACTTCTCTACTCAACTCCTCACAAATTCCTCCTGATTAGAATCTATTAATAATTTGAGAATCATGTTAAGGTGTGTGAGGATACCACCCTTAGCTGAGATGGCGGTTACCCTCTGTGGGGTTCAACTCACTCGGGTAGACCAGAGTATATCCAAAATAAGGCTTTATTACGACAGCACAAAGCCACAAGGTGTTCACAAGATACAGAATAAATGGTATTATATACCCTCCAGCAGCCTCTTGCAGTCAGCGCTCAAAAGTAATAATCTCAGTCTCTTTCAGAGTCTTATCCTCCCGCAATATAACCACTACTGTTTAGCTAGACAGTTACCATGTCGCCCAGCCTGGGTTACTGGCTCACACAGACCCTGTCCTGGTAGGGTTTCCTCCAGTGGCACTACAATGACTGTCCAGAGTCCCTTTTGCTGATATCTTGCACACCAGGATCCTCCAAGCTCGAATAGCTCTCTTGGCATTCTGCTCTCCCTATATTCTTGACTGTATACCCAGGGAATAGGGTCAAATGTCTGAACCCTCCCCCTTACAGCAGGGGTCTATCAGTGGACACTTTAACTGTTAGACATACAGTCTCTGTTACCTTGCTTATACAATGGAATGACTTACTCGATTAGCTATTTGGCTGGATACACTAAACAAAGGGTTACAATATACCATCAAAGAATGACACTTCACGCTTGCGTGAAACAACAAGACATTTGACACGTTGTATCTGCAACATTACACTATCTGAGTCTGTGATACATTTTGATACAATAACATTTATATTGATACATATTAATACATTTCCCAATGCTATTTCAGCCAGTATATTACTGTGGAGGCACAACGCATATCATCTAGAAGTTCAAACCTAATTACCTCTCAGATTACCTGTTTACCTTGCTAACTAACATGGGCTGCCAGCTAGCTATGTCAGGTTACACAGACATTGTTGTGATTACAAACCAGGTCTATGCCACACCTCAAAGCAATGGGCATTTGAGACAAATGGTAATTACCTTAGCTAACACAAGCAAAATTACTTCTGGTGTCCTGTTACTTTCACACAATATGGTAATATTCTTCCTCTTTCTAATGCATACATTATTGCAGGTAATAGCAAGGGCGAAATGTACCTAATAACATGAAATAATAATATACACAATACACTGATGCTCTGGTGTATATACTTAGACTGGGCCAAGGATTATAAAGCACATTAAACTGTGAGAAATGGGTGATGAATAAAAGTTATCAGTCCAGTAGCACCCTGTTTTGTGACAAGGTGGTTGGCTGTTAATTTTAGCAATCATTTGAAAATCTATATCCAGAAAAAGGAAAATGAATGTCCTGTTTTTTAAAAACAACATTTGCAGTAAAACGGGGTAGTGCCAGGGCTTTTCCCACTCTGATTCTGGTTAAGGGCCTTACATGTTCCTTGGCAGTGTATAGTGTTTCTAGCTGCCATGTTAACAGAAGCTGGTATAACAGGCAATTTAAAATCAGATGTTTACTCTTGGCATATCAGTTCACTAATACAATAAGCTAAGATACATAATTATATTGCAAACATGTCTGGGCTATCATAGATGACTTAGTCAGTCTCACCCAGAATATACAGTATAGTCATGGCCAAAAGTTTTCAGAATGACACAAGAATTGGTTTTCACAAAGTTTTCTGCTTCAGTGTTTTTAGGCCTTTTTGTCAGATGTTGATATGGTATACTGAAGTAAAATTGCAAACATTTCATAAGTGTCAAAGGCTTATATTGACAATTACATTAAGTTTATGCAAGGAGTCAATATTTGCAGTGTTGACCCTTCTTTTTGAACACCTCTGCAATTTGCTCTGGCATGCTATCAATCAACTTCTGGGCCAAATACTGACCGATGGTCACCCATTCTTGCCTAATCAATGCTTGGAGTTTGACAAAATTTGTGGGTTTTTGTTTGTCCACCCGCCTCTTGAGGATTGACCACAAGTTCTCAATGGGATTAAGGTCTGGGGAGTTTCCTGGCCATGGACCCAAAATTTTGATGTTTTGATCCCTGAGCCACTTAGTTATCACTTTTGCCTTATGGCAAGGTGCTCCATCATGCTGGAAAAGGCATTGTTCATCACCAAACTCTTCTTGGATGGTTGGGAGAAGTTGCTCTTTGAGGATGTTTTGGTACCACTCATGCTTGTGTTCTTAGGCAAAATTGTGAGTGAGCCCACTCCCTTTTCTGAGAAGCAACCCCACACATGAATGGTCTCAGGATGCTTTAATGTTGGACTCATGGTAGCGCTCACCTTTCCTTCCTTGAACAAGCGTTTTTCCAGATGCTCCAAACAATCTGAAAGGGGATTCATCAGAGAAAATGACTTAACCCCAGTTCTCAGCAGTCCAATTCCTGTACCTGTTGTAGAATATCAGTCTGTCCCTGATGTTTTTCTGGAGAGAAATGGCTTCTTTGTTGGACTTCTTGACACCAGGCCATCTTCCAAAAGTCTTTGCCTCGCTGTGCATGCAAATGCGCTCACACCTGCCTCCTGCCATTCCTGAGCAAGCTCTGCACTGGTGGTGCCCGATCCCGCAGCTGAATCAACTTTAGGAAACGGTCCTAGTGCTTGCTGGACGTTCTTGAATGCCCTGAAGCCTTCTTCACAACTATTGAACCTCTCTCCTTGAAGTTCTTGATGATCCGATAAATGGTTGATTTAGGTGCAATCTTACTAGCAGCAATATGCTTGCCTGTGAAGCTCTTTTTGTGCAAAGCAATAATGACTGCAGGTGTTTCCTTGCAGCTAACCATGGTTAACAGAGGAAGAACAGTGATTTCAAGCACCACCCTCCTTTTAAAGCTTCCAGTTTGTTATACGAACTCAATCAGCATAACAAAATGATCTCCAGCCTTGTCCTCGTCAGCAATCTCACTTGTGTTAAAGAGAGAATCACTGACCTGATGTCAATTGATCCTTTTGTAGCAGGGCTGAAATGGAGTGGAAATGTTGTTTTTGGGATAAAGTTCATTGTCATGGCACAGAGGGAAATTGATTGCAATTCATCTAAACACTCTTCATGACATTCTGGAGTATATGCAAATTGCAATCATAAAAACTGAGGCAGCAGACTTTGCGCAAAATAATATTTATGTCATTCTCAAAACTTTTGGTCATGACTGCAGACATGTTTGCAACATAAGGTGCATTTTATGGCAAACATGTCTACTGTACATTCTGGGTGGGACTGGTGAAGTCAATGATGATATCCAGAACATAGGTAATGAGCTATTTCTGCTTAAGAGCTCAGGTAAGATTGCAACATATTTTAGCCCAGCATGTAATACAGATCTTTGCAAATCATGAAAGAATACTTTTTAATACCACTAAGGTTTTGTGTTTGAGGTGTAAGCTGGGACATAGGTTCCTCATCTAGACTAGTTTTATTTTGCTTCTCCAAGCATGAACCTCTGATATAAGGTCCACTATTTCCTGCATTCAAGCGTATTTGAATTCTATAGGGGGCATAGATGGAGAGGACCCCCTAACCTCCGGCCCATTTCGGCTACAGCCCCTGTAGTAACGAGAGTTCTGCCACAACCAATACTCACTGTCACATAGAGCTGGCTTCATGGATTTCAATCCGTACAATTATAAAACACATAAAATTGCAGCCATTTGCATAGCAATGGTGCCTAGTCAATGGTGCACAAAGGCCGTAGATGGCCCCTGTGCAAGAACAGTGTATTCCCACCTCCCCACCAAATACAGACCCTTCCTGTGCTGAGCTCCAACCTTCAGCAGCAAGGGACATGTCTAATATCTGCTCAGCATGATGTAGTATGTTCCAAGTAATAATATCCAATAATATGTTATATGTCCAATAACTGCATATTTACTATGCCCAGAAAAATGGAGTGTAATAATGACCAGCAAGACAGTGGCCATATACCAGTAATTTACCACCTGAATATTTGTAAAGTTATGGACTATGTCCTGATTTTCACCACCTTTGAAGATGTGTAGATATCAAGTCCTTTGCAGGGAGAAAAGGGCTTTCAAATGCCTCTATTATAGAGGGATCACGCCTGTAAATGTACTGTTTCTGCATCTTAAGTCTTATTTTAATATCCCATCAGACAAAACAAGATTGTGTGTTTGCATGTGGATGCCATGTGAGGCATACAGGTGTATGTAGCATGCATTCAGCAAAAGAAGCCACAGTCCTCCCAGCAGAACATTTACCCTCCACGCATACAGGGCCAGATTAAACAGCACTGCCACATATTGTTTCACATACACTGTATATTTGTGATTGTTATTGGTAGTGTTCCTGGTTTTGTTTTGTTCCCAAGCAGATTCAAGAGCACAAAGAAAATCAAATATTTATCGCTTGAAATAAATAGTGCCAATAACCTCTTATGAAACATAAATGAGGGTCACATGAGCAGTATATTGGGAGAAAATATACAGTATATTGGGAGAAAAACGGAAAGGTTTAAATTAATAAAAGAGATGAGCTAAATATAATAATAGGTTATGGCGCACTAGTGATATTTTCACCTCTTACTTAAAAACCATCCCTAGTTCTTATGAGATCTCCATTTTCAAGTTATTTCTTGTAGGAATTCTGATCCCCCTTACTAGGACTACTATAGTAAAATATGGGGTAATATTACATGTCACAGTAATATGAGGTAATATCTGTAATATCTGCATTATTCTTTATAATACACACGTCTTCATAATGAACACTGAAGTTTTTACATAAGAACCCATTGATTATAATTAATGATATCTAAAATGTATTTTTAATAAATATATTATTTGCAGCATTATCTATCTATCTATCTATCTATCTATCTATCTATCTATCTATCTGGGACTGTTCACACTCTAAACTGAAACAGTGGGTAAAATTGCATGAAAATTAGTACGCACTTTAACTATGCATTTTTAATGCATCTTTCATGTGAGTTTCAGGCGTTGGTCTATCACCAATACAATGTATTACATTGTTAGCGTGTATTAATGCTTCATAAGTAGTGCATGCTGTGTTCTAAAATCTTAGTAGTCAGTGGTAAGAAAGGAACCATTGGCTCTTATTTTTTCTATTTTTAATGCACTTTTTGCATTTAGTAATATTCAAGCAAAAATATAAGAGCTCACCCAACTGCCAATTGTGCATCATATAAACATTATATAAACATTTTGCTCAAATTATTCACAAAACACATTGGACCTGAGTCATTAAGGAACGTATCTGCTAGTTTTGTGCATATAGTTCACAAAAATCAAGCTGCGCATTTTCAGATGTGGATGATACGAAACAGAACACAGCCATGTCCAAGTCAGCATCGAGTGTAAACGACCCTTACTACAGCCTACTATTTGGAGGAGTGAATGTGGTGGGGAATAGGTGGATTCACATAGGCAGCATACAGTAAGGGCGTTCCATGCAGCCATGTCCAAGTTAAACTCAGGACACACAGAAGTACACTGGTTTTCTGCCATATCTATTGGTCCAACTGGGGGCCTAGTTTAGGTTCTGAATACTAGTGCTGACAGCTGAGTATGTATGCAAAAACATTTGCTTCCAATCAGGAGCAACTGTATAAATGTATTTTATGTAGTGTAGACATTAAGGACAGCCTAATAAATATTTTTCCAAGGGGAAAGAAAACAATAAAAAAATAATTTAAAAATGTTTCCATTTATAATCATAAATTACTGTATTATTGACAGATAATGTTAATTGCTTAATATTTTAATTTCTGTGTGTTCTTTTGAGATTTTATATGCCACATAGGTGTTATACTTATCCTGATATCTGGTCTAGTAGAGTAAACCTACACCCGTAGTCAACACCACACGTTCCTTATTGACTTCGGGTGTATGCGGAGCCTATTTACGTGCGGTTTAAAACAAATGCGCGATGCGCTTAGTATGTGTGCCTAAATAATTTAGGCCCATTATTTTCACCAAAGTGCCCCAAAGCTGCCCATGCACTTCTTTCACGCCACTACTACTATAGCTTCTACTACTACTACTACTACTACTACTACTACTACTACTACTAATACTACTACTACTACTACTACTACTACTACTACTGCTACTACTACTACTACTACTGCTACTACTACTACTACTATTGCATTCTATTTTCTACTTACTATAGCATACCTCCTAGCACTTGAAGATTGTGAGTTGGGACAGGGTTGATGGCATGGCCGTTTTATATTGGGTCGTGCTATGTCATCTGGAGGTGTGTTTTATGCTTCTGGAGAGCTAGCTGCCCCAATCACCCTTCCTTCCCCTAAAATTACCTCTGCATTGCTGCACCCACCAGTTGCACGTATGTGGGGCACCTGTTCATCACACTGAATGAGACACATCTTCCAAAAGTCCAAACAGTCCCAACTTTACTGAAAGCAATTAAGCCATGATGTGCTTTTGTTTTGCTATTGAAAAACATAGATAAATATGGTGGATTATTTTGACATTATAGTTTCTAAACATGATTTAGTTTATTGTTATTGTTATTTGCCATCAGAAGTTCTTTTAATTTTTAGATATTACCCAAGCACGTGCAATGAGAATCCCACATGCTTGCTCTGGGTCGTGTTATTACATTATTGCATTACTGATCAACAGAAAATTGCTGGTAACATACCCATGTAGTGTGTGCTGTTTTGAGTGCAGTAATTGAGTGCAGTAATATTCACATTGAAGTCTACTTAAAAGCTATAGCTAACTGTAAAAGCAGCAAGTAGTGTTCTTTTAAAATCACTGCCTGTCAATTATGAAACCAATTTAAAAATAAATTTTGGTTGCATGTACATCCCAAAAAGTAGAACCATTAGCAAGGTTGGGAACAAACGGTTTTTTTTTACAAATGTGTCTCCATTTATACTTGAAGCAAATATATATGGCCTTTCTTCAGGGCTTTTACTGCTCCTAAAACTACTGCAGAGTTAATTCTCCTATGTCACCAGGGACAACGTTTCACCACTTCACCCTGTTTCTCTCACCACTTGCATATTTCCACCCTCTTTTTAAAAACAAAAAAGCCAAAAGGATGCGCCTGTTCTAACACAATGTTTAGTGTTTTACTAAGATCGATACACCTCTAGAGCATGATGAATGTTTGGAATTACACAACCATACCACCCAAGGTATTTTAAGAGAAAGAACTTTTCTACTAACAAAATGTGTTTCCTACAGGCATACAATATTTGAATTCATTTTTTTATTTATTTTAGGACTAATGCTGTTTACATGTTATCATTTACACTGCTAACATTGCAGGAGGGCAGTCCAATCCCTCCAACCTTAGAGCTATTTCTGACCTTAGTGAATTTCCTTTGTGATAAACTGAATATTTGTTAAGTGAAACACAACACAAATCCAAGAACCTGAACTGAATGCTAGACGTCAAAGTCGATATTCATAGAGTAGTTTTACATGAATGCTTATGAGTTACAAATTTGTAGATGAAAGAGACCATGTTATCTTAAATAAAATTAAAACTATTATTGGCATGTTCACACAGGGCACCCCTGCCACCAATACCTCTCCATACTTCCTCAGAGATCCATAAACACACAATTAGCGCCAGCCTCATTATGGATTGGGTATAGTGCTATTGATTGAATGTAGATAGTGAATGTTGAAATTATATAAGAGAAATGTATATAAATCAGGTATATAAATGGTGTATTTCAGCATGTACGGGACACAGGAATTTTAAACCCACCCCAATCAGAATTCCAATTTCCTGAAGCTATCCAGTGTCCTCATGCTGAGGGATTGCCTGTAATAATAATAATGTAAATGGGGTTGTTGGAGTTGTTTGTACATAAATAAAATGTTTGAGTAATGTAGAAGATAAAGGCCCCTAAAATGTATTTATATACTGTTAATTATTTAAGCATAAAATATTACACACATGAATGCAGTATTTTCATTTTCCACTGTGATAACTATAATATTTAGAACCTATTTGCAATTAATTTGACCATTTTTTATGAATGAAGTATTTTTTTGTGCGCAAGCGCTAACACCTTTTATTTGGATGTAAAAATATATATTTTATAGTGTATTTGGACAGCAGAACTAGATTGTATTGTTTGAACTCCAAAGAAAAACTCCAGGTCTACATTCAGACATGCAAGGTACAAGCTCATCGCAGTCTTATCAGATAACGACAAAGAAATGCCGATGTGTTATTCTGGATGTGCTCTCTGCCTGTGTCTTGCACATCTGTACAGAATCACGGGGATTTAAAGGTATGACTTCCACACACCGCACAGCATGGGAGCAGTTCTACTGCTGTCTTCATGACCTTTTCTCATGACAAATGAGGCTGAATAGGACGAATGCACTTAAAGGGCGACAGGGTTTGTAGTAAGCTGTACAAATACCTGAAGGTGTTAACATGGGTTGGCCCGACCAATGTGTAATCCAGTGGGAGGGACCTTGATTGATATAGGAGGCTGCACTTCCTGTTCTGGTTCATTCCACAGCACAAGATTGCCTGGGAAGGAAGACATCAGAGAGAGAGAGCAGATAAGTACCTGTTTCTTTTCCTATCTTTGCCTTTTCCCTCTCCTTTTCTTGTCAGCTTTTCCTCCTGCCCTCTGTGTTCAATCATTTCCTTCTGCCTTCCCTTGTTTCCCTCCCTCTCCTTCACCTGTTTCTTTTTTCCCCTGTTTATTCCCCCCTTCCCCCCCCTTTTTTTCCTTTAGTTAATTTTTTGTTCCTTGTCCGTTTTCTCCCCTTCATTTTAGCTTTCTCCCCCACCAGCGTTTCCATCATGCCCCGTCCACGCCGCCCCACCTCCCGCCCTGTCCGTTACAGGTCCCCCTCTCCCCGGAGCACTGAGCGCCATTTTGTAGGCCCCACCCCACCCCCTTCTCTCCCGGCGGCGGCCGCGGGTCCCCCTCCTCCTCCACAGCGTGAGTCCAGTATTCTGGCTCACGCTTCCTCACCAGGGTCCTCTGGCACAACGGTGCTTGATAGCGGGCGGCGGGGTCGCTCGACCCGGCCGGCGGCAGCATCTGGGTCGCGCATGCGCAGACCCAGGCCGCCAGCCTGCTCTGCTGTGGTCTCCTCAGCCAGCGGCAGCGGTGGGGGGGATATGCCTGCGGGTGCCCCTGTGTCACATACAGCTGGAGTCATGCCTGCATCAGCCCAGGCTGCATATGTTTCCCCATCCAGGGGCAGTGCTGGGGAGGGTAGAGTGGGGGTAGGTAGCGGCCCGCTGGTTGAGGAAAGGGGATCCGGCTTGGGGGTGTTTATCCAGTGCCCCATCACACCACCCATCTCGGCCCGCAGGGGGGACATGCAGACCTATAATCCCCCTGCCCCTCATCAGTTGCATTTCCCGCCCAGCCCCTTTTTACCCCACAGTGGCAGGGGTTCTTCTTGGGGGGCTCACCATGGGGGGGCTCCTTTGTTTGACATGGGCCCATTTAGACCATACACACCGGGGACGGACAGGGTCCAGAGTGTCAGGCTGGGACAAAGGCACGTGGGATCAGATAGGCCCAGTAGGGGGAACATGGAAGTTTTTGGGGACAGCCCCTCGGCGCCTGTGAGGCCCTCTCTTTCCCGCCACGTTCTTCCAGCAACAGGCGAGTGGACGTACAGGTCCCGGCGGGCCCCATCGCCGTCTGGAGCGTATGCCAGCACCAGTCAATGTAGGCCAGGTCCCACGCGAGATAATCTAGCATACGATTACCATCATTCCAGCGGCGGTAATACGTCTCAATGGTCCCCTCCGAGGCGCACCCAGTCCAGACCAAGTGGGTTTTTCGAGGAACCATACCGGGCCCCGTACGACGAGGTCCCCCCTCAGCGTCGGGTCATATCGGGGGGTTACTATAGCCCGTCACCTATTTTGCCTTCCAGATTAGATCCCTCTGGCCCAGCCTTGGGATTGGCGCGGCGGCGTCTGGACTACCTTCCCAGATCTCAGCTTACTGCTCCACTTTGTGTTTCAGAGCCTGTGGTCGCGAACCAGGAGATGAGGGCTGTCGGTGGAGGTCGTTCCGGGTCCGAGTCTCGAGACCAGAGGTCGGCAGGGATTCGTGTGGAACCAATCCCGGGATCAACAGATGCCCAGCCGGGGTCAGCCAGTGTTGTGGAGGCACCAGTCGCGGCCGGGAATCCTGCTCCTCATGGTGAGTCCGTTTCTGGTACCACACACGATGTACAGTTGTTAGGGTCACCGGTTCTTTCCACGAGCAGTGGTTCCTCAGATTCGGGCGATAGGCCCAGAAAACTCATCAAGCTATTGGAAACTAAATTGCTAGGTAAACGCAGCAAACAGGCACCGCAGTCGGGGGGCGAAGACCGGATGGTGGCTAGGAGTGATTTAGGGCAGGTTGAAACCCTAGAGATAACCCACGGTATTAGGCCGAGTGTACGGGATAGGATTAGACGCGGAAAGTATGTGGACATGTTCGCCCTGACAGGGGAGGGAAAGAAGGCTCTTGCCGCGGCTTTTGAAAGGTCCGGAATGGGGGAGGATAGGTTCAGATTGTTTACTAGATGGTCGAATTCCTTCTCTATTTTTGCTACTATTTACCTGGAAACTAGGCCCGGTGAGCAGGATGAGTTGTGGAGATATATGCATCTTATTAGCGGGATGGCGTTAAAAGATGGCCCCTCAATCTGGGGAGCATATGACGAGCCCTTCTGCGGGCGGATGAGCGGTCGCGAGAAGCTCCCGCTGGGGTCAAAAGACATAGACACCTGGCTGGAACTCATGAGACCGAGCAGTCAAGGGGCCGAGGGTTACACGGGCAGGAGGTTTTAAGGGCCGGGGAGGGTTCAAGCAACCCTCCCCACAAAAGGTCGATGTTTTGATTTCAATGCAGGCGCCTGCCAGCGAGGCACATCATGCCGATTTAAACACAATTGCACGGCATGCGGAGGTCAGCATCCAGCCACCGAATGTGCAAAGGCCCGACGGAGTGGGGGTAGTGGAAGAGGTGCAAACCCAGCTGTGCCGAGTCAAGGGTCCATCGCCAATTAATTCGGCTGAGCTGGACAAATGGCTCGCTTGGTTCCCAGAGACACCGCTTCTCTCATACATGACGGTTTTCACATAGGTTTTAAATTACCAGTGCAGGGCAGCATTTCTACGGCGACGCCGATCAATTTGAAATCGGCGCTCGCTCTCCCGGAAGTCCTAGACACTAAAATCGCGAAGGAGGTTGGTCTGGGTCGCATGGTGGGCCCTTTCCCGCTTCCTCCCATTCAAAATCTTATTCTGTCCCCGGTAGGGGTAGTACCCAAAAAGACAGCGGGTAAATTCAGGTTGATACAGCACTTGTCGTACCCGGCTGGCTTGTCAGGGAACGACGCTATAGACGCCACCCTTAGTTCCGTAAATTATCAATCGTTTGAATCCGCACTGGCACTGGTGCAGGAATGTGGGAGGGGAGCCCTGTTAGCTAAGATCGACATTGAGTCGGCTTTTCGGTTACTGCCCCTTCACCCGGAGTCGTATCGATTCATGGGTTTTTCGGCATCGTGGTGGATACTATATCGATCGCTGTCTGCCTATGGGATGTTCGATATCCTGTGCGCTATTTGAGAAGTTCAGTGGCTCCTTGCATTGGTGCATTCAGGCGGGAACGGGGTGTCGGTGGATCGCACACTATCTTGATGACTTCCTAGTTATCGGGCCTCCTGATTCCACTTGTTGTCGGGATACGCTTTTTTCCACTGAGGCTCTCTTTAGGGTGCTAGGCGTTCCCATTGCCGCGGATAAAACGGAGGGTCCAGCCACGTGTCTCTCGTTCCTTGGAATTGAGATCGACACGGTGGCCGGGATTTGCAGGCTCCCAACTGATAAAGTGTCCAAGATGTGCGAAGCTATTGCAGAAGCGTTGGAATCCAGCTCCAGCCCGCTCAGACAGGTTCAGTCCCTGTTAGGGAGGTTCAACTTTGCCTGCCATGTGATTCCCATGGGTAGAGTTTTCTGTAGAAAGCTACAGAGCCACTGCAGGGAGGAGCAGGCCGCATGCGGCCGTGCGTCTCTCTAGGGTTATCAAGGACGATTTGCAGATTTGGCTCACCTTCCTCAGTGATTTCAACGGGACACGAATATGGCCTTCACCACCCGTAACAAACGTTAATATTGACCTGTTTACGGATGCTTCCGGAGCATGCGGCTTCGGTGCTTACCTGGACGGGCATTGGTGCGCGGAAAGCTGGCCGGAGGAGTGGCATAGGGTAGGAATTACCAAAAATTTGTTGGTCCTGGAGCTATTTCCTATTGTCGTGGCAATTGAACTGTGGGAGTCCACGTTGCGGGGGAGGCACATAGTTTTCTGGTGCGACGGTTTGGGGGTGGTCCAGTCGATCAATAAACAAAGCGCATCCTCCCATCGTGCAATATCTCTGCTGCGCCACCTAGTGTTGCGCTGCCTGCAGTACGATATTTCTTTCAGGGCTAGACATGTACCAGGGGTGCAAAATAGTTTGGCCGATGCTTTGTCCCGAGGACAATGGAGCAAGTTTCGTAGTATGGCTCCCCAGGCGGACAATGTTGGTATTCCGTGTCCCTCTTGTGTTTGGCAGATCATCAAGCCGGCATAAGGGGGCTCGTAGAACAGGCGGTAGCCCCTTCCACCCTGAGGACGTATCAGGTATCATGGAGATGGTGGTCACTATTCAGCGGGCAAAAGATCAATCTGAGGCAGGTCAGCGTGATGCTATGTTAGCATTTATGTGGGAGAGCTATTCCAAAGGGGAATCTAGAGCCTCTATGGCGTCTACTTTGGCGGGGATATCTTTCATGGCCAGGCTGCAAGGTTACACGGATGTCACAAAGGGGTTCATGATCAGTAAGGCCCTAAAGGGGTGGGCTAGGGCTAGACCCTCACAGGCGGATGCGCGCTTGCCTATCACCAACAATATTCTGGACCAGTTGATAGGGACCCTGGGAGGGATTGCAGTTGATGAATATGAGAAGACCTTATTTAGCACTGCGTTCTCTATGGCTTTTTCGGTGCTTTTCTGGTATCTGAATTGGTGGCTAAATCCAGGGGGCATCAAGAGTCAGGTTGGAATGCAGAGCATGTCAGCTTATGCGGAGGGGTGGTTTCAGGTAAAATAATTAGATCTAAAACTGATCAGAGTGGCAGGGGAGCATGGGTTCAGTTAAATAGGCAGCCTAATGGTAACATCTGCCCGGTTAATTTAGTGTCACGGTTTATGAATATGAGACCTCAGGCTCGTTTGTTTTTATGTCACCATAACGGCATGCCCATGACGAAATATCAATTTTCGGCCATTATGCAGAAGTCCCTACAGTCATTAAATCTAGCAGTTCTATGTACGGAACGCATTCGTTCAAGATCGGGGCGGCCACGTCTGCTGCTTTGGCGGGATCCTCCACTGAGACGATAAAAGCTCTGGTCCGCTGGAAATCCACGGCTTATAAATCTTATGTCAGGATTGACAATGTTGATGTTTAAATGTTTTGTTCCACTAATCAAAAGGTTGCCTTGCAGTTTTTCTTTTTCTACAATTTCACTCTCTTATTGTTACCCTAACCACCCCCACTGCCCTCCCCTACCCCACCTTCTCCCTCCATTTGGTGGGCTACCCTGGGCTTTTCCGCTCGTCGCTTTGAAGCAGGGGCGCGAAGGGATTTTCACCCGGGTTTCCCTGGGCGTAAGTCCTGATTAGTGGTGTGCTGCCGGGGTTTTTCCGGGTGTTGTTTACCTTCGTCTGGGTGGCCTGCTCCCCATTTGTGTTCCTCTTCCCTGATCCCCCTCTGTTGTACGGTTTTCCCCTATACTATCCTTCTCATGCTTTTATGCTATGCCTGGCCTGTCTTCCAAATTATGGTGGCATGTTTGTAACAATGTTTTTCTGATTCCAGGTGATGGTGTTACAACTAAGATGGTGTGGATCATGGGTCATTCCTTTGTGTTCTGGGCCGCTGGACACCCCAGGTCTAACAGTATGCCGAATCACGAAGGCACCGTAATAAGATGGTTGGGTAGAAGGGGATTAGGTTGGCCTGATTTGGTTCCATGGTTGGCGAGGCTAATTAAACAGCATGGCCCGCCAAATATTTTAGTAGTGCATGCGGGAGGCAATGACCTGGGGAAAGGAAAGTCTCTGGAGCTCATTATTTCGATTCGGGAAGACCTTAGGCAAATTCACGAGGCATGGCCGCATATCATCATTGGTTGGTTGGCATTAATCCCCCGGCTGGCTTGGAGAACAACTATCCCCTTAAAAAAGATGACAGTTATGGTCAGGAAACTGAATAGCGCCATTAGGAAAGTAGTGCGGGCCATGGGAGGTGTAGTTATCAATCACCCGGGATTAGGGGTAGAGTCACCTCAATGTTTTAGAAGTGATGGCGTACATCTAACGGAGGAAGGTATGGGGTTGTTTATAGATAGCATGTGCGGTGGAGTTTCGGCGTGTTTAGATTAGTGGTGGCGGGCTGCGGCGTCTGTGGGGCGCAGCGGGGTAGGAAGGCACTGCGTTCAGCGGCTGATTTGTGGGCGCACTGGTAGTTGTCGTAGGTCACTGCCCCCCGTTGAGGCACCAGTAACTCCCTTTTTGGCCCTTCGGTGAGGAGGGTCCCTGTTCGACTCGGTGAGGGAGGGCAGAGTGAGTTTTAAAGGGGGCAGTCACTCTGACGCCAACTCAGCGCAAAAGTTATGTTGGGATTTGTTCCCCGTGGTGGTGGACGTACGGCGGTTTGCGCCAGTCCACACGTGATAGTGTTTGTCAGCTTGAGAGTTGTTTCGCAGTGCCCTTTCTCCGCCACCATAGGTCTAGTTAAAATTAAAATCATAATAAAATTTCTGGCAATTTTTAATAACTTATACAAGTCTCCGTGTGTTTATTTGCATGCAAAGGTTTAGAATTATAAGGTTGATGTAAGGTTTACGGAGCATACACGGTGAGCCCTTTATGACAAATGAGGCTGAATAGGACGAATGCACTTAAAGGGCGACAGGGTTTGTAGTAAGCTGTACAAATACCTGAAGGTGTTAACATGGGTTGGCCCGACCAATGTGTAATCCAGTGGGAGGGACCTTGATTGATATAGGAGGCTGCACTTCCTGTTCTGGTTCATTCCACAGCACAAGATCCCACCCGCCCACTCCTTTGTGTAGTATTTTCGGTTATGTTGCGGTAGGAAGGCACTGCGTTCAGCGGCTGATTTGTGGGCGCACTGGTAGTTGTCGTAGGTCACTGCCCCCCGTTGAGGCACCAGTAACTCCCTTTTTGGCCCTTCGGTGAGGAGGGTCCCTGTTCGACTCGGTGAGGGAGGGCAGAGTGAGTTTTAAAGGGGGCAGTCACTCTGACGCCAACTCAGCGCAAAAGTTATGTTGGGATTTGTTCCCCGTGGTGGTGGACGTACGGCGGTTTGCGCCAGTCCACACGTGATAGTGTTTGTCAGCTTGAGAGTTGTTTCGCAGTGCCCTTTCTCCGCCACCATAGGTCTAGTTAAAATTAAAATCATAATAAAATTTCTGGCAATTTTTAATAACTTATACAAGTCTCCGTGTGTTTATTTGCATGCAAAGGTTTAGAATTATAAGGTTGATGTAAGGTTTACGGAGCATACACGGTGAGCCCTTTATAAACCTGCAGTACAGTCATAACATCATTAGTATTCAGCTCCATCGCTCAGCTTTTAAAATGCTCAGGGAGAGACTTAAAATGATATGCACCAAACTAGAAAGCTGCAGTCATCAAGAAACGAAGGAATTACATTTATAATTAATTCATTTTTAAATTTATGAAGAAAAGTAAGTACATTGAATGTATGAAATGCATTGAGATATAGGGTTTTTTTCAACCTCTCAGAAACCTGCTTGAGAATCTGCCTTTTTAATCTAATCTTATCCTGCTGGTATTTTTCTCATGGCACTCATTGACTCGCTGTCTTTGCTCTTTTAAAGGAGAAAAGCAAAATATTTTTTTCACAATTCTGACAGCTACCTGACATCTACCATTTATATAATAAAGTGCCTGCATTCCATGTTTCTACTTCCTTTAATGAACACAAATAATCCTGTTAGATGGGATGATTCTGTAGTGCATTTTACTTAAGTGCTCAAACGCTAACACAGTAATTAATGCTTTTTCAGAACTAGTATTTGTAGGATGTGCGATTGTCATTTCTGAAACTCTATTCATTATTTTGTGTCTGTGTAGAAGTGATTAAATACTGCATTTTAAATGGCAGGTGTTTTAATAGCCATCTGAAGCTTTTCATACACAGAGAAAGAAGGATCAAAAGATAGAAACTTGTTCTGCATGCCTGAGCAATAGGGTTTAGGTACAATTGTTATTGCTGTAAATTAATATGTTTATCTAGGTAAGGAATGATCGCCTAAAAACAAAAAGATAGAAAAAAAGAAAATGTATTATACCATATTGCCCCAAACCAGGGCGTTGAAGGTGGTGCGAGTGGCCAGGGCACAAACCCGAGGGGCCACAGCACCTTTCTGCTATTAGTCCATTCTTCAGACCCCAAGTGCAAAGGAATCCACAGGGCAACACCACATTTCAGCACCTGCCGAGAAGCAGATGAAACGGCATCTGGCTTCCGGGTCTCAGCAGCATCGTGATGTCACAACACAGTCAGTGGAGAGGAGCCGAAAGGAGCCAGGAAGGCATAAAGAAGACAAATAAGAAAGAAGAAGCAGAGAAACTGGCAAGAAGAGAAAAGAAGTAATGGTAAATACATTATATCAGATCAGAGAGAATGGGAGAGAGGAGGCTGGAGAAAATGTGGGAGTGGTGGCTGGTGAAACCAGGGGGGATAGGTGGTTGGAGAAAAAAGGGGGATAGGTGGCTGGAGAGAACATGAGGGGGGAAAGGTGACTGTAGAAAATGGGGGATAGAGGGCTGAGAGAACGGGGGGTTGGAGATTAGGGGTGGGGTGAAGAGAACAAGGAAGGAATTCAGGGGTCTGTGTTTAGAGGGAAGGGGAGATTTTCTAATATAAAACATAATAAGAAAATCCTAAAATATACCGCCAACAGCGATGATTGTTTTATTAGCTATAATTTTCTCTATTAAATGTGGGAGAAATTTGTAAGTGTGAAGTGAATGGACAATTGTTGTTACACTGCGTTGTTTGTGTTCAGTAATATGTTTCAATATGCCTTTTGTGGGATGGTTTTACTGTTAAGATTGGCCTGTTGGATCATTTAATTGAAGTCAGGTGGGTAACGAGTGAAAGTTGGAAATACTCAGGTGGTATGTCAGGTGAAAACTGACTAAAAGCATGAAGGCGTTTAATGTGATGTGGATTCTATGTATTACCATGGTAATTTAATTATCCTGATCTATGTTCTTTGCCATGCAGTCTTTTGTGCTACCGTGAAACAGCTAGCAGAACTGTCCCAATATAGGGGCTACCTAGCCCATTTCACCTGGGGGAGGTAAAGGGCGTTGGCCAGTAAGGACTCTAAACTAATCCCATGGGGTACTGGGATGATGTTTAAAACAGCCTATCATGAAAGAGAGGGTGTGTTGATTTTGAGGAAAGGCCGAGACTAGAGATAAAACTCTGATTGGAGTAATCTAACCCTTGGATTATACCATGCTGGACTGGTGGGACTTTACTGTACATCATATTGAACATGAACACTTGTGCTTGACTTGTTACCCTGCTATTGTTCCTGTTTTACTGCTTTGTTCCAAAATAAAATATTGTTGGAGTATTTCTGTGTAAGTACTGAGTAATCTGAAGAACATCTATCCTCACAGAAAGCTATTAAATTGATTTTGGGGCTTAGTGGGAAATAATCCTTTTTTTACATGGGAATGTTATTAATATAATTTTGGGACTGGTGGGGGAGAATATTTCTGTTTATTAAATGGGAATGTTAATAATTTACTGTTGGGGCTCGTGGGAGGAGAAAAGGATGTATTTATTAAACAAAAAAAAGCTACTGATTTAATGTATGGCTGGTTGTTAGGGAGGGAGGTCTAGACTGCTCATTCACTGCTCAGCTTTTCCGGCGGTGAGTAATAACTCTTCAAACGGGACCCCAACATTCTAGGATCTGTCCAAGCAGCAACTGATCTGAAAACACCAGCAGCAGTACTAGGAAATCAAACAAGTAGGAGAGTGCAGTGCAGCACAGGGTTAGAGAATTGTCTTGTGCTTGAAGAGGTCTAGGCATGTACCCACTGTTGGATGGTTACACCTGCCTGACAGTGTGCCACCGCAGAGAGACATCATCTATTTCCACCAGGGGGGGGGGGGGTAAAGGGTAGGGGGGACGAGAGTGGGCGCCAGTGTACTTTCTTGCCCAGGGCACTGAAATATCTAAATATGGCTCTGCATCAAACTTTTTAGAAATGTGAATAGCCAGCTAGGCTAAATTTACAATGAAGCATAGAAGTCCTCAGTATGTCCATATTTACAATTACACTCGATACAGGTGATTCTTCAGCTGTCTCAAGAGCCTTCCCAATGTGTAATAATAGAGCTGCAATGGGAACATTTGTTATTAGTGATATATGTTAACAGTTTTATATAGTGCCTTCATATTCTGCAGCACTTTACAGAGAATATGTAATCATTCACATCAGTCCTTGTCCCAGTGGAGCTTACAATCTAGGGGCCTGATTCATTAAGGATCTTAAATAAAGAGGTATCTTATTTCAGTCTCCTGGACAAAACCATGTTACAATGCAAGGGGTGCAAACCAGTTTTCTGCTTTGCACATAAGTTAAATACTGTTTTTTCATGTAGCACACAAATAGGTGATAGCTTATTTGTACACTGAAATTTAAAGTTGATATTTGTGTGCTACATGGAAAGCAGAAAACTAGTTTGCACCCCTTGCATTGTAACATGGTTTTGTCCAGGAGACTAAAATAAGATACCTCTTCATTTAAGATCCTTAATGAATCAGGCCCTAGATTCCTTACCACATGTGCACTACTGTAACATCTGGAGAAAGCCCACACAAACACAGGCATATAATTACATCTTATTTTCTCCAGTAAGACGTGGGCGAGCATACTTAGCATAAGTAATAATATGATTTGCATCAAAATTGCTGCGCCTATTGGGTGCATGATAAAAGTTTCCTGCACTAAATAAAAACATTTAGCCCGCAGCATGATTGTTTTTTTTTTACTATTTTTGTGCACGCAAGGTAAATATGTCTGTTGAGGCAGCATCTATAGTGGGCGCTAAAGTTTATATCTATTAAAGGGAGCAACTTGGTGGCTCTTTAACAAACTACATCTCATCATCATTATTATTTTTATACTTATTATTATTATTATTATTATTATTATTATTATTGTTATCATTTTAGTTGTTCTAATTGTATGTTGTATGTATTAATTATTAATAATTTATTATTTATTTATTTATATAGCTCCACCATATTACATAGCTCTTTCTGTATTCACATCAGTCCCTTTCCCATTATTTATTATATACTTTGATTATTCTTCAAAACACTCCCATTTCTTCTCTACATCTAATCATGATGCACATCTCCCACTATTTAATCTGGATTTTCTCTTATATTATACATTGCACTGTGTGGGTCTCTTGTAGAGATGGACGCAAGTCCATTTTATTTGCATGAATTACATTTCCTTATTTCGTACACATGCAAAAAATGGGTAAGCATCAAATGCTATGTAGTCCCAGACGCATCTTATACTTACTGCTCCTCTATCATAGAGAACTAGAGCAAGAGAGGGAAGGGAGAGGTGTTTCAACATAGGCCAGGTGCATTACACGTAATTTGTATTTCATACAGAGATGGAAACACCAACAGATACACCTAACTAGGGGGTATATCTATTGCGGGTATTTGACCCCTGGTGCAAGGTACATGCTGCTGATGATGATCATCAGCATGCACTTTGCAGATATTGTTAAAAAAATTAAATATATTTTCTTTTACTAAAAAGTTATGAATGAAGCACTTTATATCAACCATGTAGGTTTTAACTGCCAATAAATCACAACCACTGTCCCAGGATCTGAAAATCAAATTTGAAGTGCAAGTCTACAAAAACAAGTTGACCCCATTGGGCCTAGGTGAGCAATAAAAGGGTTAAACCGGGTATGTCTTAAGGAATGTTAATTTAAAAAAATAAGACATTTTCAACAGGGTTGATGTTTTTATTTTAAAGTGGTTTTTTTTAAAATGTGAACTAGAGGTCACAGCAGGCCATGGATGGCATGGCATGCTGGAGCTTGTAGTTTTTTTAATTTACAAGCGCCAACTACAAACTTTTTTTTAAAATCAATCAATTGATGGTGATGACTGCCATCTATACAGCATGATGAAAAGCTTTAAGACTATGATACCCTTTAAACGTATCTTCAGCCAGTAAAAGCATTTAACACAGGGCCGGATTTACCGCTAGGCAACCTAGGCAACTGCCTAGGGCCCAGTTGTACCCAGGGGGCCCTGCCAGAGCCGACGGTGAGCGGGGTAGGCAAGGCTGCCATCCCCCTCTGGCCGCCGGCATAATACACAAGAATCGGCAGAAAATAGATTTAAGAAAAAAAAACCAAAACAAGTCAGCTGACCGCTCGTCGGGTCCCGGCAGCCTCTCCTCCTCTCAGTGTCTCAGTGATAGAGAGAGTGGAGGAGAGACTGCCGGGACCCGACGAGCAATCACGTGAGTCTTTTTTTTTTTTTTTTTATCTGTTTGGACTAACCGAGGAGGAGCAGAGCGCTGGAGAAGAAAGGCAATAGAAAGGTAAGTAAAACAACGGAGGGACAGAGGTGGTGATGGTGAAGGGGCACAGAAGTGGTGATGATGATTGGCACAGAGGTGGTGATGGTGAAGGGCACAGAGGTGGTGATGGTGAAGAGGCACAGAGGTGGTGATGGTGATTGGCACAGAGGTGGTGATGGTGAAGGGCACAGAGGTGGTGATGGTGAAGGGCACAGAGGTGGTGATGGTGAAGAGGCACAGCGGTGGTGATGGTGATTGGCACAGAGGTGGTGATGGTGAAGGGCACAGAAGTGGTGATGGTGATTGGCACAGAGGTGGTGATGGTGAAGGGGCACAGAAGTGGTGATGGTGAAGGGCACAGAGGTGGTGATGGTGATTGACACAGAGGTGGTGATGGTGAAGGGACACAGAGGTGGTGATGAGCACAGAGGTGGTGATGGTGATGGGCACAGAGGTGATGGTGAAAGGGCACATGTGATATTGTGAAGGGGCAAAAGTGACAATGAAGGGGCACAGTGTGATGATAGAGGGACAAAAGTGACAATGAAGGGGCACAGTGTGATGATAGAGGGACAAAAGTGACAATGAAGGGGCACAGTGTGATGATAGAGGGACAAAAGTGACAATGAAGGGGCACAGTGTGATGATAGAGGGACAAAAGTGCACATTGGATTTATGCGTATTATTTTTGCAAACAACTTAAGTATTTCTGCCCTGACGTCAATATTAATTAAGTTGTTTTGACCCAACTACTTAAAAAAACGGGACTGCTCGGTAATTATTTAGGGGTGTCTTTTTCTGCAGCAGGGTGGCCTTGCTCTTTTCACATGTTAGGTACGCCCCCAAAGATGCAAGCCACGCCCCCACCTCCTTTGGCGGCGCGGCGGCACATGCTTTCATATCTACTTAACTATAGGGGTATATGGTAGACATGCGGCGGCACATGCTTTCACTTCTACGTAACTATAGGGGTATATGGTAGGCATGCGGCGGCACATGCTTTCACTTCTACGTAACTATAGGGGTATATGGTAGGCATGCGGCGGCACATGCTTTCACTTCTACGTAACTATAGGGGTATATGGTAGGCTGCAAAAATATAGTGCTATGGATTGTTTCAGGGAGGGGGCCCAAAAACAGTATCCTGCCTAGGGCCCTATGAGGTCTAAATCCGGCTGTGATTTAACTACAGTATGCTGAGACACAGCTGTCACTAGTAAATGTATCTTTCATTTTGAACACAATTTACATCTGCATTTTTTTTTGCATAAACTGGATCCAACTCTGCAAGAGGCCCTTTGTGTTTACATACATCTATATTTATCTATATGATTTAACCTTATTACTCTGTAACATCTTGTTTCTTTCAACAACTCAGGGATGAGATTTTTTGCCACAACAACATGAACATACAGATCAAGTAGATCCCAAACTACATGATTCTGCACACAGCGTCTACCCAGCGCTTCACATCTAATTCTTATTTTTTCTAGTCCAGTGGAGTACTACTGTGTTTGTAGCACACAGTACACTTACACACTAGCACAGCACATAAGTGAATCCCTTAGTACATAAATAAAATTCACTCTGTTCCAATCTCTATATTCATATTTCTTTAACTTCAGTAATTGCAAGCTGTGATTTTCTGCTACATTTACCATACCTAATCAGATTTACATGTAATATTCTTCAAATGAACATTACTACTTAATAAAACATTAACCTAAAAGATTGCTAGGCCCAATTATACTGAGCAAGCAGCCTGCTAGCTCTCTGTCTATAAAATGTATTAAAACAGAGCTACTTCAATACTTGCAATCTGTTTAACCCACTTGTAAATTGCTTTTTGTTTTGCTCATACTATAGATTTGGATTGACATGTTTATTGATCTCTAGACAAAGACTTGTGGTGTACTCACAAGAAATTCAACTTCAAAGCACAATCATTCAGGGCTAATTCCAACACTCATGTATGATTTAAAACATGGGACTTTATCTCCTTGTGATTTTCCCAATTTTTTTTCATTATCTTTTTTATAGTGCTTTGAATTTATTGCTAACTATTTCTATGAATGCCTGAAAGAAAGTATTGTACTTTTTTTTAATAGTGTAGACGTGCAGTATGTCATTCTATGTTATGTGTGGTTAATTCTTCCACTAAATAACAGCTTATTCTTCTAAATAAAATGTGCTTTGGTAAAGACTGCATGAGCTCTAGCATGACTTTTTTTTCTATCTTAGAAAAACACAAATACCCAACAGGATGGAATATTGATGAGTGCTTTTCAGCTTGCAAAATTATTACATTCCTGCAATATGGTATATAGTTTTATTTGTAAAGAACTTCCATGCTGTTTATTTTGAAATTAAGAACTCCCGGATAAAACATTTGATGATTTCACTCTTTGTGTTAAAGCACTTTTTATGCAAACCAGCTCATGTATCTGTAATGTCTCAGGGCCTGATTCATTAAGGAAATTAAGTTAAAAAATTGAGTAAGTAGCCTCCTGGACAAAACCATGTTACAATGCACGGGGTGCAAACTAGTTTTCTATTTTGCACATAAGTTAAATACTATCTGTTTTTCATGTAGCACACAAATATCAACTTTAAATTTCAGTGTATAAATAAGCTATCAAGTGTTTGTGTGCTACATGAAAAAACAGTCAGTATTTAACTTATGTGCAAAATAGAAAACTAGTTTGCACCCCTTGCATTGTAACATGGTTTTGTCCAGGAGGCTATTTACTCAATTTTTTTACTTAACTTTCCTTAATGAATCAGATACTCAGTTCTTAAATTCTGTAATGCTTAACTGTTTTGTAGTTATTGTAATTAATAATTTACTTTCCATTGACATGTTTGAATAATCAACACATGATTAATTCATTTAAGAATCAAGAAGTTCATATTTCTAAAATAGGATAAGCAAGTAGCAAGAATGTATACCAGTTACTTATTAAATGTTTTTAGCTTCACAGGTCTAGTTACTCTGTTGCTAACGTATTAAAATAAATGCTTAGAGTAGTAATATAAAAAGGGTGCTTTTGCGTGCTAGCTCTGAATCTCTCAGCGCATAAGTGTCAAATAATAATGGTTACCAGTTGCATTTACTATGTTAAGTGACTGATTGAAACTACTATTGGTCCAAAGCAGTGCTCAAGTAATGACCACCCACTTAATATTTTTTTATTTGTGTTCACCAAGTGAAAAAGTTTTAGATACATAATTATTTTACATTTCTTTCGGAACAATTTGAGTTTACATATTACATCAGACAGCAAATCCCTCCATCACTGCCCAGGCCGATCTAGAGCTATCAAATTGGAGATTCCCCCTTGCTCTGATCTTTTGACACTGGTATTGATCTTAGCATAATTAATGTCTTTAGTAACATCGTTTAACCTATGGCATGTACTTTACTGTTAATTTATTCTATCTGGACAACAGCTACATGCTATCTTGCCATGGATTTTGTGACAAAATGAGTTTGAGAACACTGTAACCGTCCTGTTCCTTGTTTCTCACATAATGTGGATTATAGCAAATAATTTTTATAGGCCTTGCTTTTGTTCCCCAGCTCAACAGACTACTACTGCAGTGTCTAATTACATGTGGATAGAGGGACATTGTAACTCATTGTAAATATGTATATTCTTTGTTGTAAATTGGTGATGTGGCAGTGAGGTTGTTATTCATTGTCCTTAAAGTGAAGCCAGGGGGTTATGGGTAGGGATCAGGTTGTAAGATACTCGAGGGGGAAACTAATTAGTGTCCATTGTTCTCAGGAGACTATTCCAGACAGGCCATCTAGCAGGGGGGGTTCTGTGGAAGGACAGCTCATCTTCACTCCCCTCTCCAACCTCCCCTAGTCCAGCACTGACCATTGTTTAACAAGGAGAGGCCCAGGGGTTTGGCCAGAGAGGGGAAGGGTCTGTGGAAATTAGACCCTAGATAAAAGGAGCCCCTTCAGGGGGGGAGGGGATATTCATTCTGGGACTGGAAGCTGCAGGGTGGCTGGTTTTTAGAGTTGCCGTTATCTACCAGTGAAATACATTGGCAGATCCATGGGTCGTCAAGTCTGGAGAGCCAGGTGACTGTAACTCCTTAAGCTAGTGGGGTAAGGGACAGATAATGTGGTAAACCTGCCTGACATTTATTTACTGTGTGTACATAATAATCTAGTGATGGTGTTTATTACAATAAATGTATTGCTTTACTTTCTAACTGCATTTTCCTGAGTGACTAATAAGAACCTTAGAAGGTACTGGGTAGGCTTCACTGGCCTAGGAAGGCACCCATGGTTGGCCAGCCAGAGTGAAGTGGGTAGAATTGGGCCAGAAAACCTGGTATCTTCACAGATGTCTTGGGGATCTGTCTGAAATATTATTCTGTTCTACACCCTCTATTTTTTCACACAGTGATGGACAGATGTAGTTACAGAAAAGGTGCCATGATGTACCAGACTATGTACATAATCATGGAGGGCTGAAAAGTGTACATATCTGAAGTGTTCCTGATTTTACATTGTGCTCCAAGGCCTTTTTAATAACACATGAAATAATATCTCACTTGTAACTTATTGAAGGGGCACAAATATTTTAGTAAGTTTTGCTTTGTGGTAATAGTTCCATGTGTGCAAATTATACCCTTTCAGTTCTACTTTCAAAACTACCATGATTTGCACACATTGGATGTATCAATAAGCCTTGAACTTGCTCAGTAGAGGCATGCGCCTGTGTATGTGCAGACCTGCAAAAATAAGTCCATTGAACATACATATTGATGCCCTCAGCTGCATATATTATTCTCTTTGTAAATGGTCTCCAGTGCTACTCATACTACTT
The DNA here is from genome assembly GCF_038048845.1 of Mixophyes fleayi. Classification (NCBI taxonomy): domain Eukaryota; kingdom Metazoa; phylum Chordata; class Amphibia; order Anura; family Limnodynastidae; genus Mixophyes; species Mixophyes fleayi. The sequence goes on along the minus strand of NC_134403.1, from coordinate 113,878,881 downwards.
TTTATATTTAAACACCTCTGCTGGGTTCTATGAACTGTGTATGGTGGCTTCTGTCATACTCAGTAGGTATATAGATTGGTCATTCACCAGTTACAGGAGGTCACTACATACTGTTTGGTGAATAGTTGGAGAGTGCTGTGTGCTGTCTACTGGGGATGGTAGCTTCCGGGCACAGCCAAACTTTTTTTTCCAGCATGGCGCGAGACAGCGTGGAACCAGAGGAGGAGTAAATAATTCATTTTGGTTGCTACAAGAGATCTGGGCTCTGCATTTTGCCACCAGCAGAGATCATGGGTGGTCTGCATTATAAAGCTGACAGAGATCAGGGTTCCATATAGAAAAGCCACCATAAGTTGAGGTCCTTATAGTAAAGCTACCAGATATTTGAAGTGGTCTGCAGTATAAAGAGATTTTAGGGATTTACATTGTAAAACCACTAGATATTTTGGTCTACATTTTATAAGGGTTTCCAGAACAGGTTTGGGAACTAAATAATATACTAGCATGCATTGTGCTTTGACTATTGTTCACAAAAATACTCTCTGTATTGTATAGATGTCACTAAAATGCTCTCTGTGTTGTATAGAGGTTACTATAGCGCTCTTAGTATTGTGTATTGCTTATAAAGATGCTTTCCGTATTGTATATTGATCGATCATTAAGATTATCTCTGTATTGTGTACTGATTATAAAGATGCTCTTTGTATTGCATTAAGGTCACTAAAATGTCTTTATTTTGAATAGTGTTGTAGAATAGGATAGAATTGTGTCAGATTTAATTATAGCTCTTTAACATAACATTTTTCACATATTTCATTGACTATATAAAACCACAGAGACATAAGACAAACCACACCAGCACCATTTTTGTCATGCCCATATCTCTGTTGCAGAACTAAAGGAAGGGGATGTTCCACTTTCCTTTTTTTTTTCATCCTAGGCTGAAATTTGCGAGTCCTGCCCTAATAAATCTGGACTACTCTTGGCACAGACTGCTACAGACATGCTCAATACATCTTAAAGATTCTGCCAACATCTAATTCAGGCCTGTCCAACCTACGGCCCTCCAGGTGTTGTGAAATTACAAGTCCCAGCATGCCCTTCCAGCTGTCAACTGGTTGTCTACCGGCAAAGCATGCTGGGGCTTGTAGTTTCACAACACCTGGAGGGCCGCAGGTTGGACAGGCCTGATTTAATTCTTCCATAGGTGTGATCCTGTCATACCTCCAACCAGTGAACCCAAATTATGGTGTCAGACATGTAGATGTGCTATCGCTTGGTCATTCCAGCAATAGTTAATGATATCAAGCGTCATGTTTGGGCAGCACGGTGGCCTAGTGGTTAGCACTTCTGCCTCACAGCACTGGGGTCATGAGTTCAATTCCCAACCATGGCCTTACCTGTGTGGAGTTTGTATGTTCTCCCCGTGTTTGCGTGGGTTTCCTCCGGGTGCTCCGGTTTCCTCCCACACTCCAAAAACATACTGGTAGGTTAATTGGCTGCTATCAAAATTGACCCTAGTCTCTCTCTCTCTGTCTGTCTGTCTGTGTGTGTGTGTGTCTATATTAGGGAATTTAGACTGTAAGCTCCAATGGGGCAGGAACTGATGTGAATGAGTTCTCTGTACAGCGCTGCGGAATTAGTGGCGCTATATAAATAAATGATGATGATGATGATGATGTATAGTATCTGTCTGTAATAATATATATAGTATAAAATAAATATCTACAGAGTATATTAATCAATGTTCATATTTTTACATTACTATTTATAATATTTCCACTTCTGAGGCATACATTTTAATGCTAAAACAGAAATGATAAGATGCAGGTACTGCAGCCGACTTTTTATCAATTAATGCATTTATTTTTTATTATATTTTATAACTCCATTCTAGTACAATGTTGAGCATTTACGTACCGAATGTATCCAAAGCACAATGGTCTCATAAGTAGCACTGTATTGTTATTCTGCATCCGACCATGGCACCACCGCACTGAAAGCAATAGATATAACCTTTCCACTAGCTAGGTAAATAATACATACGATTAAATAAAAATCAACAAAGCTCAAAAGAGCCGTATTGTTACTGAGCTCAGGGAACCACGCAGGCTGCCAATGATATAAGCTGGATTATAATGGTTTTGCATCCTTCATTTTAGAGTGTGACATTTTCCATGAGGCCTTCCAATAAATAATAAACACATTCAGCAATAATTAATATTCTGAGCTTGCAACATAATGTGTTTACAGGAACTCACATTTATATTTTTTTTAGGTTTCTAATTTGAGGTTATGATGAACATACTGGTAATTCTGAAGATATTCATTGTTGTTGAGATAGAATTTTGATTTTTTTTATCAGTCTCCTGTCTTCCTTATAAAAAAAATAATGTTAGCTTTAATGTGTTTAAGATCTTATACTTCAAATACGTTATAGAAGCCTGTAACTGCTTCCAATTATCCTAATTTATTCTACCCTCTTTCACAACCTCTATTTTTCCTATTCTCCTACTTTTTTGCATCACTACATAACTATCACCTGTACTTGTATATTGCTCTAAGTCTCACCCTCTCTTCCTTACCAAATCCTTACTTTCTGCTCCTGATGTCCATCCCTCCTAGTATTATCCTGGTTCCAGACCCCTATATCCCCCTTTCCAACACTTCTTCCCCCTTATACATCTTTAATTATTCTTTCACTGGGCTTCAAGGTCATGTATGCTGTTGTATTTGGTATAAATGTTTATGACTTTTTACCCCATTATTATGCATATCCTACCAACTGTCTTTTATCGGAACCTAAATATATGCTTTATTTATCCTGTCTACTGCAGGCCTACTTGTGATATTCTACACTTAAATCTACTGTTTATTTGTTAGTATATAATGCATTGTTACTTGGTTTGTGTAATGCAAATCAACATTGTACATGAGCTTGATCAATGGTGTTAGCCTGGACATATAAACTGATTGACTGATATAAAGTTATTAATTCTACATTTTTACTGCTCCTGTTCTGAACAGTCATTTCAAGATTATTATTAATTTTTATTAATTTTTATTTATAGGGCGCCACTAAGTATCCGTAGCGCCGTACAGGGACAGACAGAAACACGATACAGAGTGAGACAGCATGGTACAGTTAACAAAAAAGCACAGTAACTCGGAAGCTCAATGTATAGCTAGATGAGAGGTGAGAGCCCCCAGCGGGGTAGATAGAGGGGTAGAAGGGCAGGAGGACCTCACGGAAGAGACAAGGAGCTGGAGAGCAGAGTTAAGGTGGTGAAGAACAGGAGGAGAGGAGGCCCTGCTAGAAGGAGCGTACAATCTAAGGGGAGGGTAGGACGGACAGAGACGCAAGGGTAGGAGGAGGAAAGGGGGAGAACGGAGGCGGAGACGGAGAAGGGGAGAGAGGAGAATGACGAGGAGGGAGGTAGGAGGGGGACAGGAAGGAGGGCAGGAGAGGGAGGGGGGTAGGTGGGAGAATTGAAGGAGGTCAGTTGGGTGGGTTATCCAATAAAATGTGTTATCTTATGTACTCACCCAAGACTGTATTTGTGTTTTAAATTCAATATACAGCTCCTGTTTCTAAATGTGCTCGTTGGAAGTTACACTACGTAAGAGAAATAATGAAGGGAATGTAAGGTACTTATTCTAACTACTGCAGTACCAATGTTAAAAAGGGGGGCACAATTATAACTTCTTGTGGCTCCTACTTTATCTGAGCCTTCATTAATGAGGTACAGGACTAAAAAAATGCTTAAGTTTGGGTACAAAATTCAGCTACTGGTTAAGACATTGGAGTAATTTATTAATGGGGAAACAATGTAGTGCCATCCACACTGTTTGTCATTACACTGAAATGCAGCTATTTGTTGCCTTCCTACATTCTGTCTTTGAGAACTGCCCCCGTAAGGGCACTCTGCACATACTTTTTTCTGGATTGCATGTCCAGATGGATATATGCATGGTGAGAGTATACACATCAATTCAAAGTCCTGTGTATGATCACGTCAGTTGCTTTATTAATTTCGTCTTATCCTTTTTTCTCCTAAAATACAGCTCTGACGAGCCTCACTTATGTCTAACATAAATCATGAGTATATGAGGCCATGGACACTGTATTTATTACATATTTCAGTTGTACATTTCAATGTTTTATTACATTGGTAGAATTGTGTCTATAAATTTGCTTTCCTGTACCATTCACGATATTGTCATATAAGATGAGCAAAATGCAGCACATTAGTCCCAAAAAAGGAAACGAGGGATCGTTGTGTTATATATTTGTATTTAACTGACTGCGTTACCTTCCTAAGAAAACTGAGCAATTAAAATATTCAAGGGACATAAGTAAATAATTGCTTAGATTTTTTGTGTGTGTGAAAATGTTGGTATGTGAGGGAAACAAGTACATTACACAAAGTACAATAAAACTAGTTTTTAAGTCTATAGAGAGCGGATAAATGTAATCCTCTCCCTGTTGCTGTAACGAAAAATCCCATAAAGTGGAATATAAAAATCATGGATACTAGTTTGTATTCTAAAAAATATGTATGAATTGGTATGAAGGGACGTGTCTTTTTGGTGTCTCTAATATATATTTTATTGAGATATGCAAAACATAAAAATTGGTGAGAAAAATCAGCATACAGGTGTCAAGCAATTAGCGATATTTCAAACATATTCGCAAGTCTATAATTGTTTGGCTGGTCAACCAAAACAGTTTAATCAACTCCTTTTCACACTCATTCAGCTTCAAGTAATATTATTAAATGGTGGATAATTTTATGGGTTTTTTTGTGTTTTTTTTTGCATTTCTATTATTATTATTATCATTATTATTATTATTATTATTATTATTATTATTTATTTATTTATAAGGTGCCACAGATTCTGTAGCCATATACAGAGTCAAATAACATTTAGATGAGGTAATCTGCATAAGTAGTACAGATAAGTGTGAGTAATGCGATGGGGACTCACTCAGAGTGCAGCAAAAGACATGACAGGAAGAACAAGGGAGTCAGACAGTAGACAGACGTGGAACAATAGGTAGAGAGAACCCTGCCCACGAGAAAACTTACATTTTAGAGAATTTCTATGGTAATGTTAGCTCAGGAAATAATTCTATGGTGGGTGGGAAAGCAGAGTTGGTGCTCTATTGCTTGGTTGTCATTGGAACAATAAAAGAAGATTTTGGGGGAAGTCATTTTTAAACATAGACTGTTTAAGCAAGGGGATGGGATGTGAGTATGTTGTTCAATTACATTCTTTGTAAACATTTGTGTGTGTTTTCCTTTTAACTGTTTTGGGCATACCTAACCCTTTCTCATTTCCCTTCTGAGAGGAGATCCCACTAGCCAGGGTGGCTTGGAAGAGCCACAGTGCTTTTCAATGCAGGGCTGGTAGTCTTTAGGGGCATAGGACTCATGCTGTTTTTTTGTCCCATTACCCCTGAAAGAGAAGCATCAGCCACTCGCTGACCAGCCTGGGAGCTGGCTTTCAGTATACTAGCAGCATGCCACGATCATGGGCTTTCAGTATACTACAGCCATGCCACGATCATGGGCTTTCAGTATACTACAGCCATGCCACGATCATGGGCTTTCAGTGTACTACCGGCATGCCACAATCAGGGTTATAGTGAGAATCATCTCTAGCTGGCTAGTGATGGGGCTGATTGTAAAAATTGCAGTGTGCTGTGCTAGTCATTTTTATTGATTTATTGTTTTATTGACTTTTTATTCAAAATTGCTGCTCCTGCTATTATCACAGGGCTAGCACTATATATTTTACCAAACAGCATTTCATCTGGTCTGGGTTGCTTACATTCTTTCAATGACAATCAAAGTCATAAGCAGCATGCATTTTTTTAAATAGTAATTTTGAATTGACTTCGATACTCTGACATCTTAAAATGGAAGTAAAAGAAAGAAACATGACTTAGAAAAATAGAAAATAGTGGAATTGCTATTTTAATTTGAAAAAAAGTAGTTGTAATTGAATTTTTTGTTAATTTTTCTAAATATCTGTCTAGAAATCGTAGAAGTCAGAGGAATAGTATGACTATCTTTAATCTAATCCTGAATACATGAGTAGCTTGATGGGTTTTGAAAGCAAGCTCAAGGACATATAAAACACTATTTAAGTAAATGCATAATGTATATTTATATTAAAAGTGGTTTAACCACAATACCCTGATGGCATGTGCTGCTTATGCCAAACATTAACGAAAAAACTGTAATGTTTTGGGTTACAACTGTTGGTACAGATTAAAATGTAACATAATTAAAATAAGCCCTTTTTATATACCTGGCAGACATTTAGGGTGGGGGCATCCATTAAGGCTGATGGTTTGAGGTGCTACTCATTTTTATAGTACCGTTTAGCAAAGTAAAGCAAATTGCTCATTGGTTTTTATGGTTTACAGCTCCTTTTTGTCCCTTGCACCAGTTTTAATAAATGTCACTTAATATGTCTAATATTATTATTATTTATTATACAATAATCAATTAACTTTTAGCATACTTAACATGATACCAGTGATATCTGTTTTGCAGATATCTTTTGCAGTTTTGCCATTATCTACACTGCCAATAAACCGTTCTGCAATGTAGTCTTCACGTAGTGCGACCCCATAGAATCAATTTAAATGAGGTTAAATTCTGTTACTGGACGTTCCGCATTCACTAGTTCACGAAATCCAATTATTGTTTGCTGCAGGATAAACATTTTAGCGAAAGCCTGAATCTTTATTCATACAAGATGCGAAGCTCCTCAGAGAGATCACTAACAGGATAATCTTTTTAAGCTTTGAAGCCATGAATCTACAAAATCTACTTGATACTTAAATTAAAGAGGTATATATTATTTTATGAAATATGTATTTTAATAATACACAGTAATGTACATAATTTTAAATATTCACATGAAACATTTATCGCCAAACAGCTCCAGAGAAATAAGATTTCCAATTGCATAATGAGCTGACTTTAGTGCTGGAATTTTTTTTAGTTATTTAGAGATATTTTTTTAAAAAAGCTTTGATTATTTTAGAGCATTATACATTGGTTACCATGGCTATTTGAGCTGAGTTCTGGTAATGGGACAATTAGGATTAAGAATGTGTTTATTACACATTATATAAGGTTACATAACACGTTATGTACAGTTAACAAACATTGTGTTTAATAATATTCCTTCTTAGCAACAGCTATTAGTGCAAAAGACTTTAAACCAGAGTTAAAAAAGGATTGTACATTTATAAACTCATTTAAGGTACATGCGATGACACCGAGTTGGTGCTTTGAAAATTCAGCCTGATTTGGATGACAGATGTAAATAAAACACTGATGCATTCTTTGTTAGATTGTCAAACACAAATATAACAATATGTAGCACTTATAAACTGCATAGTGTTGATGTCCCTTTTTCATGCACCCATCCTCCCTCCTTCTAATGTTCATCTTGTAACTGTATCGGTATTATATATAAACACACAGGCACCTGATTACATTTGGTAAAAGCTCACAGTTTATTTAGATATAAATGAATATTTGAAAAGGTGGCAGTGAGAGCAGGGCAGTCAGCCGAAATATTTGCAATGCCAAACAGTGGAAGGTCAGACCATTTCACCACTGGTCCCAGGATATAATCCTTTACGATTGTCCGGTGCTAAATTCTGGCAACAGAGTGACTACACCCCTTCTGGATTCGACAATGACGTGCCCACACAACACAGGTCAAGGGGTCCTCTACACAAATGGACCAAGAGTCAGGTTGCTTCGAAGGGGACAGTGTCCCCCTGGCCAATCCGTGTAAGCACCATATGCTTACGAGTCACTGACTGCGATGCTCTCTTGCCTACTGTGCCTATTCTGTGCGAGGGAAGAAAAGCTTAGTGCAAGCATGGATAAGTCAAGACAATAGCCGTGTGGGAGGGAGGTGGGCAGACCCAGCATCCACTGGGGTAAGACTATATAAGGAAGCTTGGGACACTTCCTGTGGATATTACTGGCTCGGTATGCAGATGACTTAACCCCAAATGAGTAAGTGCATGACAGATACACACATGATTTTAAGTGTGTTTGGTTTTCTTGTCATGTTGGGGTCAATGGGTCTTTTAAAGCTATGAGTTATAGATGAGTTAACCTGCTGCAGATTTTCATGCAAACCAAATTTTGTGGCATAACACGCTGACTCCAAAGGTTAAATACAGTATGGAAAGGTGAAGTTTGTATCAAAGAAAATTGGGATGACAAACTTGTTAATTAATTCTGCTCTCTAGAGCAGCTTAAATTCTGGGCGGGAAAGAGGAGGGGGATTCTGTGTGGAACGCTTAAAATCAAACTCTGCTGGTAAGATGTGCGTAATTCTGTGCCCAACTATGGACTGAAACAAAAATTCCAGGAATGTTTTTGAAAATCTATACAGTAAGGGCAGATAAACTGTCTATTTCTACCAGTGTTAGGTGGATAGATGTATTTGTGCAAATAGAAAAAGCATATGTGTCTGCATATTTTATTTCATAAACTATTTAAATAATTTAAAAATGCATACAAACAACATATAGCTATTATAAACCACTCTAGTTCCGATACCTGCTCTCATATCCACATAGGGTCTCTGAATATAAAGTGGTATACCGCTTGCACACCTCCAAAAAATGTGCAGTAGGCAGGCTGACCTCTGGCTGCAATTCAGTGCACACCAGCGGAGCTGTCATGGATGCCCAACATAGTGGTATACACTGGGTAAAACTGTAACTTTTCAGGTAGCTCACATACCATTACCTTTGGATTTGTCATGTTCAGTTTGTACAGTTCTATTTCATGACTGTCAGTTCCAGGTTTATAATTAATATCCTCTGCTCCTACCACTGTTTTCCAAGTTCAAAGTACCTTCCGCATAATTGAAAATATTATGAATACACTGTCTTTTGATTTCCTGAATCACAGCCATATGTCGAGAAGATACACAAATAGACAGGAACAAGCATTGTCTGCAGGAAATTACATTTTTTAATAATAACTCACTGGAATGATTGTTAAGTGAGTGTTAATTCGCCACTAAACATAAAGGGCAAGTTGCTCTTATGTAAATGTTGGAGTGTGTGAGCGTGACTGAAATGATGTCACAGTTTCTAGAGGAAGTGGGAGTGGCCAGTTCAGTGACAGCATATGTTTGTTTTTTAAGACATGATTAGCAAAGTTCAGTTACATTTAGATTAGCATAGCAGTTAAAAAAAAAAGTCATTGTTTGTAATCATGACCATACACAATGTATTTTAAACAATGTAATGAGGAGGGAAATCCAGGGGCAACATAGCATTCTGGATAATAAAACCCAATACCTAATATATATATGTATTTTTATAAAAGAATATATACTTTATATCTGGAAATAGTGTGTTCTAAATGGATATTATTTCTGTCTCTAACTTACTGATGACAGTTATTATCTGATGATAAAAGTGAGTTTTCTTACTGCTTAGTTTTCATCTTGTCACTTAATGTGTTGTATTGTATCTTATCTCTTCCAATAGTGCAGATGCAGATAGTGGCTTAATATATAATCATATTATAGGCAGAAACAGTGCTAATGGGAACTAATATGCCAGTCCTCTTGGAAATGTGTTGGAAGATCAGAGACTCTTAAAACATTTTCCTTGTGTTATTTTTTTATTAGCTGATGGAAGAGTAATTGAGTGAATTAATTATTCCTGTAACTGAATCATTCTTTGGCTCTTCTTTTGGCTATAGTACAATTTGCTGCTGATTGTTTCTGGGTTGTGTCTCACTGTAAGCAAGGTTACGGATCAGGGGGAGTAGAATAAGAATTTAATAATCATATCCACTTCCACTTGTGCCTGCTGGGTTCTGTAGAGTAATGGCAGTGACTTAGAGACACTGCATGGTCCATTTATACGCATTTAGTAAAAAGTCATACTCCGCAAAGGACAGTAAATTGCTACATTTGCGTTTATTCACATAAGTAGAAGCTGCCATATTGTATGCTCAGATACAGTAATATTGAATCCATAAACCACAAAAGAAAATTGTCAAAATTAAAAATGGTAAGACATTTGCTTGTTTGCAATCAATAAATAATATTTTTCAAAGGAAGCATTTCTTGCATTTAGAATATTCCTGTTTTTCCTTATAAAAAGAGATTCAAAATATTTATAGTACACCTGGGAGACTATAGATCTCCCTTACTGGACCTTTCTATAGACATCAACCTACCATTCTTACTGAGTAGGGCTATAGGCATCCTTATGGTAGATGTTTGCCATTTCCAGTAAAAAAAATGGCTGTCTATAACACTAGTAACACTTTCCAATCCTTTGATTTATCTTGTATTGACACAACAGGAAAATAATGAGATTACTTGGCCATCCACAGCAGGCTGCCACCCCCTTTGGATCACAAAAGTGAGTACCATGGGGCTTCTATATTGTAAAATATTCTTTTACAAAATGACCTAGAATAAAGTCCAGTGTGAGATCAAGTACGGCAGGAAGCCTAGTTAAACCTCTCCCTTTACAGCATAAGTGGGTATAACAAGACAGTGATGATCCTTAATTTTAGCAAGGAGTCCAGTGAATACCCAGTTAGAACCCCTGCTACCTAGCCAAAATATTTTAAATCTTTCATTTTAGTAGGGAGTCTAGTCTCCTTATATGATATATACTGCTGTAAAATCATTAATTCAACAAATACTGAAGGATCACAGCTGGGAAATTACATATATTTGGGATTGAAACAATGTACAGTTTACTCAGATGATTATAGCAGAAAACCAACAATGGTGCTGGCCACACAGAAGGGCAGGAACCTGATGGCAGAGATGATCCAGCACTTATACAATCGCCAAAGTAAATATTTTTTTAGTATAGATTTCTTTTTGTCTGTTCCCGGCTTAAACATTTCCCCACACACCCCAGACCTCTCACAACACACTGTAGATCATTTATGAGACATGCAGAGTCTGCTGCACAACTGACTCCCACTGTGCACCTCAATTTACGCAAGTGTGACTAGATTCCTGCTGAAGTTCATGGGTTACAGAGCAAAGTGGTGGCATTTGCAGAGGAGGGGGAGTTTGAGCAGACTGAGGGGAGGAGTGGGATCTTTCCTTACGAAGTATAAAGTAGGTTCACCAATGCCCTTCTTTTGTGAAGCAGTGTAGAAATAAGGTTTCCTTTTGCTGGGCATGATTACTGAAATGAGAGATACACTTAATACTGAAACATGAAGAACTGAGAAGTAAAGTCCCCCTCTGAGCACTATGTTGCTGGTCTTGTCCTCTGTGTTGAGGTCTGTACTCAGAGGGGACAGATGTGTGCTCATCAGCCACCTCTACGTGCACAGATCAGATTCAGTTTGCAGTAACTGTATCGTGCTTAAAGAGGGTTGATTTGTCTTTTTTTTATGCTTGCTTTATTAATTTTTTCATGTTCCGAGAGGCAAGATAGCTTAAACAGCATGTGGTGTGAACCATGGCTATTATTTTTATTTTAACTAAAAATCGGGGGTTTGACATATGGTTTGACTAGTCACTGCTTAATACATAGGATGGTCTGTAAACCTTCCATGTTTAAAAATCAGGATGACTGTTTTAAACTTGTGGTTTAATGTTTTCATGCTTGGTTTGCTTTTTGTAAATCACATGGTTAACAAACTGTACAAGAAAGCTCATGACAACTTGCTTTTTGAAAGAGGTGCAGGTTAGTAAATCTCCTACTTATCTCAGAAAACATCTTTATCTTGTTCAGCATGAATAAAACATTCATGCTGAACACTGTTAACTAATCTTTTGTTGTTTCCACGTTCATCTGTTATGGCAAAACGAGTATTTTAGAAATGTGTATAGAATTTTTTTTTAACAGTAAACAATATATACTGTATCTTATGTATCCTTTTAAATGACCACTAGACATAAACCACTTATTACTTCAGGCAATGAGCATATATACATCATAGTAGTAACATTTCCATATATGCATGTGAACATCAAACTTATACTTGAAAAAATAAGATATTGCTGTGTTTGTAGAGTATATTTGTTTCATATGCACACCAGACTCCCTACATGTAGGCTACTGACAGATACTGTAGCCAGCCTCCATGAGTCTATGAGGGCTGATAACACTGGTAAACAAAGATTTTGTCAAAGGGCACCTCAAGTGGTATTAAAAAGCATAAAAAAGGAGTAACTTTTCATCTGGGCAAAACCATATTGCATTGGAGAGGGAGGTAAATTTAAAATGTGGGGACAGATTTATAGTTGGGGTAGGGCATGTCCTAGATCAAATTTAAATTTCAGTGTAAAAATAAAGCTTTCATGTATTTGTGACCTACATGAAAAAACTGCCAGTATTTAACTTATGTGCAAAATAATAAACTAATTTGCACCCTTTGCATTGTAACATGGTTTGTCCCGGAGAACATTTACTCCTTTTTTTTGCCTTACTTTCCTTAATGGCTCAGGCCCGATGAGTCATAAGAGTGATGTCTAAGCAAGTAAACCATTCTTACTAAGGGGGTTCATGTATCAAGCAGTGAAAAGAGTGGAAAAGTGGACCTGTGGAAAAGTTGCTCATGGCAACCAATCAACTTTGAGGTAGCATTTATTAAGTACATTCTATGAAATGAAAGGTAGTTGCTGATTGGTTGCTATAGGCAACATGAAACCCTAAGTCACCATTCCTAGCCAGTTTGTTGGTCAGAGTTCATTCTGTAAATAATTACTGTTGTGTGTTTCCCTGTCATGAGTTGATATTTATATAGTTCAGCATAGCAAAAGTTCGTAATAAGCGTTCCAAAATATTTAATCCACAAGTTTGATGACAGCTACTACAGCTCAATCACCCCAACCAGAAAGGGAGAAATCAAAAGATAATGAAACAAATAGAGTCAGAGGATGCTCATTTTGCCAGGTACCATGTAATATTATATATATAAATTTCTCAAATATAAACTGTGTGCAATTGATAAATTAAACAGGGCCTATCTGTATAAAATCCTCACTTATCCCACTTCAGCCTGATTGAGTGATATAACTTAACCTCAAATTCAATGTATAAACCTGAGGAAAAACAATAACAAACCACAATAAGTGGCCACACATGTGTGGAATAGTGCAAAAAAGTTTATTACACAAATGATTAAAAACCCTAAGAATAAAATGAAGTTAATATCGTTTATCTGGTCCTTAAAAGGATGCTGAAGTCAGTCTCCCTGTGGAAGTGACGCTACTGAATGGATACAGTGTGCGAGAGACCAACCTTTATATAGTTCAGTATATATTATATAGTGTCTAGAATACAAAGTGGCACAATGCTTAAGTTGTGTTAACCATTCAAACTCTTTTTGCTACATTTGTGGTGAGGTAACATTGTTTCATTAACATTGGTTTACTTTACGCATTAAGAAATGTTATGTGCTTTACTTTGGATGCATGATCAAGATAAAAATTAGGCTCCTCATTTTTGTTGTATCATTTGTGTCAGACCCCTCACAGGTTGGTCAAAGGGTTTTCAGCACATGAATTTTTCTGTTCCAATGATTTGGCTGGAAACAAAAGATCACTGTACAGATTGTTACTTTTGTCTTGCGGACATTTCAGGCATCAGTTCTAAGTTGAAGCACACTGTGACATACCCTAATTCACCTTCTGCCATAAGGCCTGTGTCTCATCTACTATGTAAATGCCTAGTGGCGTGTGTGGGAAAAACCCCAAAACCAAGCTGCAGCGCCACCTGCTGGGCAGAGTTATACACTGACCTATATATTTCTTGAAGGAGAAGTGACAGTTGGGAGTGGTTGGTGGTTGCCGGGGGTGACAGTGGGGAGTTTGTAACACCTTAAGTAGCTTGATGAAGGATGAGGCGATGAAGATGAAGGATGAGGTGATGGAGAAAAATGATGAGGTGGTGACATGTGGACAAAACCACGTTAAAAAAGGGCGCTTGCGTCGGGAAGTAACGCTCTTCCCCTGAGGAGGCCTGGGCTAGGCCCAAATGCATGACAAGAACCTTTTTAACACCTTAAGTAGCTTGATTTGACTAGAATGCATGAGTATCATGCACGGGTTAACTTGTAGTGAATAATTGCCTATGCCAAAACCTCCAGAAATTGTCATAATTAGTAATGATGAACAAGAAATAGAGGCTGTAGAGCATGATGATGATCATATAAGGCTTGATCCAACCTTTGTTCGTCTTCTGAACCACATTTACTTACCCAAAGAGATCTCAATGAACTTGTCCGATATCTAAAAGGCAAGCAGAACTTTTAGGCTCCAGATTGAAAGGCTGGAATCTCCTCCACAAAGAAACAAAAAATATGTGTTTTTATATATAAGCCTAGTGACAATAAGGATTTTTTTCATTTTTTCTCTAAGATGAACGAGGGGATCTTTGTAGGACTTCAAGTAAAAGAAATGATTCAAGATGAGAGCTTTGATGATCAGTTCAATCAGGCTGAAAAAGCTTTGGAGTTTGTCAAAAATATTTGTCATACATTCCTATACAAACATAAGACAGACAACTACGAAGAAATAGTGGAAATCTTTAAAATCTTACAAGACCATGGGATGTAACATGTCTATGAAATTCCATTTCTTGGACTTGCTCCTGCATTTCTACCCAAGAGAATGTTGGAGCAGTCAGCGATGAACATTGTGAATGTTTCCACCAGGATATTTCCATAATGGATACGCGGTGTCAGGGCAAGTGGAGTCCATGTATGCTTGCTGACTATTGTTGAACCCTAAAAAGAGATGCTCCTCAGACATAATACAGCAGAAAATTCTGTACTTCTACATTTATAATTAAGATAATCATTTACTATGTATGTATTGTTAATAAATGTAATATTGTGAACTTTAATTGTGTGTCACTCAATGTTTGAATTCAACACAGACATTACTATTAGATTCGCCTATATTCACTCTTGTAACAAATAGTAATACAATTTTTGTAAACCAGTGATAATTTTCCTTTGAAAGATTTGCATAGCAAATGTAAATACAAGTCCAGTAGTCTCAAGTATTGTTGGTAATAGGAACCTTTAAATATAAGTTTTTATAGTTGGCAATAGTCACATTATTTTAAATAGTATTTTAGCTTTAATGACACTTATCAATGAAACTATCTGCTGCATTACTCAGTGACAGTAATATGCAACGGTTACATAATATGCTATTAGTATTAAATGCTAGGACACTCAAATCTGCTGCCACATGAAGTAATATGTAAAATAATGTGACTGAAAAGCTTTCCGACAGGAAAGGGTTGCAGAGTTCAGAAAATATGGGCAGAAAACTTTTCAGATTGATTGACCAGATGTCAGCTCCTTCTGTGGTATAAAGATCGACCAAGTTCCACAAAAATAGTTGTCATGGTAACATTTTTCATGAAGTGTAGTAAGTATAACATATCCAATTCATAATTAACACCACATAAAATAATGTATAATAGTTTGTGATCTGCTGATCTTGTTTTACTAACACAATATGTGTAGTCATTGCTAGTTAATGTTTTGTATGTAACAATACAAAGGAACTTTTTTTTTACAGTTGGCTATAAAGACATTTATTTAAAAAAAATAATCAATGACTGTTTACAATTTTTTTGCCTACAGTGATGGAAGTGAAGACTTAAAACTGGTGCTATGGAAATATAGAAGTGGTGGTATAGAAAATGTAAGTGAAGGGAATTTGTTAGTTTTACAATCAAAGCAGTCAAAAGCAGTTTGAGAAGTTGAGTTATGACATATCATTTCATACCAGCACATTTCAAGCTCTGCATATACACCTCTGATTGAGTACCACGCTTAAACAGGCTGCTGTAAGACCAATTGTTCTGTTTCTGTCACCTTCAGTATTGTTGCACTTTGAATATACTGTTCAAAGAAAATATATGTGCTGTCCCCTTTTCACAGGTGTTAGTAGTGTATGTGCACAACTGGATATTGGGGTTTAGACTTCATTCACAATTTGTACTGGTGCATATTCTGCTCAGGATACTTTTTGGATAGCTCAGTCTCTCTAAATCTTTAAGGATGAATAGATACACTATTCAGCCTTAGAGATTTAGAGTCCTTTGTCTATCAGCAAGGTGTTATGTACTTCCCCTTATATTTGCCCTCATTCAAGATGGCCGTGATTGCCTCATGAAGTTTCCATCTTGGATGTCTGTTATGAACTTGCCCTTACAAAAGCCCTTATCCAAGAAGATTCCATCTTGGATCTCATTTCCTGTTTGGGCCTAGAAAAGGCACTTCCTGTTATGAAGCCTTTGCTCGAGTATTGTGTTTGTGTCTGAATCAGATGCTTCCACAGAACCTTGCTCCCTTGTGATTTGGACTACAATTCCTTGATACTTCTACAAGACCTTTATCTTGTTGAGACTTTGGACGTTTCTTGTTGGACTCTTGAGATTTATTTATATATTAAAATAAATCCTGTTTATTTCAGAACTACCTGGCTATTGGGTTCCGTTTGTGATACCAGAAGTGTGACACAGGGACCTCCATTCTCTCGGAAGACATACTTGTCACTGGAGTTTATTCATTTTTTTTTTCTAGATTTAAGCTCCTTGTGGGATATGCTGGGCTCTATTTTAATCCTTCATTTCCACCATTAACTCCCGATTCCCTCCTGTGGAACTCTTACTTGACCCCATAATTGTCTCATCCAACTAATAATGCTTAACTTAAAGAGGAATATATATTTTTATAATTATATTTAATTTATGAGGTGCCGCAAAGGTCCACAGCACTGTACATTAAATCTACAGTTGTATAGAACACATAGACAGCAACAATCCATAATGTATTATGTAACACATTAGTAAACTAAACAAAATTATACAAATTAACAAATGCCTTGATAATGCAGATCAAGTTAATCACAGGACAGAGAGTAAGAGTGATGGTAATGTCCAATGTTAAGTAGGCCTTTCCTCAAGAAAACAGGGCTAGGTATGCAGGTATAGTGATGCGAAGGTTGATGCAATAGTAGAAGGAGAATACAAGGAAAAATGACCCTGCTCGAGAGATCATACATTCTAAAGGGAAGAGGAGTTTGCTAGGCCAAAGAGGAGAAGTTTATAGTAATCAATGTGAGAGATTATTAGGGAGTGAATAAGAATTTTGGTATCTTCCATGGTGAGAATGGGTTGGTTCTTGGATATATTCTGGTGGTGAAAGCGCTGGATTTGGAGGGAGACTGAATGTGAGATTTAAAGGAAAGGGAGGAGTCGAGAATGACCCCTAGGCAGCAGTGTTGAGGGACAGGAAAGTCCAAGCTAGTTTCTGCCCTGATGTAGGTCTTTACTTGTCCTGGATTTATTAACATAGTAACATAGTAATATACTTAATGAGGTTTACAGAAGACACCAGATCCCTCTCTTATATTTGAAATTGATCCGGATGAAGAACCGCCAAACTGTTTTAATCGGATAATATTGCTATCCTATTTCTCCCTATTTATCCATCATTTTAATTAACGGTCATAAGCCTGTATACCCTTTTCCACTAAAAAAAAATTCTAACCCTTTCTTTAACAAATCAATTGAATCTGCCATCACAACCTTCCCTGACAGTGAATCCGATAACTTGATAGCCCTTACTGTGAAGAACCCCTTCCTTTGCAGCTTGTGAAACTTCCTCTCCTCTAACCTTAGTGGGTGACAGCATGTCCTGTGTATAGTCCTTAGAGTAAAAAGTTCTCATGAAAGTTCTATGTATTGACCCTTAAAGTATTGTACATATTAATCATATCCCCTCCTGGATGTCTCTTCTAAAGTAAACCTTAAGCTAGGTACACACTACAGGGGTTTTGTCCAACAATCGGCTCAAACAGCTGACATACGACTGCTCGTTCAAAAGTCGGGTCAGTGTGTGTAGTGACACAATGGTCGAAAGTCTGCCTAAATGGACGATTGTCGCCTCATTTGGTTGGTCATACCGTTAAATATTTTTGTTCCAATCTCGTTTCCGTTGTGTAGTGTGTATAAGTTTCCGACCGATCCACAACAGTGAGTACGAAATTACAGTAATTTCTCACTACAACATGGCTGTAAAAAGTTGCTAACGGGACAGCTGCTCTTCCCTTTATCATCTAAAACAAGGCTAGTGTGTATGCAGTCCATGGACCGAGCGATCGGACCATCGATCGGATGTAAAATCGATCGCCATAAAAAGTTGGTGAAAAATTCTGTAGTGTGTACCCAGCTTTAGGTAGTTTAGGCACTTCATTGTATGTCTTGTGACTTCAGCTTGCCTATGTTAGATCCTCTTATCTGTTGTTTTATGGACTTAGTACTTGGAGTTTTTTGGTGTTCTTTTCTTTCACAGAAAGTATTTATTATGTTCTAAATCAAAAAGAGGATTAGTTTGCAATATAGCGGGGAATTCAATTCTAAAAAAATCTGCACAAGGTGCCTCTGGAATGGGTGTGAGACACCTTGTGCAATTTTTTTTACAAAAATAATGCTAATTTTTGCTCGCACCCCATAGAAATGTGAGCAACACTGAGCGTTCTGTGTAAAACTGTATA
The DNA here is from genome assembly GCF_038048845.1 of Mixophyes fleayi. Classification (NCBI taxonomy): domain Eukaryota; kingdom Metazoa; phylum Chordata; class Amphibia; order Anura; family Limnodynastidae; genus Mixophyes; species Mixophyes fleayi. The sequence continues at coordinate 113,860,308 of NC_134403.1, read as the reverse complement.
CATTTTAATAAAAAATAAAGTATCTTATCTGTAACAATAATTCATAAAATGTTACTCCATGCTTCAGTCATGCTTTTGTGAATGATTCCAGGGTATCCTAGCCAACCAATAATACATGGAAAGAGAAGAAAAAAAAGAAACATGGCCACAAAAAAACCCCTAGGAGTATATTTACTAAACTGCAGGTTTGAAAAAGTGGAGATGTTGCCTATAGCAACCAGTCAGATTCTAGCTATCATTTATTTAGTACATTCTACAAAATGACAGCTAGAATCTGATTGGTTGCTATAGGCAACATCTCAGTTTTTTCAAACCTGCAGTTTAGTAAATATACCCCCTAATGTGTAATAGTTGTTAGTTTCATTAAAAATTAAAAACAAATGCTCTTACACAGATAAAAAAAAAAATCATTAACTTATTTGTATCTGGATGCTTTAACACCTTGGACACTTAATACCAGATCCAGAACTCGAAGAATAGCGTCTCATTAGGATCCAAGATGCAGATCGACAAAATAGCTAAGAGTAAACATACTATCAATAAACATTTTACGAGTTTTCATATATTGACAGGCTTTACAATTCCCATATGGATATGAGCTTGTCAAATAAGGGCCCCCTTGTATGTGCCATTTCTGATTAGTACAGTGGCTGTATAATATCCCTCTCTAAATGCCAAGCTTAATAAAAAAAACTTAATTATAGTGTTTCTGTAGCATCTTTCCCAAAATCAATCATATACATTATAGCTGATCTCTTTTAAAATGTATAATTCAGAAAACAATACCTTCACAACCTAAGGAACAGTTCTTCAGGATGTTTCTTGCCAACGATCTCTGTTGGGCACTATCATAAACTTTTGATGTGGTCTTACATTGTAGATTGCTGGAAATACTTCTTGTATATGCAATAAAAATGTCTGCAGATGGAATATTATATAGCTCTATATAATATATTTTATAATATATTAAAATTTAAATTACTCTGATTAAGTTATTTCAAAAAAACTTTACAATCTCACTCTGGCCCATCTCATTAGAAGAAGACATTATCTACAAATCTGATCCATAATGACATGTGTGATGTATACTCAATTTTACTCTTAGAGAACACAACTTCTCTCTCCCACATGCCTAAATATAAATTGCCGTATGCTGGTGTACCTATTAGTTTTAAATAATTACATTTGCCAAAAATAAAATAATTATGCATCATAAAGTATAAATGCTATTAAATATATTCAGCATTATGATTAAGCTTTGCACAATATACTGTAACTAAAAATGAACAAAATTACTAATGGACAGATTACCTACCTCTGCATGGGTTGAACTGGGGATATTCTTGATGCCCCTTACATTACCTTAAGTAGATCATAGAACATAGGTGTAATAGATTTTTAAGTGTATGAAATGTTGATATCCTGTCATAATCACATTATCTTAGCATGCACAATTATTCTCTCACTGCTATCGGGTCTACAGTGTTGCCATCGAATTGTAATAAGACACATTTGTTAATTGTCTTAGTTTTTCTTTTTTAGACTGTCCTTTAGACCATATATATTCCCACCTTTATCATCTCTCTTTATTATTCCAATTGTATGGTCCTCTACAGCTTTCCATACACTTGCCATAATAGAGAGGTCAAAGTTCTTTTTAGATATAGTTTTCTAATATCGCTTTTCAACAACCAGTGAAAATTTTCCACGGTGGTGCAGGAGTGAATTAAAAGTAGATTTAAACCTATAAGTTACCTATACTGGACTTTTGAGATGTAGTCATATAATACAGAATCATATTAACAGCATAATCCAAATCGTGTAATGTGTATATGATAAAGTCTATGGCTAGAGGTATTCTCCATCATATAAATTTGTCATAGATTTTATGGTGTTTAGTAAAATGGGTTATGATAAAGGTGGTGCTAATGTCAGATAAAATTGGTGATCTTCCAGAAGATGGCTAACTGGAAGATGTCTAACTTGGTGCACATAGGAAAGAATTGTGATTGTGCACACAAACCTTAGGACAACTGTATGACCAATTCCATCTGAAATTACCACCACCTTGATAAAAACCCATATACAAAACACCATAAAATCTATGACAATTTAATATGAATGACAATCCGTCTGCGTCAAGTACTTTTTCACATATACCTTATAGAATTATTGTGGTGGGACAGGGAATCCACTAATCTGAACCATTGGCATATCCACAAATATCCATCAAGATGAAGAGCAGCCCTCTCATTTCTATATATAATGCCAAAGTTGTGACTGAGAAACTTAATGCTGGGGGTTATTTTTAATGGCAGTCTAAATTTGGGAGCAAGCCAAAGAAGCGTGCAAAGGAACAGCAGATCAAAGGGTTCAGCTTCGATAACCAACTATATGTGAGTGTAATTCAGGTATAAATAAATATTAACTGTGAGAGATGGTTCGCCACATAATTCTTTTTGATATTAGGAACTCCAATACGACTCTCATGACACTCATTTTGAATTATTTTTTTTTGAGTGTTGGTTTTTTTCCCTGACCAAATATATTTTGTGATATCTTTTTGAGGGAATTTTAGTACATCAGATGAAACTTTTTTGGCAGTGTACGAAATAACTGAAATAATCTTGGAAGAATATTCACATTAACTTAAATTAGCGGTGTAATATTTGTGAGATAAATGGCTATGTACTTTAATTTTCTTGCCAATTAAATTTATAAATTTCTTTAACATTTTCAATTGTTTTTGGCAAAGTGTTTATTGAAAGGGCTTCTTAATTTGTATTATTTATTTTAAAATGTGATATTTCTCCAAAATTGTTCAGGTCCTTCATGAGGGAGAGAAGTGACATATTGGTATTCGTAGTAGAAGGATAGCATTTGCATAAAGGGAGAATTTATGGTTCCCAAAATATTTGGGTTTTCTCAAATTTTAGATGTCAGAAGCTTCATCAACACAATGAAGAGAAAGGGGGGATAAGAAGCACCCCTGTCTAGTACCATTTGAAAATACCAGGGGATAAAAAGTAATACCATTAGAGAGGATTCTAGTTGTTTGGTTATTGTTACCAAAAAACAGGATTCTAGTTCTTGGGTAATCAATAAAGTGATCCAATAAAGGGATCCAATTATGTATAAATTCCCTTTTATTCCCATTTTCAATAAAATATTGAACATAAATGACCATGAAACCCAATAAAAAGTATTTTCAGGATCTAACAAAATAAAAAAAAAGCCTGTTAACCCCTTTTATTTGCTATATAACTAAGATCCAACATTCTTCTTGGGTGTCAAATGATTGTCTTTCACGGATGAACCCTACCTGGTCCAGGCGAAGTAATGTTGGTCCAGTAATATTTCTCATAAATACATTGCCTTTAAGAATTCTATTAGAAATGGCTTGCATTAAAGTTATAGTAGTGGAATCATTTTTTTTAAAGAATAGAGCTGTATATCAATCAGGACGAAGTGCCGATGCATTTTTTAAAGATTTAATAGCAAATGTAATGTTCTCTTTTTTCCCATTTAGATTTGCACTACAGTCTTCCATGAGCTGAGTAATTCTTTATAGGATTCCTGGAATCTTTCCACTATTTAATGTGAGTCATGTATGGGATTGTTTAGTTGAGTTTGTCTTTAATGGTGAAAATTCAGTTTTTGGTTTTGTTTTTAATTTATTTGCTAGATTGCTAACACCCTTCTCATGACATTTCTGATGGAACTACTGGATGCTTCCTGCTGCTCTCTCTCTATAAAGCTCTGTTATGGAAATTGGGATTGTCTTTCTAGCTCTGGTGAGCTTGAATCATTGACTGTGTATGTTGACATTACCATTAACTAAGCATTCCGGCATCCTTCTTACTGTGATCTCTCTCTGTGAGTACAGCATTTGAACACTGAACAGCCTATTACAAATTGGTCAGCTGGCTAAGAAGAAAAACTTTCTATATTACTCTCTCTGTGCTGATTATGTCACTGAGGGGCTCTGGGCTCATCTCAATCTTGTTTGGACTTTTTCTGTCTCTAGATACATCAGAAAGACCATTACCAAGATTATATCTTGTGAGTACTGTGTCTACCTCTAAAAGTCTGTGAGATCATTTATTTAGTACAACTGCCAAGAGACTGCCATTACTAGAGAATTTGTTCTTTGTTTACTAATCAGTAGCAAGCTGTGTTTTCTCTATATACAGTTGTTTAAACTTCTCTTCTGTCTCATTTTAACATTGAATTACCTAATAAACTCAATATTTTTTCCCTTTGCAGCTATTATTTTTAAAGTAGGTTTTTTTCTTGGGGAATTTCTGATATTTTTCTTTTAGGAGTTTTAATTTCAATTCTAAACAATTAGCTTATTTTAAAACATTTTCTTTTTGGAATTAGGCTAAAGATATGAATTAGATTCTGTTATTACATTTCAGAGGTTCCTAAGTGGACCATTTAGTTTGTGTCATCGGGATGGTTAAATTCTAGCAATTATTTGATTGAGTGTGAGATTTTTTTCTGTATTATATGTTTTTGTAAATAAATTACCGTTTGTCAGTGAATGCTGTGTGGGTGAGGAGTCTGGACATCCATCTCAATGGTGGCTGCATCACGGTCAAACCATGCTACAGGGGTGACTCTAGCAGAGCATATTAGGTGTTATTAATGGTATGATTAAGAATATATCAATTCCAGTATATATTTGATGGAGGATTTAAAAGTAAGTACAAATTCTTTCATATGGTGATAATAATGTGAATAGATTGTTGAGTTTTAATTGTGCAGTTAGCTTTTTGCTTTCCTTGAGTGTGTTTTAATTTTTTTTTTAAGTACCTGATCTTTCTAAACTAGGGTCTAAAACTGTATTAAAATTTCCACCAACAAATAAGTGACTGAGACTAACTCTAGAAAGTTAAAAAAAATCATTGAAGAATGCACTTTTTTTCACATTTGGGACATACACGGATGTTATAGTGATTCACCAATAATTACTAAAATTTACTAAAATGAAAAGATTTGCATTTTTTTAGTATTGCAGAGGAGTAATTCTTTTTTTGATGTATTCTGCCCCTTAGCATTGCGATTTTCAAAGCCAACATTGGCAATAAGTAAGATAAATGAAATGAAGCCTAAGGGGTAAATTTACTAAACTGCGGGTTTGAAAAAGTGGAGATGTTGCCTATAGCAACACCTGACCTATAGCTGGTGCCCAAAGTTTGAATCAGTCACTGCTTTGTGTTCTTGAGCTTGGCACGCCCTCCATTACCCTCCCTGTTCTGCACATGAAAACTTAGTCTGTAGCAAGGGTCCTTTGCGCTCAAAGATTAATTGGACAATCATGCCTTTCTGGGCATATGCCAAATATGGCACATATCAGCATCTACGTTCCTTAATGAATCAAGCCCAAAGTGTCTTTGTTAACTCAGTATGATATTCTTTAGTACTTCTTGATCAATTAAATAAAAAGAGGTTCACTGTAAAAGTCGCTAGAAAATGGCTTACAGCAGCGCTGGTATCATAGAGCTATTTCAATTGATTGAATGAAGTTTAAGTGCTTCAGTTCATGAGTAATCCTATCAAAGTAGCTGCAGATAAAGAGTAGTAGTTTAATTTATCAACAGGGGAGAATATCTCTGTAAATGTGTTCTTGTTCTTAATGGTAGATCCAAAGTGGATCAATGATTTAGAGCACTGTTGGCTAACCTGTGACACTCCAGGTGTTGTGAAACTACAAGTCCCAGCATGCTTTGCCAATATATAGCAGTTTATTGCTGAAAGGGTATGCTAGGACTTGTAGTTTAACAACACCTGGAGTATCACAGGTTAGCCAACACTGATTTAGAGTGTCTCCAGTCTGATGGGAGAGACGATCAAATATAACAAGCAGTTAAGGTGAAGCTTTAGTACACAGTACAGTATGAAAGAAGTGAAGTGCTGGAGAACAGATTATTAATATAGGAGTGATCAGAAGTAAAATTGTTGATAGTCACCTTGTAGTTGATCAACTGTCACTGTTAAGTCAGTAAAAGTTGAATCAGCAGACAAGTTTAGCACTGAGCAGGTAATAGGTAAAAAATGTAATCAGGTAATAGGTGATATATTTATTACAACTAACTGATATATTTTAATGCTTCAACTATATACGGAATCCTGGAGGTGCTGTACAAAGTTGAGTGAATGATAGACAAGATGGCTGAGCATAGACCATAGTAGCAGTAGTATGAAAATAAATGTGCTATAATAATCATCATCATCATTGATTTATATAGCGCCACTAGTTCAGCAGAGTTGTAAAGAGAACGCACTCACATCAGTCCCTGCCCCATTGGAGCTTACAGTCTAAATTCCCTAACATACACAGACAGACAGAACACAGACTAGGGTCAATTTGATAGCAGCCAAATAACCTACTTGTATGTTTTTGGATTGTGGGAGGAAACCGGAGCACCCGGAGGAAACCCACGCAAACACGGGGAGAACATACAAACTCCACACAGATAAGGCAATGGTCGGGAAGCGAATTCATGACCCCAGTGCTGTCAGGCAGAGGTTCTAATCACTAAGCCACCATGCTGCCCATAAATGTGCTATGATACCATTAACCTAAACAGTAGACACTTTAAGTTAAATAAAGCCGATATAGGAATGAAAACAGATTGCAAAGAACAGTGGGATGTTTTAATGGGGTAGTTCTTCATGTATTACCTGTTCCTTTATCACTAATATAATTTCTAACATTAAATAAAATCTAACCAGGAAAAAATACGTTATTAAATATTTAATAAATTGTTGAACTTGCTATGTTATCTGTCCTTTGAGGTGTTCTTTAAACTTTATTATGTAGGTAAAACCACATGCCCAATGCAGGTCAGATTTCTGGAACATAGACGGAATGCGATCAACCGATGTTATCAGCATAGTATTGCAAGACACTTCTTGGCTACCCGCGGTGGAAAACCAAATAATCCAAGAATTATAGGCATTGAATATGTATCCCCCATACCAAGAGGGGGAGGGGCAATATATTTTTATCTATGTGGGAGGGAGTCCTTTTGGATACACATGCTTGGGACTATGAGAGGATTTGCCTGGATAATGATTTCTCAATCGAAACGCGTCGGAGACAGCGGTAAGTGACGTCAGACGCACCAACGAGGATTCCATCTGTGGATTACTCTACTCTTTCGTAAAGCGGTGATTACGGAAGTGTTACCCGGGACGCTTTTGGTTGGAATTTATCAACTATCACGTTTGTTTTTAAAGAACGGAGGGTAAGAGGCCATCTATTCTCGGTGTAGTAGTGTCTAACACTAAGAATTGGTGTATGGGTTTGATTCATATGTCTGCTTCATTCTATATGCTCAAAATAAATTGTAAGAGGATTTTACACTATGCAGCATTGTTCTTTCCTCTTGTCATTATAATGGTGGAGTGGAGTTTGATGTTTGGAACCGAGATTGGACATGAATATTAATATCCATTTACACACTTATTATTCAGCTGATTCTAGTAAGTGCATAACCTTGAGGGTTAAGAAGATTTTCTCTTCACTTGGTGCTTGTGTATCATTATCCACTGCACGAGCTTATGAGGAAAGTTTGTCCCTTTATAGTTACATTGAATATACAGGCTGCACTATGTCTGTTTTGTATTTTCTTTTATGTACATCTATTTGACCAGTGGAAAAGGGAGCTGGATACAACAGAGAAGAGTGAATATACACAGCATCTGGAATTCAATTTTTATTTGTTTATATTAGAGATGGTCACTGACCCCCGTGTTTTGGTTTTGGATTCGGTTTTGGATCTGGATTACCGTCGTGTTTTGGTTTTAGTTTTGCAAAACCGCCATTGCGTGTTTTGGTTTTGGTTTTGTTTGGTTTTGTTTTGCTATTTTGTTGGAAAATCAATGTTTTTGGGCCTAGAATAACCCAATTTAGTACTCCAACTGTTTTAGAGATAAGTAATCTAATTGTAGAGGTAATAAATCATCCAAAAAACAGTTTAATTGTTCGTTGGTAGGCCTTCATTTATTCTACACACAAAACAGATTGTCTTCCTCTCCATCTATGCATATTGGCAATGCAGCCATCGTCTTTGGATGTATATTACACCCTACACTTATAGTTAAATATGTAAAGAAATGGAAAAAGGCAGTTTGCTTTCTGTCTCTATAGGCCCCCCTCCACTTGTTGAAAAAACCAAAAAATTCAACCATTATAGACTGTACAATATTAATTGAAATGGACAAAGCCAGTTTGGTTTCTGGCTCTATAGCCCCCCCTCCACTTGTCGAAAATACAAAAAAATTCAGACGTTATAGACTGTACAATATTAATTTAAATGGAGAAAGCTAGTTTGGTTTCTGTCTCTCTAGGCTCCCCTCCACTTGTATAAAATACCAAAAAATTCAGCCATTATAGACTGTACAATATTAATTTACATGGAGAAAGCCAGTTTGGTTTCTGTCTCTCTAGGCTCCCCTCCACTTGTATAAAATACCAAAAAATTCAGCCGTTAGACTGTACAATATTAATTGACATGGAGAAAGCCAGTTTGGTTTCTGTCTCTCTAGGCTCCCCTCCACTTGTATAAAATACCAAAAAATTCAGCCGTTATAGACTGTACAATATTAATTGACATGGAGAAAGCCAGTTTGGTTTCTGTCTCTCTAGGCCCCCCTCCACTTGTATAAAATACCAAAAAATTCAGCCGTTATAGACTGTACAATATTAATTGACATGGAGAAAGCCAGTTTGGTTTCTGTCTCTCTAGGCTCCCCTCCACTTGTATAAAATACAAAAAAATTCAGCCATTATAGACTGTACAATATTAATTGAAATGGACAAAGCCAGTTTGGTTTCTGGCTCTATAGCCCCCCTCCACTTGTCGAAAATACAAAAAAATTCAGACGTTATAGACTGTACAATATTAATTTAAATGGAGAAAGCTAGTTTGGTTTCTGTCTCTCTAGGCTCCCCTCCACTTGTATAAAATACCAAAAAATGCAGCCATTATAGACTGTACAATATTAATTTACATGGAGAAAGCCAGTTTGGTTTCTGTCTCTCTAGGCTCCCCTCCACTTGTATAAAATACCAAAAAATTCAGCCGTTAGACTGTACAATATTAATTGACATGGAGAAAGCCAGTTTGGTTTCTGTCTCTCTAGGCTCCCCTCCACTTGTATAAAATACCAAAAAATTCAGCCGTTATAGACTGTACAATATTAATTGACATGGAGAAAGCCAGTTTGGTTTCTGTCTCTCTAGGCCCCCCTCCACTTGTATAAAATACCAAAAAATTCAGCCGTTATAGACTGTACAATATTAATTGACATGGAGAAAGCCAGTTTGGTTTCTGTCTCTCTAGGCTCCCCTCCACTTGTATAAAATACAAAAAAATTCAGCCATTATAGACTGTACAATATTAATTGACATGGAGAAAGACAGTTTGGTTTCTGTCTCTCTAGGCCCCCCTCCACTTGTATAAAATACCAAAAAATTCAGCCGTTATAGACTGTACAATATTAATTGACACGGAGAAAGCCAGTTTGGTTTCTGTCTCTCTAGGCCCCCCTCCACTTGTATAAAATACCAAAAAATTCAGCCGTTATAGACTGTACAATATTAATTGACACGGAGAAAGCCAGTTTGGTTTCTGTCTCTCTAGGCCCCCCTCCACTTGTATAAAATACCCAAAAATTCAGCCGTTATAGACTGTACAATATTAATTGACACAGAGAAAGCCAGTTTGGTTTCTGTCTCTCTAGGCCCCCCTCCACTTGTATAAAATACCAAAAAATTCAGCCATTATAGACTGTACAATATTAATTGACATGGAGAAAGCCAGTTTGGTTTCTGTCTCTCTAGGCTCCCCTCCACTTGTATAAAATACCCAAAAATTCAGCCGTTATAGACTGTACAATATTAATTAAAATAGACAAAGCCAGTTTGGTTTCTGGCTCTATAGGCCCCCCTCCACTTGTCGAAAATACAAAAAAAATTCAGACATTATAGACTGTACAATATTAATTGACATGGAGAAAGCCAGTTTGGTTTCTGTCTCTCTAGGCCCCCCTCCACTTGTATAAAATACCAAAAAATTCAGCCGTTATAGACTGTACAATATTAATTGACATGGAGAAAGCCAGTTTGGTTTCTGTCTCTCTAGGCTCCCCCTCCACTTGTATAAAATACAAAAAAATTCAGCAGTTATAGACTGTACAATATTAATTGACATGGAGAAAGCCAGTTTAGTTTCTGTCTCTCTAGGCTCCCCTCCACTTGTATAAAATACCAAAAAATTCAGCCGTTATAGACTGTACAATATTAAGAGAAATGGACAAAGGCAGTTTGGGGTCACTCTGTCTATGACACCCTACCCTTAAGGATAAATTCCCCAAACAGCAGCCTTTCAAAACGGTACGTGATATGGAAATGCCACAAGTCCCTTTCCTCTTTGGGGGTAGATTGCACCCTACACTTACATAGAAAGTTTTAAAAAGATGTTATCATCATCATCTTCAGCTTCATCCTCACCCTCATCAGTGTGTACGTCATCATCACAGACTATCAATTCATCGTCGCTTGAATCCGCCATTAGAGAACAGTCAGTGCTTGGATGTCTTGGATGGTGAAGGCCTTCCTCGTGGAAGATGTAGTTCATTTTTATAAACATCATTTTCTCCACATTTTTTGGAAGTAAACTTCTACGGTGATCACTGACTAAGTTCCCTGCTGTGCTGAACACTCGTTCAGAGTACACACTGGAGGGTGGGCAGCTTAGGTATTGCAAAGCAAGTTTGTACATGGGTTTCCAAATGGCCTGCTTTTCTTCCCAGTAAGGAAAGGGACTGTCTGACATTTCCATATCAACTACCTCTTGAAAGTAATCCTCCACCATCCTTTGCATGTTTATACTCGTATTGGATGGAGTTAAGGGCAAAGTGACACATTTTTTTGAAAAATCCTTCAAACCAGCCCAGATGTTAAATTGTTATGGTCTGCCGCCTGTGTCTTTCCTGCTTCCCTTTTGGAAATTTAATTTTTTACGAGCAGCAGCAGCTTGAGAAAGTGAAGGAGGACACGTTGTCAAGCCGAGGCCAAGTTCAGCGCACAACTTGCTGAGCAATAGCTCCTTGCAAAAGTTCACATTTTGCTCATTTACAAGTAAAGACTCAATGTAGGTTTTAAACCTTGGATCAAGCACAGTGGCCAAAACGTACTGATCCGAGTTCAAGATCTTAATAACTCGAGGATCATTGTGAAGCGAATTAAGAACTTGATCGACAAGGCCAACATACTTTGCTGAATTGCTTGCTTTCGGCTCCTCCTTAATTTTTTCAAGCCGCTTTTCCAATAGTCTAATTAAAGGAAGGACTTGGCTCAAACTAGCAGAGTCTGCACTCACCTCACACGTCACAACTTCAAATGGTTTCAGCACCTTGCACAGGACTGAAAGGATTCCCCACTGTGCAAGAGTGAAATACATCCCCCCTCCTTTCCCAATGTCATGGCTTGTGCAATATGCTTGGATGGCTTTGCGCTGCTCCTCCATCCTCTGAAGCATGTACAGGGTGGAATTCCACCTAGTTACCACCTCTTGCTTAAGTTGGTGGCAGGGCAAGTTAAACTGCTCTAGGAGCTGCTGTAATCTCCTACATGCTGTGGCTGAATGCCTGAAATGGCCTGAAATTTTACGGGCCACCGAAAGCATCTCTTGCACCTCACGGTTGTTTCGTAGGAAGCTTTGCACCACCAAGTTGATGGTGTGAGCAAAACAGGGAATATGTTGGAAATTACCCAGCTGTTATGCTCGCACTATATTGTTGGTGTTATCAGAAATGACATACCCTGAGGAGAGTCCGAGTGGTATAAGCCATGCATACAATCACATCTCTAAGTTTGCGTAAGAAATTGTCAGCCGTATGCCTGTTAGTGAAGGCGGTGATACAAAGAGTGGCCTGCCTGTGACAAATGTTACGTAGTGGTGTACATGCTGCTTCTGTTCCTGCTGGTGAAGGTGAATGACCCAGTGGGCTGTTACAGTCATATAGTCTTTGGTTTGGCCCCTTCCACTTATCCACATATCTGTGCTTAAGTGGACAGTGGGCAGAATGGCATTTTTCAGTGCAATCTCTACATTTTTACACATTTTTTTGTATAGTTGTGGAATTGCTTTACGGGAGAAATGGTGTCGCGATGGAATTCTGTAACGCGGACACAAAACCTCAATTAACTGTGAAAAACCAGCTGCGTTTATTGTGGAGATTGGACGCAGATCTAACACTAACATTGCAGCCATGGCGTCTGTGATTCGCTTGGCGACTGGGTGACTGCTGTCATATTTGCTTCCCCTCGCAAATGATTGTTTCACAGTTAATTGCTGAAATGTAGGACTGCTCATTTTCTTGACCTGCCTCTGGGATGATGATTCACCAACAGCAGCAGCAAGCAGTGGGACTAACGCTTTCTTCAGAGGAATCAATAATAGTGCAGGAGTCATCCAGCCTTAAGTGGGATGCCGGGCTAACTCCAAGCGCTACTGAGGATATTGATGAGGATGGTGTAGTGGGTGTATTTTGTAGCCGTCGGGATGTCGGTGAGCGGAGGGTCTTAGCTGATGATGGAGTGCTTGTATTTTTTTGGGAAGAACTTTCAGCTTTTCCCAACACTTTGCCATGAACTCTCGTTAAATGGCGTAACATAGACGAGGTTCCAAGATGGTTAAGGTCCCTCCCTCGACTGACTGTGGCTTGACATACACTACAAATGGCTATACAATTGTCTGGATTTGGGTAGAAATAATTCCACACATAAGAAGTGGATTTTTTTGTTTTATGCCCAGGCATGACAATGGCCTTTTTCTTGTCACGTGCCAGAACTGCTGCCACTGGTGCAGGACTTACACAAACAACCTCATCCTCATCAACATCCCCATTAGCGCCCTCGTCGCCTACACAAATCTCCCCCTCATCCTCTTCTAATTCCAAAGTGGCATCCTCAATTTGGGTATCACCGGCTACACTCGGGCTATTAAGTTACACATCAGCAGAATGCTCACGATTAGACATCCCACTGTTGGATGGACTCTCCACAGGGATTGTTGTAATTTGTGAATCAGAGCAAACATTCTCCTCTAATGCCCTACTGTTATCTTGCAGCTCGGCTTTGACGTGTAACAGTAGTTGTGCACCAATTGTAGGCTGGGAAACTTTTTGGGATCTGCCACTAATAGCCAAAGGTGAAGGCCTCATTCTCTCTTTGCCACTGCGTGTGTAGAATGGCATATTGGCAATTTTTTTTTTATCGGCACTTAACTTTTGCTCAGTTACACTTCTTTTTCGCTTCAATACAGTAATTTTTTTTTTGTTTTTTGTTTTTTGCACTGATTTGGAAACACTCTGTTGTTTGACATCGCCTTGGCCAGAGGACGTACTGGGAACACTAACATCAGGACTGGTGACAGAACCTGGTTTCTCATTCTGATCATATGTGGACTGCTTTGAATCCATTCTGAGTGCAAAGCACTGGGAAGTGCTAAAAATTATTTGGTAGATACTGCTGACAGATATGACTTTTGACAGCCAGAAATATTTATGCACAATTAGGGAGGACACCCCAAAAGCACTGGGGAGTGCTAAAAATTATTTGCTAGATACTGCTGACAGATATGAGTTTTGACAGCCAGAAATATTTATGCACAATTATGGGGGACACCCCAAAAGCACTGAGGAGTGCTAAAAATTATTTGGTAGATACTGCTGACAGATATGACTTTTGACAGCCAGAAATATTTATGCACAATTATGGGGACACCCCAAAAGCACTAAGGAGTGCTAAAAATTATTTGGTAGATACTGCTGACAGATATGACTTTTGACAGCCAGAAATATTTATGCACAATTATAAGGGACACCCCAAAAGCACTGAGGAGTGTTAAAAATTAATTGGTAGATACTGCTGACAGATATGACTTTTGACAGCCAGAAATGTTTATGCACAATTAGGGAGGACACCCCAAAAGCACTGGGGAGTGCTAAAAATTAGTTGGTAGATACTGCTGACAGATATGACTTTTGACAGTCAGAAATATTTATGCACAAAAATGGGGGACAACCCATTTTTAGCACTGAGGAGTGCTAAAAATTAATTGGTAGATACTGCTGACAGATATGACTTTTGACAGCCAGAAATATTTATGCACAATTATGGGGGACAACCCAAAAGCACTGAGGAGTGCTAAAAATTATTTGGTAGATACTGCTGACAGATATGACTTTTGACAGCCAGAAATATTTATGCACAATTAGGGAGGACACCCCAAAAGCACTGGGGAGTGCTAAAATCTATTTGGTAGATACTGCTGACAGATATGACTTTTGACAGCCAGAAATATTTATGCACAATTATGGGGGACACCCCAAAAGCACTGGGGAGTGCCAAATATTAACAAAAAAAAATAAACCTCTATCTTCCTCTCTTCTCTAGCGATTTTTGTTAGAGCAATTGCAAGAAAAATATTAGATTCTCTGTGCCTGCTCTAATCAGCATGTGACTACACCCTGCTCTCTCCCTCTGTCAAATGGCGATAGATTGCTGTGGAGGCGTGTATTTATAATGTTGAAGTATCGCGAGAACTGAGCCCCGAGATCCGACGACGTCAGGATGACGTTTGGCCTCGATTTGGATTCGGAACGGGCGGGAGAGTACCGAGCTACTCAGCTCGGTACTCGGATACCCAAAGTTCGGGTGGGTTCGGTTCTCGGGGAACCGGACCTGCCCATCTCTAGTTTATATGTACGTTTTTCATCTATTTTGTACTACAGTCAGGATTATATACCAATAGCGCCATCTTCTCTTACATTTGTTTACATTTAGATATTTAAAGTGGTTCTCAGTTAGATATATAATAAATATTAAGAGGTATTTCTACCTTTTAGTATACTCTACAATATTAAAAATGTACTTTTATGATCCTAGTAAAACTGTATAAAACATATTTTACATCATCCATATGGTATAAAACTAAAATCTATAATTGATTTGTATGTCTGGATCCTAAATATATTTAATGGTTTATATCACATTGCATACTAATTTATATCTGAAAGATGGACTAACACAAATAGATATTATTTATCTCTGCTGCATTACATTAAACCAAATATGATAACACTGCAAAAATGATGAGAAAGACAGACAGTTTGGAAATTAGATAAACAGTTTTGTGGATTAATGTTGATCACATTGCTCTTTTTGTGTATTTTTTAATATATGCCTATCGAAAATCCCTTGCTATATGATGGTATCCTTTATCCCTATTATTAAATGTACACTGCTGCCTATTAAAAAAAACTATAACAATTAATAACAATTAATAATATATATTTGATAAACATGATCTGGATTCTGTATACTAGCACACATGAAAGGAGCAATCGTTATTTGAGTTTATTCCTTTTATTGGTCATCTTGCAATCTGTTTCACTATATTATATATTATGTTGTTCAACATCATCATCACCATTTATTTTTATTATATGGCGCCA
Source organism: Mixophyes fleayi (assembly GCF_038048845.1). NCBI lineage: Eukaryota > Metazoa > Chordata > Amphibia > Anura > Limnodynastidae > Mixophyes > Mixophyes fleayi. The sequence goes on along the minus strand of NC_134403.1, from coordinate 113,844,771 downwards.
CTGATTCCGCAGCGCTGTACAGAGAACTCATTCACATCAGTCCCTGCCCCATTTGAGCTTACAGTCTAAATTCCCTAACATACACACACTGACAGACAGACAGAGAAAGAGAGATAGGGTCAATTTTGATAGCAGCCAATTAACCTACTAGTATGTTTTTGGAGTGTGGGAGGAAACCGGAGCACCTGGAGGAAACCCACGCAAACACGGGGAGAACATACAAACTCCACACAGATAAGGCCATGGTCGAAAATTGTTGTTTGGGGTTATGTTATGCAACTTTGTATTTGTTTCTGTGGCATAATTGTGGATAAAACAGTTTGTTTGTTATGCTGTATGTCTAATGAAAAGGTATAAGCACCGTACTTGTCTAATTAATATATGTTGTTGATTGGTGGGAGGCTGTTTAAAAGAAGGACGTTCGATCATAGGAGATTAGGGATGAAATAAGTCAAGCAAATATATGGATGATTTCTCCTAAAAATGCACTATTTACCAAGAACATTGCCTGAGACTTGCATTTATATATTAATTTGTCTATTGAAAATCTTGCTGGATAGCATCTTATGGATTGTGAATGCCGTACACGGCTTAAAGTTATTTCCTAAAAAACTTTATACAGTGGGACCAGATGACCGCTGCAGACAGGCTAATGAGCCTTCACACAGGTGTGCTTCTTTCATGCTGTCAGGTGCCGTCCCTATTTACCTTTCATGTAGAAGGGATGCATGCCATCTTCTTCTGTCAGCACTGTGCTAACCTTGCCTAGCTACGGAACGTGACTTTCGACATGCTCTTGCTGCTGTCTGCTCATGTGTGTCAGTTGCTAGGCAAAGGTACACAATTATTAGGTTTCAAATTGGCGGTCAGTGATCCGATGATGTCACTGATTGCATGAGTTCATTGGACTGCTTGTATAAGGAAAATTCAGGCACTGACCCACGGTGGTAGTCCGCATATCGATGCTGACAACCCCGACACTACCTACCCCGACATGAAGAGACCGAAGGTCTCCTTCCCCGACCAGCGTGCAGGACAACTTCTGTGTATTGCGACTGGAAGTGATGGCGATCCCTGAAGAAGGTGGGGAAGGAGCCCCTCTGTCTCTCCACGTCAGGGTAAGTAGTGTCGGAATAATGAGTATCATTATTCCGTACCCAACCACCGACCCATTGTCAGAGTATTGGGTCATACTAGTTTGGTTCCTGCTCCAGCTTTCTAGTTTCTATACCCAAAGTACTATGCTAGGTGAGTATTCCAACAAGCACCTTTTTTTTCTCCAGGAATTGTGTTTCTTTTTTCTCAAATATTTACCACCCATATATATGAGAGAATATTTGAGTCAAAGTGTATAAGATGGGTTTTAAAATTAGGGGGTCTATTTATCAAAGGGAGAAAAGCTCTACTACCATTTCTGCAGGATTTAGTAAGTCTCACTAATTTATTAAAGCCTGATGAAGCCTCTGCAGAATCTTCCCCATGCAAAGCCCTTTTATCATGTACAGTGGAGGTGCAAGAACCGCCACTCCCCTCTTATTGCTATCTTTATCTCAGTATGCCTATAAAGGGAGGTGATATTTGAAAAAATGCTTTATTTATTTAAATAATTTTTATTTTTTTAAGTAAGTTTTTTTTCCTTATTTTTACCATTTATTTAAAACGGCCCCAATGACATTTTATTGATAAATAGCAGCAAAACAGATTTCTATCACTGTGATAAGTGATGATAGAAAATCTTTCATGTCACCACTATTTGATAAACAGACCCCTTTTTATTATAAGTGATAGTGCAAGAGGAGTGAATCTGATATTGAACGGTCCACCGGAGGAAAAGCAATAATCTTACCAGTGGCCTCCTTGACAGCACCGCCACATTCTGGCCTAAGAAGAAAACAAAAGTGATTATCTGGATGTGGTAGAGATGGGAACATTACCGAACAAATACCTTACTCACCAGAGGTGAGGGCACAACCAAGAGATAGATCAGAGGATACTCACTGTAGTAATCGCTGTCTTCTCCTAATTGGAGTCTGTAGCTTAATAGAAGGCTTCTATAAATGGATAGACACAACAGCCCTTACAAAGCGCTAAGCCAACAACAAGTGACACCCTCAATGCAATAAAGCTAACAGACAATGGAGAACAACAAGGGACACACAAAAATCCTACCTTTAATGGGGGTTTGACTAATGGCTCATATTTGAAAGAGGGCACAGGGTGAGGCAAACATGAATACTAGTGGGCCTACTTCATTACTGTACACAATTACCAACAATGTATTCCTTAAAGGCTGTAAAACCACTGGACAATAGTTTTGGCAGGAAAATCTGTTTTTGTTTGTGGGTAAAATGCATAGGACCTAGTGCCCGAGTTACTGGTAGCCACAGGCATAACGGCTGAATTATCTCTGATGCCCACAGGCCTAGTGCCTGCCAGTGGTGGCAGAACAGGGTATGACAAGGGTCTGGGGTAGAAAACAGTACATACACAGAATTTTCCTTCCCGTTCTAGCTATTCTCACCTGGGCAAACAGAGCACCCAGTGATTATGTTCTCTTTTGCACCTGCTGTTGCTCTAGGCTGCTTTCGGATCTGATGTTGTCTTCTTGAGGTCCTCAGCCTGAGCATGTTGTCTTTCAGCTTGTTCATTGGTGCTCTCTCCTTTCTGTGGTGCCTTCTTTCCTCCTCGGCAACTTCTCTTCTCTGCAGCGTCTTCTGATCTTGATCGCAACATTTACATCCAGAGCTCCTCTGCAGTCTATCTGCACTGGCACATCATGCTAAGGCTAACTATAATGAAGCGGAATTCAAAATGTCTGCTGCTTGTTCTTTGTGTTGGGCAGACTTTTATTGGTTAACGGCACTGGCAGATTGAAGCAGCACCAGGTAAGCACCCTCCTTGTCTTGTCCGGCTCAAGTCCACTTCTGGGATCCTCCACAGTAGAAATGAGGAGCTTGTCCTTACCATGTCTTGACTTGATTTTCAGATGAAGCTGATTGTGTATTATATTATTTTTCAATTTACCAATTTCTGTTTTAAGTTTAATTTCAAAGTACCTGCACAATGCCTCCTTCTCAAGAGCCTTCAATTAAACCTGTGTCTGTGCAATTGGTATTTTAACATTCATGGATCTCTGTTTTGCACATGCAGTTAAATATTTATCAATTTATAAGAGTATTAATTAAGGACATCTTCCCATCCTTTTTTAAATGCCTGATGTGCCCAATTTGTTTAATAAGGCACCTTGGTATCAATCTAGTTTACTTATATTTTTCCATCATTTTTATATTTCACCACAATGTAGCATGGTGGAATATGGATATTTATAAGCAATAATTGATATTTAAAGGGAATTTATTGGAGAATTCACTGGATTTAAGTCATAATAGATCCATAATTGCTCATTAATTCTACGTCCTTTTCTTTTCAATTAAACCTACAAAGTATTAGTAAACACACTGTACATTATTATTCCTATGTCTTATATAGCACAAAATATTGAACATCACTTTACAGAGAAAGTTTAATCATTCAAATCAGTTTCTGCCACTCGGGAGCTTACATTCTAATTTCTCATCCACACACGTACCACACCTCTTTTTGGGGCACAAAAAGTCTGCCAGACTCACAGACCCACTTTTATCACAATAAATATTTTTTTCAAAAGTGTTTTCTATTTTTGTATTAACCGTCGTGGGGATTCTCCTGATTGATATAGCTGTATTTCTTTACATATGATTTTAATCAGCAGTGGAAAGATGTGATTATAAGAATGGATACGAGGCTGGATACCAGTGTACATTCGGGGCCAATGCTTTACATTACCACTGCGGCATGAGATATATTGTACAGACTGAGAAGAGCTCTGAGCTAATGTATGCTTTCACTGTAAATTATATAACTATGTTTACACTGGGGTGGCGTGGTGTAGGTGATTTTACCTCAGCCTCTACCTCAGGCCCTGAAAATTCTGCCCCTCTACTTGGGTATCATGACTATGTTATGGGTGGTGAGTGCAAATGCGCTCCCTTGCCATCTCTCCAGCTGCTCGGTTGCTGAGGAACACTCAGAGCAGCCAAGGTGACAGTTCAATGCGATCACATGAATTATCTCGAGAGGAGGCCTGAATCAGTCTCTTTTTTTTGGATATCTGTCTGTACCTGCCTTGCATTGTTATTTGATTTTACCTTGCTCTTGGATATTTACCTTGACTGCTTGCTGCCTTTCCTGACCCTTGCTTTGGATGCTGACTACATCTGGACCACTGCCAATCTTGACCCTTGGTTTGGATACTGACCTTCATTGTACCTCTGTTACTACTGCCAATTGGCTTTATAGGGCCGTGTGTGCCACTGCAGTCTAGTTGGTTTTATTTTGGTGAGTGCTGCTCACTTTTGCCTACTTATCATATTTTCTACTTTTCTGCATCATGTTTCTATACCAGTGTTTCTCAACTCCAGTCCTCAGGACCCACTAACAGTGCAGGATTGCCAGGTGACCAGTGAAATAATTATACCACCTGCTACACTGTGTCAGTCAGTAATGAATACACCTGTGCTCCAGCAAGGAGATATGGAAAACATGTACTGCTAGGGGGTCCTGAGGACTGGAGTTGAGAAACACTGTTCTATACCTTGATATCTCCAATAACTTCCCATGCTACCATCAGAGAGTAGTTTAAGCTCCTACTACCACATGTCAAGCCCTGGGGCAACTGAGTACTGGTGAGCATATTGTGCTCTATGGGAAAAGGGGCTGCTGTCGGCAAATATCATAATTAGCTATTCTAGGAGTTTATCCAAATTTTCCTGATGTTTGGCCTCACAGTCTCTTAAGTTTCAGCAGTCAAATCGCAGGGTCGTTCTTGGCAGTCCCAGCATGCTTGCCATTACTATTGTTCTATTCACAGCTCTGCACAACAATAATTGAAACCCAGAGCCTTTATAATGGAACTCAGGATTGCTTGCCTCCTGAATTTAACTCCCTATCCCTACAGTCTCCAATAATTAATTAGCAATTGTATTGCAGGTACACATTTTTGCTTCCCTATGGCCGGGGTAGCAAAAACCTAAGTAGTAGTAGTAGGTATTTAATTTTCTGTTCACCTGTCCAAATGTTTACTAATTGCTTTAGAAGAAATTGCAAAACTAGGGACTGTGTCCTAAACCCACCTAGCTACTTTTGGGTTAAGTGTTAAAATCTGTTTTCCCACCTCATTTACATTTTAGCACATCGAGCAATATTAGCAACATTGAGCATGATAAAACTTTAAAATCTTCCCTATTCTGAGTGATTGGTAAAATTCTATTCTGAATCAACCCCATACTTCTGGGTGGGCATCAAATGCACAATAAGAGGTTCACTTATATGTACTCAAGATATTTCTGTTTCATCTAGACATTTCACAAAACAACATAGAATTTCATTACTTCTAGTCCATAGTAATCTCACAAAATTGTCTTTTAATTAAATATGATTGCTATGCTGAGACAGATTAAACAAAGTGACAATCAGCAACAATTACAATGAATATCTATGCATTGTGATTAGAATAATTTGCGTGTAATTGCAATTGAGTCTTTAAACATTAATATGTATATAAATACAACACAATGCTACATACTGCCTGTACTCTATAATTTTGAACCAGCAAATACTGTTATTTGTTGTACAAAACCAGTCATATGTTCCTTCAGCTATTCATTCATGTTATTTTTATTTTCATGCAATAAAAAAATAAAAGCCAGTGACATGTAACATAGAGCAAAGGATGTGACCTTCACTTCGCAATTAATAAAGCAAATAAACCAGAAAGATTAATTATCAGGGTAATGGAGAGATAAAGAGCTCAGAGAAGAAGAAGGCTCTAGTCATTCATAGTAATTGGAGGGAGGGTCTGAGTTAATATACTTTCACACAGGAGATGATCATTTTCTATTATTATCTTTATTTATTTATATAGCACCAATCATATTACACATCACTGTACAGAGGAAATGTAGTCATTCACATCAGTCCCTGCCCCATTAGAGCTTACAATCTAAATAACTTACCACACACACAAACAAACACAGACTAGGGTCCATTTTGTCAGAAACCAATTAATCTACCAGACTGAACTGTGGGTGGAAACTGGAGCACCTGGAGGAAACCCATGGGGAGATCACACAAACTCCACACAGAGAGGGCCATGGTCAAAATAAAACTCACGACCCGAGCACTGTGAGGCAGCAATGCTAACCACTGTGTCACTGTGCTGCCCATTCCCTATTCTATGAGGAATAGATATAGGAAATAAGTTGCAATTAGTAATTGAATTAAATAAATAAATACTATGATGTTAAAACCTTTAAAATCTTGCTTGCAAACATACAGTGACATAAATACATTGTAATTGATTGTTCCAGCACTGCGACCAATAATATCTGAATATCTATACATTGTTAAAAAGCTACTTAAAACAGAAACTACTGTATGTTATATTATTACAGTTGTAAGAACTTCCACAATGCATAGCAAATATGATTGACAGAAGTATGAATCCTGCGTACTTTAGAGAAAACATACATATACAAAAGGGCACACAAAAGTACATAGTGGGCCAGAGTCAGCGTCGGACTGGCCCACAGGACTACAGGTAAAATTACCGGTAGGCCCGGCTACCTTACGGCCACACCCCCTTTTAGATGTGGGCGGAGCTTACCTGGAGGCCCGTTGTTCACACCAGGGTGCTCGCATTCCTCTCCGGCGTCCCCACTGCTGCGGATGACTGGCTGTCACTGACAGCCAGTCATCTTTCACCTTTCACATGCGATTGCAGCTGCGATCATGTGACCCGCCCACTCACCCTGTCAGCTGATGTTCCCGCGCCGCTGAAGGGAGAAGATCAGAGAGGCTGCATCAATCAACTTTTGGGTAAGTATACTTTAACCAGTTGTTTATATTGTTTGTGCTAAAAAATCATTTATGTATTACAGTTTTTTATCTTGATAACACTGGATTACAATGTTATTAGTATTGGTTTTGATATTAATTTAGCTTTGTTGATCATTACACACACCCAGTATTAGATACACATTACAGTCCAAATAGGTGCGTATGTTTGTATCCTTGTGTGTCCCACTTCCCCCATGATTTGCGCCCATCCCATAAAACCCTGTAAATTTTCATTTTTTTGAGTACTGTCGGGATACTCTACCCCCTGGGAATAGTGGCAGCATCACCCTCTTCACCTTCTTTTTATTTTTACCAGAAAGTACTAAGGTAGCGCTCATCGTAAACAGTATATGGGGTCTCCCATTACATCTGTTCTCAATATATATATATATATAAAATGTGTGTGAATTGAGAGGACTATTGCAGGCATAATATGAATCGGAGACACTTGCGTGGCGTAACATTGTGGGCACTACCGTGTGGCATAGCATTGTTTTGGGGGCACTACTATGTGGCATAGGGGGGCTGCCTATCTATACTAAACTATAGGGGGGCTGACTATACTAAACTCTAGTGAGGGGGGGCTGCACAGAGAACACTATAGGGAGGGGGTGATGGGACCTTTAATGCTGAGGTGGTTTGGGTCTATAATTGAATGTGGGTTCTGTTGATTTAATGGCAGGGATGGTTGGCATTTCTAAATGTACCCATTATTTTTTCCAAATAGGGCCCTCAACATTCCTGGATCCAGACAAGCCGCAACTAAAGAAACCAGCAGCCACAGGTGGTAAAAGTGACAACAACAGGTAGGACAGTCTGTCAAATGTTCTGAGTCTAGTGCAGGCTTGGCTAACTTGTGGTACTCCAGGTGTTGTGAAACTACAAGTCCCAGCATATCCTTACAGCAATAAGCTGCTATATATTGGCAAAGCATGCTGGGGCTTGTAGTTTCACTACACTAAGGTGCTAGCTGTCTTTCGTGGACTGACCACTCCCCCTCTAGTGTCTGGTTCCGCCTCTATGATGGCTGACCACACCCCCTTTGGTGGGCCCCTAGTGTTGCATTCCCTGGTGGGCCCTTCATGCCCCAGTCCGACACTGGCCAGAGTCATTATGGAGAGCAAAGCAAAAAAAAAAGGAATAACTTTGCACCCTGGCAAAACCATCTTGCATCGGAGGGGGTACATTTAAAATCCGGGGACAGATTTATAGGTGGGTATGACATGTCTTAGGTCAATTTTAATTGTCAGTTTAAAAATCAAGCTATGAAGTATTTGTGTGCTACATGAAGAAACAGCCACTATTTTCCTTACATGCAAAAAATAGTATACTAATTTGCACCCTTTGCATTGTTACATGGTTTGTCCATCAAATTTACTCCATACTTGCCAACTCTCCCGGAATGTCCGGGAGACTCCCGCATTTTGCGAGAGTCTCCCGGACTCCCGGGTGAGTGTGGCAATCTCCTGAATTCTGACCACTTCACTAGGAAGTGCCCCACTTCCTAGTGAAGTGGGCAGAATTAGCTCCCAAACGCCGCGATTTCCGGGGAATCGCAGCGTTTGGCCCCGCCCCCCGTGACGTCATGACGCAAACCGCCATGAAGCGCATTTTGGAGCCCCACCCCCGTCACGCCCACCTCCCATGACAGGCTCCCGGAAACCAACTATTCAAAGTTGGTAAGTATGGTTTACTCCTTTTATTCCTTGCTCTCAACAATGACTCAGGCCCAGTGTGTGTATTAAATATATGCGTTATCAAATTATATATATATATAATACATTGTATCAGCTCCCACAGTGGCCTGTGTTCATTGTACTCAGTCCATCTATACAAGTTAATGGACCTTATTCCGATCCCTGTATTTTACATGGAAATATTTGAACTTGTCCATTTTGTTTTACTATATATATGTGCCCACTCATAAAATAGTGTAATCATGTGTAATCACTTCTAAGTACTTAATATACTAGGACACGACTAAAAGATATCGCTATATTCTTCCAGGCTCCATGCATTTTTGCAAAGACTCTCTGACAGTAATTACATCTCGCTTGCAAATTAAGGCAGACACACATCATTAATGCCAATCAGTTCATTTCTTCCTGAAAGACTTGTCCCTCTTCCCTAAGGAAACTTTTCCCATTGCATACAGATTAAAGCATACTTTAGGATGAAATAGTGTTGGAATAAAGAATGTTAAATCACACTTATGGCTCATTTATGTATTTTCATCAATACAAAAAACAATGATGCAAACATTCACTGTAGTTACCTATAAGACTAACACACATATACCCCACATACATAGTCATGGTGCTACCTAGGAAGACAAAAGAGTATTAGACCCAGGCAACAGTGATTTTTATAAAAACTGACTAAAGAATCAAGCCATACAGAGTAATTTTTCTATTTTTTTCCACTTTTACACATTATTTTCAGCAACCTCTGCCAATAAAAGCTACACATTAATTAGGGGGATAGGCATTAATTAATTTATACCGTGTGGCTAATGTAAATTGGGTAACCTCTTTCCATTTTAGTTAAATTACGCACCTAACATAAAAGAGGAGTAACAATACAGGATGTATGTCATCGGTGTAGTCAGCATATTGATACACCGACAACACTTACACTGACATTTTCAGTCTGGACGGCTGCTTCCCGACATGGATCCATAATGACTGTTCTGTGAAGTGATTTCAGCCAATCATGATGAAGGAAGACGCCGGTGGGACTTGATGACGTCTGCTCTTAAGGGGGTAATGTAAGTATGCGGCTATGTACAATGTTCTTTATAAAGGGTTGTACAGTGTACATAGCCGCATACTTACATTACCCCTTTAAGAGCAGCGTTAACAGCGTCACCTATATGACTGACGTCATCAGGTCCCGCCGGCGTCTTACTTCATCGTGATTGGCTGAAGTCGCTTCACAGAACAGTCGTCATGGCACCTTGTCGGGAGGCAGCCGTCCAGACTGAAAATGTTGGGGTAAGTGTTGCCAGTGTAGTCAGCACCGTTAAGCCCTACTACACTCGTCATCGTTGGTAGTCAGCATAACGACGCTGACTACACCAGCAACACTTACCCCAACATCTTCAGTCCGAACAGCTGCCTTACCACGCCCATATGTCATCATCTATTTCATCATCTATTATATCTTTTACACATTTAGGGAGACCGCTCTAAAGTGTAATGCTAGTTTCAAATTGTGCATCAATTATGTTGCAGCAGTTTAAAATTTCTGGGTCCACAAAACACAAACAAGAAGTCCTTAGCCCAGTGGTTCCCAAACTGTGTGCCGTGGCTCCCTGGGGTGCCCCGCCGATCTCCCAGGGGTGCCGCGGTCAGGGCCGTTTGTAAGCAAGGCAGGGGACTTCTAGGTAAATATTTTGGCTTAGGTGTGCCTTGAAAAAATTATGGAGACCCTAAGGTTGCCTCGAAATGAGAAAGTTTGGAATCCACTGCCTTAGCCGACTAATATCTGAAACATTGTTTGTTAGGCAGGGCTCATGTAAAGATGTTTGCTAATCAAATCCATAACTGAATTGGAGGCCCTCTTTTCATTTTACCATTAGCGCTTCTAGATCATTTCACATCCCATGTAAATATTGTTAACAAAATCTCTATGAATTTTAAGTTTCAGGGTTGAGTCCAGTAATCTGATGATTACATAGTCAAGAAGTGAAAGTTCATTTGTTCTAAAAAATATATCTGTCTAGTTTAATATAAAAATAATTTCCTCTGAGCTTGGTGAGCACTAAATTGTTGTGGTTATGTGGTTCATCCAAGGAAGAAAAAACTATCAATATATCAAGGTAACGGACTAGAAAGCACCCTAAGAATTGATTGAAAATGTCACTGACAATGGCCTGAAAAATGACAAAGCTTTACAGATACCAAATGTTAAAGGAAATTTTCCATTCATCCTCTTCTCTGATCTGCATCAAATGATATGCTCTTCTTCAGTCGAGTTTTGTAGAGATTTGATTCTATTGAGTCTAGAAAAAGTATCGTTTTTCAATGGGTAGACTACTAATGATCCCACAAACTTCAGGAGTTAAAATAAAAATGATGTCATCCTTCAAATGTCTGCTGTCCAAGGCTAAAACTCAAAAGGGTTCAATAAGTACAAACAAAATACCTAATGTCTGAGTAAACTCAAGAGCTACAAAGTTTGTTGTAGAACTACAGTACTTTTTAGGTATGGTAAGATATTAGCAAAATCAAATTCCCAGCAAAGTTTAACTGGTATATATAATCTGTCAAATTTTGGTTGCATCACTTGATCACCTACATGTTTTTTTGTGGCCAATCCAGCTGCTTTCATTTCCCAATTTGTTTTTCAAAACAAATTACCTTTTCGACCAGAATAAAGACATAGGGGTATATTTACTAAACTGCTGGTTTGTAAAAGTGGAGATGTTGCCTATAACAACCAATCAGATTCTAGCTGTCATTTTGTAGAATGTACTAAATAAATGATAACTAGTATCTGATTGGTTGCTATAGGCTACATCTCCACTTTTTCAAACCCGCAGTTTAGTAAATATACCCCATAGACCTAAATTTCTATGATGTAACTTCTACTGTGTGGATAACCTGGTAGAGTCAATTTCTATGGGATCATCTGAGGATACTGTGGCTTGTTCTCGAAGAGGGTCATCGGTGGAATAAATGGATGGTCCTTATTTAAGCTTCCATTTTATAAGTCTACAGTCAATTTTAAATGCTAGTTGCATTGGAGAGGGTAGTGTAAAACTGTCTACAAAGAGCATAATGTAGCCTCTGTGGTGGCATGTCTATTAAGGTCATTGTACAGAAGTCCCTCAAAGAGTAAGTCAATGCAAGACCATACTAGACTATGGTAATTCAAATTATATCATTATTTTCATGGATTGCTCCTCTGACATTGAGAATTGTGGTTTCAATTTCAAATGAAATTTGTATATGTCTCTGAAATTATTTAAGGTTTGTCATTCTTCAGAGAACCTGTAAGGAAGGTTTAATTTAATTCAAATGTTTAATTTAAGAGTAGAAGTCAGCGGGGTTTTAACACCATCAACAATGCTTCCTTGGGCTGAAACTCTGGTAGAAAGATTCTGGATGATTTAGGACTAAGTGGTTAGCACTTCTGCCTTACAGCACTGGGGTCATGAGTTAATTTCCCGACCATGGCCTTACCTGTGAGGAGTTTGTATGTTCTCCCCGTGTTTGCGTGGGTTCCATCCAGGTGCTCCGGTTTCCTTCCACACTCCAAAAACATACTGGTAGGTTAATTGGCTGCTAACAATTGACCCTATTCTGTGTATCTGTCTGTGTGCGTGTATGTTAGGGAATTTAGACTGTAAGCCCAAATGGGGCAGAGACTGATGTGAATGAGTTTTCTGTACAGCGCTGCGGAATTAGTGGTGCTATTTATATAAATGGTGATGATGATGATGAAGGCTTGAATTTGGTTGGCTAGAATCTGGGCTGGGCTGAACCTCATTATATAATGTATTTGCCCGTTATAATGTAATAGTCACAGTGACAATGGTAATTAAGCTACTGTAGCCAGGCTAGTCATAGTCTTCAGTCACCACTTCCTATAAAACTAAATGTATTCACTGGTACTTTATTGCCCCATAATCTTGCACATGTAGCTTAGTCGCTGTGATATTGCTAACTAGTGACTATCAAATGAACGAGACAAGTCAGGTAGTCATACATAAATTGACAGAAAAGGTCCAAGTCATCTACAGTGCAAAGTCAGAGTCACAACACTGGTGTATTAACTAAAGTCCAATTATCAATAGAGCTAATTGTAACAGTAGAGCAGTCAATATACCAAGCAACTTGAGTGTTGGAATAGATTGAAAGCAGATATTCAAATGTAAGCTGGGTTGGCACATATATGCGAGTAATCAGATGTTAGCTGAGTTGTCACACAAGTGAGTAGTCAGACAAATGCTAGGTTGGTACACAAACAGGGGTCAATCTTAACATGAGTCTGTAAACAAGCAGGTAGTAGATATGTCACAATGAACAGGTTCAGGTAGCAGGAGCTGAGCAAACAGAATACTCAAGCAAAGGATTCAGTCAGGGAGAACCTGTTTAAAGGCCCAATAGGATCCAAGATGGATTATTTTGAGGCAGTTTTAGTATTCTTGGTTAAAGGCAAGTTTAAAGTCATGTTGAATAACAATAGTGACATTATCAGAGGTGAAATTATCAGAGACTATTCCTAACAGTCAAAAATTGTAATCCAATAACACAATAGCACCCATGTCAGGAAGCAAAAAACTATAATGGATGCCTGAGCTTGCCAGGTCTGGACCCAAGGTTCTGGGCGTGTCTGATTGGGCTGGGCAGGGAGTTCCAAATGTGTACAGCAGTGCGGGCAATGTCCTGAAGGCAAAAGTGTGAGGTGGTAATAGATGATGAGGAGAGGCAAAGGTTATTAATGGAACATAGCTGGCGAGTAGATTAGTATTTCTTGACAAGGGTGGAGATGTAGGAAGGGGAGGCACTAAAGAGTGGTTTATAAGTGAGGGTAAGGGAATGGAGAGCCAATGGAGTATTTTACAGACAGACATAGCAGAAGAGGAAGATCAGGAAAAATGCTGCATTCAGCTCATATTTCAGTGGGAGACAGACATTTGTCAGGCAAACCAGAGAGGAAATGATTGCAATAATCAAGATGGAAGATGACAAGAGCATAGATTATGGTCTTGGTGGCACCCAGGGAGAGGAAAGAGCGAATCTTGGCAATGTTGAGAAGATGAAGGCTGTAAGGGGCAGTTGACTGGATTTGAGGATGGAAATTGATGTTTGAGTCAATGATGAACCCCAGGCAGCGTGCGTGGGGAACAGGGGAGAGGGCAACGTAATGGAGATCAGAGGGGGGGGGGATGTGATGCTAGGAGGTGGAAAAGATGGTAAGCTTAGTTTTGGATATGTTGAGCTTGAGGTAGCATCCAGCCATCCAGGTGGAAATGGCAGAGAGGCAGTCAGACACACATGAGAGGAGGAGGGGAGAGAGATCTGGGGAGGAAAGGTATATTATAGTGTCATCGGCATAGATGTGATATTGGAGTTCAAAGGACCTCCATGAGAGGAGGTGAAAGACAGAAAAGTAATGGGCCAACAACAGTCCCTTGGGGAACCGAAATAGATAGAGGAGCAGGAGGAAGCAGGTATCAGAAAAGACAATGAAGAGACATTAAAAGAGCGATCAGAGAGACAGGAGGTAAACCAGAAAGGACAGTGTTGCAAAGGCCAAGGAAGTGAAGGGTGTCAAGGAGGATAGGATGGTCAACTGTGTCAAAGCGGCAGAGAGGTCGAGCAGCAAAAGCTGGGAGAAGAGGCCCTTCAATTTAGCCAAGAGTAAATTATTAGTCACCTTAGTGGGGACAGTCTGAGTGGATTGGAAATATTGCAATGGATCAAGGAGGGAGTGAACGGTAAAAGAGTGTACTAAATGGTTGTAGACTAGCCATTCAAGAAGTTTGAAAAGGAATAGGATAAGGGATATCGAGTAGAACATGGAGAGAGAGGTAGGATTGAGAGATGGTTTCTTGACAATTGGTTTGAGAAAGTACGTGACAGGAGTAAAGGTAAACAGTGTGGCAGGGGGATTTAAGATGGACTGGGGTGGGTAAAATGAGAGCAGATAAAGAGTAGATATCATGGTGGATGAAGTTTTCCCCTTGAAGTAAGAAGCAAATTTGTGACAGGTGAGGGTAGGTAGAGCAGATGGAGGTGCGAGGTAGTGAAGGTAGTTAATGGTGGAGAATAGGTGACAGGGGATTTTGGACTGGGAGGTAATAGGAGTTTTGAAGTGGAACTGTTTAGAAAGAGAGACAGCAGTGTAGTAGGATGCAAGGATGAATTTGAAACGGATTAAGTCTGCATCGGATCTGGACTTTCTCCAGAAGCGCTCAGAGGAATGGGAGCATCTCAGTAGGTAGTGAGTAAGCTTGGAGTGCCAAGTTAGGGTCTTAGAATGACAGATGTGAAGCGTGGTGGCAGGGGCAGATTCATCTACGGCTGCAGAGATGGTAGATTTGTAAAAGGAGACTGATGCGTTAGAGCAAATGGGAGAGTGGTTCAAAGGTAGCAGAGAAGCAGGAATGGACAAGATAATGCAGGGTGCGTAGTGTCTGCAGGGTTTTGGGAGCAGGAGGGTGAGATGTAGGTAGGGAAATGTGGAAAGAGAGGTGGTTATGGTCAGAAAGTGGGAATGATGAATTAGAGAAGTCGGAGAGGTGAGAGAATACAAGGTCAAGGGAATGCACAGCATGGTGTGTGGGAGAAGATGTCTACTGCGTGAGACCATGGGCAGATGTGATTGAGAGGAGTTTGGAGGTAGAATTACCACTAGGGGTATTAACAGGGAAGTTGAAGTCCCCAAGGAGGAGGGTGGGTAGGTTGGAGAAAAGGAAATTTGAGAGCCAGACAAAATTGTTGAGGAACTGCGAGTGGGGCCACGGGGTGATAGAAAAGAGGTATAGTGTGAGTCTCAAAGGAAGAGAAGGAGAGGGAAGAGATAGGGGACACAATATTGAAGGTGCAGTTAGGAAATAAAAGAATGCCAATGCCTCCAACTTAGCAGCCATCACAGCATATAGTGTGTGCAAAGGATAGACCACCAAATGAGTGAACAACAACTGAGAAGGAGTCAGAATGTGGGATCCAGGTTTCAGAGAAGGCAAGAAGGTTGTAGAAGCAACAGATCAAAAGTTCATAGCTAGCTTATTACAGACAGATCTACATTCCAGAGTGCGCAGGTAAAGGGGTGATGGGATAAGGTTTTAGGGCTTGGAGAAGCATGGAGGGAGGTGAGGATAGTGACAGGAGGTGAACGGTGGGTGGGAATACGCCATGGCTCAGAGATTGGGGAGACAGTTCTTGAAGCTGGGATGGAAGGTGAGATAGTGGGTAAGGGCAGTGTTTGGGAGGGTGATTTGGAGGAATCAATTGTAATAATTGGGGGAGTGAGGAAGGTGGAGGCTGTATGCAGTGAAGAGAGTATGTGGCTGAGGTGAGGGGAGGAACCAATCATGCAGGAAGTGAATTTTGTGGCTACGGAGTTCAATGTTGGGGCGGTTGGGGAAACTGATAAGGTAAATAGTGAAGGTTTCAGGGAGGAAGAGCGTGGGTAAAGAGGAAATTGGTCAAGGGATAAGGTGGAACGGTTGGCGAAAGAGTAGCCGAGGTGAGCAAATGGTGATATTAGGAAGAAACTAATATTATTGGATACTAGGGGAGAGCGAAAAGAGGTGATGGAGAGGGTAGGAAATATTGATAGGGAAAGGAAAAAAAGGTAGGTGGAAAGCACATGTAGATAATGCATGGAGTAGGGGAAAGGAAGGAGAGGGTAGACCACTTATGGGAAAAAACTGGGGGGTATAGTGCTAGATGGCAGTTAGACAAGAAATAAAAGGTGGTGTCCTTTTTATATAAGTAATAGGCTGAAGAGGGGTGAGTGGAAAGCATAATGGTATATAGGAAAAATGGAGCGTAGGTAACTGACTGATATGTAACTGACTAATATGTAACTGACTGATGTGAAACTGACATGAGGTATTGTATACATGGATGAGGCAGAGGGAGTGGATGTGACAGCGGATCCGGTGGGTGGATATTTTATGACCGCTTGGGCAGTGAGAGAGGTGCGGACAGGTGGTGGGGAGGACAGAGAAAGAACTGATGGTGACAAAGAGGCAGCGGGTTTTGTAAACAGAAAGTGTAGAGATGTGAGTTGACAGTGCTACTAGTGAATGCAAAAGTCACATTACCCTACTTGTACGCAATATAATAATGTAATGAAGTTTCATATGCACAAGAGAGAATAGTGTAGTAACAGAGTTATTAATATGCAAAAGTCATAATTATTATTATTTACCATATAAAATGTAATTAAATACAATAAAAAATGCAAAATATAACTTTAATTAAATCAAATTAAGTGAAATTAAATTAAATTAAATGGAAGCATCTGTCGTTAACCCTTTGAAAACCCAGTCATGCTGTAGTACAAATGGAAATATTTATTAAGTATTGTGAATAGACGGCCATGATTTTATATAATGTAGCAGCCACACTAATGAATGAAGTAACGTTAACATGCGCTGACTGTGCTTTGGATATGCTTGCCTTCCCTTTTTCTTTCTGTTGTAAAGAGTCGCAAGTGGAAGATTTTCCAAAATGTGCACGTTTTCATATTTTTTTGTAAAAAATAAACCAGACATGTGTTCTACTTTACATTAGCCCTAATGTATCCAGCTTGTTTAATTCCATTTGTTCAAGGTGTGTTACGCTATTGTCTCCTCTAGGATGTTGGTTTACAGTTTCTAACAGCTGGAAGATGGATCTAAATGGGAGGATGTGCTTGTTGAAAAGAATGTCTGGAAACAGGCAATTCTGTTCATTTACTTTTAGAATGGTTTTGTTTCGAGAGATTTTATCACAATTTTTAGCGTCAGTTCACTAATACATCATAGGCCACAAATCTAATTTATCTGATAGGTTTATATAAATGGGGTTAAATAGGGTCCTTGATTACATTGCTACATGTTCCATTTGACCTCCTATTGCACCAGAAAAGGAGGAAACCAGTCAAATACAGTGATTTCACTTTCCAACAAGCCTATGGAGCTGAATCAGTTGGCTGCATGGAACAGATTTCTTAACAGCTTATGGATGGCAACTGTTATTTAGCAATAACCTATGGTATATGATGGGGTCTCTTTGTATAACATTGCATTCCCATGTTAAAGAACATAACGGACATGTTCATGATCATTTGGTGGGTCAGCACAATAGTATAGTTGACAATTATACCTAATTTCCAGGGTTTGTTCCTGGTTTAAACAATTTATCACTGGAATTTTTTGTCCATGGAATGTTGGAAATGTTTTTCAATATAGATGCATTTCATATAAGATTCAATTCTTTATACACTACATACCAACATGCACCTGTACTTGATAAGTACATTTTGGCTTTCACTGCTTATTATTTGGTCTACTGTTATAGCTAGGTCCTCATTGAGCTTCAATTGTATCTTCTCTGTAACATTGTGGTAGGTAGTACTAATAAGGGTTTTGAGTTGCTAGCTCCAGGCCTGGTGCTTTAAGATAGACCTTCCCCATTAAAGCTTAGGGGCCTGATTCGTTAAGGATCTTAAATGAAGAGGTATCTCATTTCAGTCTCCTCGACAAAACCATGTTACAATGCAAGGGGTGCAAACTAGTTTTCTGTTTTGCACATAAGTTAAATACTGACTGTTTTTTCATGTAGCACACAAATATCAACTTTAAGTTTCAGTGTACAAATAAGTTATCAAATATTTGTGTGCTACATGAAAAAACAGACAGTATTTAACTTATGTGCAAAACAGAACACTCATTTGCACCCCTTGCAATGTAACATGGTTTTGTCCAGGAGACTGAAATAAGGATCATCTTCATTTAAGATCCTTAATGAATCAAATGAATCAGGCCCTAGGTTTGTAAATTTGGCAAGGACAAGTGATACAGTGAGCTTGCAGTGGGGGAGTATGTGGTGGTATGCCATACTGACACTTCTCCTACTGCCGCACACACACACACACACACAACACACTCACACACACACACTCACACACACACATTTTTATAAATGTATTTTAGTCTTTTAGGCTTTGCAAATATGGAAAAGGTTAATGACTACAGCAATTATTGTAATATATTATCTACATAGCAATATTAAGAGGTAGAAGGTATACATACATACATTAAAAATAAACACAGGCAAAAAAAAGCAAATATTGCCTTGCACATGAAAGCTAAAAATGTTGGGAGAGAAGGGAAAACACAGGTGTTGATTTAGGTATTGGCTTAGTCAGTTGGCTACAAAAAATGTTAGACTCAAATTATTGGTTATAAGAATGAAACGGACACTACTATTACATACTGTACAGTGTAAGAACAATGTAGATTCAACTGTAATAATGTCCATTATTAAGATCAAAAGTATATTTTATGTTATTGTTAGAAAATAAAGCTATCACATTTCTGTATGCTTATTTTTGTGACTAAATATCATTGCATTCACACAGCATTACTTTGCATTACTACTGCAGCTTCCGTATTTGGTACTCTATGCACAAATGTAATAATTTAGAGCAATTTCACAATCTGCATCTTCCGTATTACTAATAGTAATTATATTGCATTAAGCAACAAGTGTTGTTCTACAGTTTGAATATACTACTGAGCTTTTTTAATTTGTCTATAAATGTATTTTGTTTCTGGAATCCTTGGCTCTATGAAAATGTTTTGTTTGCTAGTAAAACATGACATTGTAAAATGAAAATAATAACAAGTACCACTTGCAAGGGGTGATACTTCACTAAGGGCTCACAGTACGCAGCTAGAAGGGAGTGGGAGCTCCAAAGTTTTTCCATTTGGAATGGACAAACAAAATAAATAAAAAATCTATCTATCTATCTATCTATCTATCTATCTATCTATCTATCTATCTATCTATCTATCTATCTATCCACATACAATATGGACAAAAATATTTGGCCACACCTGTTAATTATTGAATTGAGGTGTTTCAATCAGACCCGTTGCCAGAGGTGTATAAAATCAAACACCTAGCCATACAGTCTCCATTTGCAAACATTTGTGATACAAAATGGGTCGACCTGAAGAGCTCAGTGACTTCGCGCCTGGTACTGTGATAGGATGCTATATTTGCAATAAGAAGGTTGGTGAAATTTCATCCCTGCTGGATATTCCACAGTCAACTGTAAGTAATAATATTAGAAAGTGGAAGCGTTTATGAACAACAACATCTCAGCCATGAAGCGGAAAACCACATAAAATCACAGAGTAAAAAGTCATAAAAGTCGCCAACGCTCTGTTGATTCCATACCTGAAGACTACCGAACTTTCACTTGCATTAATGTAAGCACAAAAACTGTGTGGCGGGAGTTTAATGGAATGAGTTTCCATGGCCGCGCAGCTGCATGCAATCCTCACATCACCAAGACCAATGCCAAGCGTTGGATGGAGTGGTGTAAAACACACTGACACTGGACTGTGGAGCAGTGGAAACGAGTTCTCTAATCAGCTTGGGAAGATCCTTTTTCTATTTCAACATGACTGTGCGGCAGTTCACAAAGCAAGTTCTACAAAGACATGGCTTGATGAGTTCTGTGTGAAAGAACACAAATGGCCTGCACAGAGCCCTGACCTCAACCCCATCGAACACTTTTGGGATGAACTGGAATTGAGATTGCAGGCCAGGCCTACTCGACCAACATCAGTGCCTGACTTCATAAATTCTCTACAGAATGAATGGGCACAAATTTCCACAGAAACACTTCAACATCTTGTGGTAAGCGCTCCAAGAAAAGTCGGTACTTACGTGTCAAACGTCATTGTTGCATCATTGGATCTCGTGAGTTTTGAATTCTATAAGTACCACCCTCCACAGTGACCCAAAGCCATTTCACAGAGAGACATAGAAGGGGCAGCACGGTTCTTGGCAGTCTCTAGTGCAGTTGGGCATCATCATCACCATTTATTTATATAGTGCCACTGATTCTGCAGCGCTGTACAGAGAATTCACTCACATCAGTCCCTGCCCCATTGGGGCTTACAGTCTAAATTCCCTAACATACACACAGACAGACATACAGACTAGGGTCAATTTGTTAGCAGCCAATTAACCTACCAGTATGTTCTATTGTGGGAGCAAACCGGAGCACCCAGAGGAATCCCACGCAAACACGGGGAGAACATGCAAACTCCTCACAGATAGGGCCATGGTCAGGAATCAAACTCATGACCCCAATGTTGTAAGGCAGAAGTGGTAACCACTTAGCCACAATGCTGCCCATATCTCAAACAGAAAAAGGAGGAGTGGCAGTTTCTTAAAAGTCTACAGTGACATTCTACTGAGTTATAGCTCACACAGAAACAGGAGAGGTCCATTGCTCCATTGCTAAGTGTCATTGCTGAAATAGAAATATTAGGACTGTCAGTGTTCTTCAAAATCTGCAGTCACAATGTACTGTGTTATTATAGCTCACACAGATATAGCAGAGGTCCCAGTGTTGTTGTCAGTCTACAGTGTATGTGGCATTGCTCCTTTGCTAATTGTCATTGCTGAAATAGAAATATTAGGGCTGTCTGTGTACTTCAAAATCTGCAGTCAAATTGTATTGTGAAATAGCGCACCCAGAAATAGGAGAGGTGGCAGTGTTTAGTGCTGAAACAGAAATTCATATATTAGGGCTGGCAGTGGTTTTAAAAGTCTCCAGTGACATTCTACTGTGCCATAGCTCATACAGAAACAGGAGGGTTGGCAGTGTCCTTGTCTATCTCCAGTCTCCAATGATATTGTTCTTGTCACTCTCCAGTCTTCAGTAACATTGTTTTTGTCACTCTCCAGTCTCAGTGCTATTTGTCACACAGAAACAGTGTTCTTGTCACTCTCCAGTCTTCAGTCACATTGCTCTTGCCACTCTCCAGTCTCAGTCATGATGATACTAATCCCTCTATGCCATGTGTTAAAGCCTATGTTCAAGTGCACAGTGTTTTTAAGTTAGGGAAAAAAAAAGTAAAAAAAAAGCTTGAACCCTTTTAAAGAAAAAAACACCTCTCTAATAAAGGTGAAAGTTTAATGTATAAAACACAAAATTGCTAGCTTGCCATCCTACCCAACATATTAACAAGCATACCAGCATCAGCTAGCTCCCTTCTCTCAGCTAAATCCCAGCACCTGCAATCTACACTGTCATCATCATCACCCTCATCAGTGTGTACATCATCCTCACACAATACTAATTCATCCCCGCTGGAATCCACCAATACAGAAGTCTCTGTAGTTAGATGTAATTGCCGGTAATGGCCTTCCCCGTGGAATTTGTAGTTCATTTTGCGACAGAGCTGTCACGACTTTTGGGCAATTCTTTAGACCAGAGCAAATGTCAAAATGTTGTTCTGACCCATCTGAATCACCACTGGGTGAAAGCTGCTTTTTTTCCCAGCAACAGTTGCCAAAGAAGCTGAGGGAGGATGAGTCATTGTGTCATGTATCACTTGAGCTGTCGGGTGGGGTACGAATGTACAGATCTAATGAAAGGGATAGTCAGTAGTACTAGAAAAAATACACAAAACTGACTTGCCTGACACCTAATAAATGCTGACTGACCTTAAGAATGACAAAAAAAGTCCCCGACAGTGTGTTAATAAATGACGAGCATCAGTAATAACGGCAACCTGTTTTGACATCATTTAAAATTGCGCCACTATATCAGTATTTTTAAAGCGGTAATCCTAGGTCCCTAACCCTATTCCTAACCCTAACCCTATTCCTAACGCTAACCCTAAGTTTAACAGTTAGCTCTGATTAGAAGCGGCATTGCCGCTTTAAAAATACTGATTTAGTAGTCACCATTTTAAATTATGTCAAAACAGGCTGCCGTTATTACTGTTGCTCGTGATTTCTTACCATACTGTCGTTTTGTGTATTTTTGTTCGTGCTAGTCACTGTTAAAGTGACTACCACCGGAGTTGTAAGCTTGCTGACCAGGAGCTCATTGCATCTCTTAAGATCTGGATAAGCTGGAAAGAAAGAGAAGACATAGCTCTTAAACCTAGGATCATGCACAGTTGCCAAAATGTAGTGATCCGATTTCAAGATGTTGATAAATCTCGGATCCTGGCGGAGCGAATAAAGTACTTGATCTACAGGTCCTGACTACTTAGAGTGGTATCAGCACCTTGCACAACACGGAAAGTATTCTCCACTCTGCTTGACTAATGTACATTCCCCCTCAAATTCGATTCTTGTTCACACAATCTACTTGGTGGTACAGAGCTTTTTGAAAAATGACAGGGCCATTCTCCTCTGGCAACTCACATTAATAAGGCCTTTTTGTCCACAGAATTGTCACTTGTTAGATGTTTCTTGTTTTGCGCACCATTCCATGTAAACTCTAGAGACTGTTTTGCATGAAAATTCCGAGAGATCAGCAGTTTCTGAGATAATAAACCACCCCATTTGGCACCAACAATCATCCCTCAGAGCACATTTCGTCACCAGTCTGGTGTCTGGTCTGAAAAACAGCTGAACCTCTCGATCATTTCTGCATACTTTTATGCATTTAGTTGCTGCCACATGATTTTTGATTAGATAATTGCTTTAATAAGGAGATATATACAGATGTACCTAATAAAGTGGCACATAGTGTATATATATATATATAGCATATTTAGAAGAAAATGTTTAAAGTTTACTTTAATATATATTGACATATGAGACCTTTAAATATTATTGCACATTTAATGTATGGAATATAAGCCATGCAGGATATTTTATATTGCAAACACAGCCAGGGAGGCATTATGTGCCCAGTCTTATGATCATTATAGGCACTTCTATTATTTTGGGTTTTTTTCTCTAGTTTTATATAAAGTTTATACATCATGCTAATTGAGTTTCAAAAGTGTTGCCATTTTTACCCCCATGCTACATTACTCTGCAGGGGACCCAGAAAAATCCTTTGAAAACTGAAGTCGCAGTTAAAAAAATGCAATAATCCACGACAAGTCCAAAGATTTCAAAAGAAGGAAACATGAAGAAAGAAACTCAGCCTTCACTAGGTCTTCACATTTCTGTCTTTCGACACTGATGTTTCCCAGTTGGATTCTTTAACATAATATAAAACTCTTTGAATCCCTCGTGGAGAATGCCCACAGGACATGCTGCAATATTTCATTTTCTTTGCTTGTCTACGTGAGTCTTTACTTTAAAGTCATACACAGCAAATGCCTATAAGTAATATTTTTAATCATCTTTCTTTATCTCTATCTTATAAATTGTAAGCTTCCAGGCAGGGCCTTCTTACCTGTCTGTCTGTATTACCCAGTATTGTTTTATTACTGTGTATGGTCCCAATTGTAAAGCGCTACGGAATTTGCAGGCGCTATATAAATAAATGATGATGATGATCTTGTTAAGTTACCCATTTACAATGTCAAGTTTCCATTTTCCTTCATGTCAAAGAATAATTACTAATTCACATCAACCAATCATATATTTTCTTTGATCAGTTTGACAAATGTATCAAAATTTATGATTGATTGGTTGATTTGGTCTTCAGTAATGTTTTGGCATCTGCACCTTGATGTTTAGTAAGGAATTTCTATTCAAGAACTACATTTGTTATATAAAAATGTATTATTATACCATTATACATGTCTAATAATCCATAATTTAGCAAATGTTGAAGTAAAATGCCAAAAATGCTTTATGTGTATTAAGCAAGCAATTCTCATTCCAGTATCCCAGTAATGAAAACAATACATAATGAAAATATAAATAGATTTAAATAAGATTTTATGGTAATGGCACACAAATATCAAATATGCCAAATTGGTACCAGGCAGCTCCCTTGAATTACTGATTTTTAACATAGTAACAAGATTGTAATAAGACATTATGGTATAACACAAAACAAAACAGAATATATTCCCCAGTTAATAAAGCAAAAGTACTCATCAAAGGGGAATTAAGTAGTTCTCCAAATCACTAGCACAATTAATAGTGTTGTAATTCTACAGCACGGCTATTTTCAGTATATTTTCAGTGCAGGAGGTCATTTAAAAAGCACAAAATGACCACCCTGCAGTGCAAGTGCAGCTTTGTACCCCCTGCGAACCTTAATTTGCATTAGTGCATCTAAATTTCAGCGAGCGTACATAGGTTTTCTGAGTAAGATGAACACATTTGAGTGGTGCAGCAGTTTGTATAGACAGTGGGGAAGAGTAAGGGTATTTCAGTAAAAGTAAGAAATAGGTTCACCAGTGCAAAAACAAGATTTCAGCTTATGGAGCAAAATTATTGCGCTAAGAAAAAAGTATGGAAAGGTCACATTTTCAGTGGAATTCTTTGCCATTCGGAGGGTCGCATGGCTTTTTAATTCCACAAAGGGGTTTGAATTTTGCACCAAGTCAGAAATGCCATAGATTGGGGGGTATTCAATTGTTAGCGTTAACGAAAAAATACGAGCGCTCAAAAAATATTACCGTTTATACGGTAATATTGCGCGTGAAAAGCGTTAATACGGTAGTTTACTCGCGGAATTTCAGCTCGCTGCTCAGGGAGCGGCGAGCTGAAATTCCGCGAGTGTTTACCGTATTAACGCTAAGATTTTTTGAGCGCTCGTTTTTTTCCGTTAAAGCTAACAATTGAATACCCCCCTTTGAGTCTTGTCCAATAGTTTTAATGGGACTTATTAATTTATTACAGCAGGAAATGCCACATGTATTTAATATAGTTCCCACTCTCATGATTAATTTGATCAATGTATGAGGTTGAACCGAGCAATATTTCAGGTGAAAAGTTTAAAGTTCATTTAATTGAATGGGGTGCTATTAAATGTGTTGTACATACAGTTTTGCACAGTGTGCCAATTTATCTACCTATCTGCACATTGAGATGTTCTTCGACTTTTTTGAGGATTTTGAGGAAGCTACTGAGACCAAATGTGACAATCCACAACACTAGTTCCAAGTGACAGCTGCCAGAAAAAAATTACTGTGAGGATTCACAACACTAGTATCATGGTTGCACATGAAGAAATGAGTGAGATCCTGCTGTCTCAACTAGTATTGGCTAGACATCCCCAGAGGCGCGCAGTCTAACAGGATGGAAGGTATTCACCAGGGATTCCCGCAAGGGAATTTGGACTTCGGCAGCTTCCAGGGAAGTTCCCAGTGAGACAGATGGGAGAACAGACCTAGGCAGCATACAGAGAGATACAGTTCTAATATCTGATGGTGATATAGCAATTACCATTTAGGAGTGTAACATAAATGCAAAGTTCAATGGAGTAAAGAGTATACTGCAGATGATGGACCACGACTGTTATTCAGGAGAGTAGAAATAGTCAGCGGAGTTCAGCAGTGCAGACAGAATACATAGTGAGCGTTGATAACAGCAAGTACCACTAAGGAGTGGAACATAAATGTAAAGTTCAATGGAGTGCAGAGTATACTGCAGATGATGAGCCACAACTTTCACCACATGGCTGTGGAAGGGATTAGCGGATGATTGCAATGTAGGCAGAGTAAATAGTGAATGATGATCACAGCAATTACCAGAAAGCGAATGGGCCAGATGAGCAGAGATCAACGGTATCCAGGTATGCCGCAACGATGAGCCACAGCTTACCACAGGGATGTGGAACAAATCAGCAGTAGTCAGCGGTGCATGCAGAGTAGCTAGCAGCATTGATCACAGCGATTACGACAAATGAGTGGAACAGGTGAGCAGAGATCAGCGGAGGCCAGATATCCAGCAAACAATGAGCCACGGCTTACCACAGAGATGTGGAACGAGACAGCAGTAGTCAGCGGTGCATGCAGAGTAGCTAGCGGGCATTGATCACAGCGATTACGACAAATGAGTGGAACAGGTGAGCTGAGATCAGCGGAGGCCAGATATCCAGCAAACAATGAGCCACGGCTTACCACAGAGATGTGGAACGAGACAGCAGTAGTCAGCGATGCATGCAGAGCAGGTAGTGACGTTGATCACAGCGATTACGACAAATGAGTAGAACAGGTGAGTTGAGATCAGCGGAGGCCAGATATCCAGCAAACAATGAGCCACGGCTTACCACAGAGATGTGGAACGAGACAGTAGTAGTCAGCGATGCATGCAGAGTAGCTAGCAGCATTGATCACAGCGATTACGACAAATGAGTGGAACAGGTGAGCAGAGATCAGCGGAGGCCAGATATCCAGCAAACAATGAGCCACGGCTTACCACAGAGATGTGGAACGAGACAATAGTAGTCAGCGATGCATGCAGAGCAGGTAGTGACATTGATAATAACGGGAAGAGGCAGCTGAACCAGGCCAGGTGTAGACTTGAAGAACCACCAATGAATAGGTGAAAGGAGGAGCCTTATAAAGGAGGACTGACCAATGGCAGAACTGACTAAAAACACAGATGAAGTAATCACAGGTGTAAATCGTAGCTGACAGCCTGTACCATGAAGAGATTTTAAGTGAGAGTCAGTGTTTTGAGGCTGGGGTGGAGATACCCGGGGAGCGGAGTGTGACAACTAGCTTCACAATGACAGCTACAAATACCTTTTCTCAATTCCTGTAGTCAGTCCTCTGCTAGTCACCCCAACTGGACTACTGCATATTTTTCTTTACTCTGCACTCAGCCCTTCAGTTAAGAGGTTAAATCAATCAGAACACTTTATCTCACCTGTTTGTAGCTTTCATAAAGGCCCTCAGTTTTACCATAGTTATGCTGGAGCAAAGTCATGTTTTGGATTTCTCTGCATGTGCTGAAAAAAAGACTTGCTTTGTTTGACTGTGCTTCATGAATCTACTTCTCCAAACCTTTGACCTCGGCTTTGACATCCACTATTCTACCAACAATCCCTTGACTTCAGCTTTGTCCATCACTATTCTACTTTCTACAATCATTTGACTTCAGCTTGTATCCCAATACTAGTGTTCTCAGGATTATGCGACCTGGTGGGACATTGTATGTCTCTGTAAGTTACCCCAGCCAAGTCGTTCTTTCCTGGGAGGTGCCAGCACTGTGACAGTGTGAGGAGACATGCATCTTGAAGTAACCTTCAAAAACACAACCCTATTATGCATCTCAAATCTCACCACAAATACTCTCCCTATTTTGAACTCTTAGCTCTACTCTGATTTGTTCCCCACCATTGTTATCCACCTTTCACTCCTGCCTACAAAACTTCTCATGGGCCACGACCCTACCATGCCAGATCAAACTCTCCCACAGCCTTCAAATCTTTAACACTCTCTCACTACTCACACTAATGCACACTCATAACTACCCCAATCTCCACACTCAGCCACAGTCACTCCTCTTGTTTCAGCTGTGCCTACTTCCAATTAGAATGTAGGATCTTTCATTAGCAAATCCTCCCTGTTCTTTATTTCCCAATCAAGATTATCAGAGCGCTATCTAAAAATCCTCATAAGCATGAACATCATATAAAATTGTCAAACATACTGTGATTAACAAGCATAATAATGTGAACATGAGTTGATGTGGAATAAAAACTATTGATTGGCTGTTTTCTAAATAAAAGACAACAAGGAACAGATGTGACATTTCCTCTGATGAAAATGCCATTTTAACACAAGGCAGAGAAACGCGTAAGAAAACTTGAGTGTCTTTATTACAAACAACATAGTTGTTAAGAAGTAGCAGCTCGTCTGTTTGTTTGATCTATAATCTGTGAAATTACTACTACTACTACGTGTAGGATCATTCCCGCAGTCCACTGATTCAGCTGGTTGCTAGGTAATTAGTTACAAGCTTCATTCAGTCTGGCAGCCTTAGGTGTGGTATCACCTATCACCCTCATACAGCTAATCATGCTGCAGTTATGTTTGGTGCTGCTGCCTTTATAAACCTCTTCCAGACAGCATACCTAAGCTGGTGATAGTTCTTTTTTGACCTGGTGTGCCTTGTATCCTGACCTGTTCTGCTATCAATGTTTTACCCGGATTATTTATAGGAATTGCTGTCTTCTTCACTCTTAATTCTTGGCTTTGTTAAACGGATTTGCTCTCATATCTCTACGTACACTGACCCCTGGTTTCTTTAAAGGATTCTGCTGTCTTCTCTACTCCTGATCCCTGCCTCTCTGATTCTGAGTTCTGCCAAATACATTCTGGTTGCTCCCTACCTGTTACTGTGCACTGTCCACTCCATTAGACAAGTGCCAGACTACTCCACATTAACTCCACATTAACTAGAGATGCTCACTGACCCCCGTGTTTTGGTTTTGGATCTGGATTACCTTTGTTTTGGTTTTGGTTTTGGTTTTGACAAAACCAGCCCTTGCGTGTTTTGGTTTTGGTTTTGTTTTTCTGCATAGTGTAGCCCTTTCATACAGGAGGCACAACCATAAATTTTGCAGGAGATAGGTGGCCATCTTAAACAAAGCTTCTTTGACTTCATACTGTTGAAGAAGCAAAGATGGTGGTAGCCATAACTAAAGATAAATTGACAGTGTTTGAGCTTACAAATAAAGTGATTCTGGAGGCAAATGCATGTACTAACTGATGGGAAAAGTTACAAAAACAAGTGGATGCTTATATTAGTGAATTATTTAAATATAAACAGCAGTATTACCATTGTCTCGGGAATAGAACAACCTAAATGGGTAGTGAAAGAATTCCATGCAGGAGAGCTTTTAGAAATGAAAATTGAGACCTCTAATGAACCCAATTCTTCCTCATTCAGTGATTTGATTTTTAATCTTTCTTCCCAAATACATGTCATGGATGAATATAATTTTCTGAACAAGGGTCTCTTAATTTATACCCCCCAAACAAACATAATTTTGGGGCGTATTCAATTGTTAGCGTTAACGCTAACAATTGAGCGCTCGAAAAATCTTACCATTAATACGGTAATTACTCGTGGAATTTCAGCTCGCAGCTCCCTGAGCTGCGAGCTGAAATTCAGCCCGCTGGCAGCGAGTAAGTACCGTATTAACTGTTTACGCGCGCAAAATTACCGTATAATATGAAGTTTTTTTCGAGCACTCGTTTTTTTGTGTTTTAGCGCTTTAAAACTAACATTTGAATACCCCCCAATGACTTAAAATGGAAAATCGATCTCAACAGACTACCGTATATACTCGAGTATAAGCGGACCAGAATATAAGCAGAGGCACCCAATTTTACCACAAAAAATGGGAAAACCTATTGACTCGAGTATAAGCCTAGGGTGGGAAATGCAGCAGCTACTGGTAATTATTATTATTATTAATTTTTATTTATAGGGCGCCACTAGGTATCCGTAGCGCCGTACAGGGACAGACAGAAACACGATACAGGGTGAGACAGCACGGTACAGTTAACAAAAAGCACAGTAACTCAGAAGCTCGATGTACAGCTAGATGAGAGGTGAGAGCCCCCAGCGGGGGAGAGAAGGGGGTAGAAGGGCAGGAGGACCTGGACAAGGAGCTGGAGAGCAGAGTTAAGGTGGTGGAGAACAGAAGTAGAGGAGGCCCTGCTCGAAGGAGCGTACAATATAAGGGGAGGGTAGGACGGACAGAGACGCAATGGTAGGAGGAGGGAATGGGGAGAACGGAGGCTGAGATGGAGAAGAGGGGAGAGGAGAAAGAAAAGGAGGGAGGTAAGAGGGGGACAGGAGGGAGGGCAGGAGTGGGAGGGGGTAGGGGGACACTGGGAGGAGATCAATTAGGTGGGGGACTGGAGGGCTTTAAGGAAAAGGTGGGTTTTTAAGGCCCGTTTGAAGCTGGACAAGTTGGGGGAAGTTCTGATGGAGCGGGGAAGCTGGTTCCAGTGGAGAGGGGCAGCGCGGGAAAAGTCTTGGATGCGAGCATGGGAGGAGGTAACCAGGGGGGAAGAGAGGCGGCAGTTAGCCGAACGCAGAGGGCGGGATGGAGCGTGAATGGAGATTAGGTTGGAGAGGTAGGGAGCAGTGGAGTTGGAGAGGGCCTTGAAAGTAAGAGTGAGGAGCTTGAACGCGATTCTCTAGGGGATGGGAAGCCAGTGGAGGGATTGGTAGAGGGGGGTAATAAAAATATTGGGGGGTGGCTTTTATTCATTAGATAAATACATATACAGCTAGTACTATAACTGTGCGTATTGATAAGCACATATTCCCTGAAAGTACAGTCCAACTCAGGCTCCCACAATGTCTCCAAATGCACCAAAAATCATTAAATACCCACATCAGCCCACTGTCTCACTGGTGTAAATGCGTCCATATTTATAGTATGCACATGAGTTTGTGTGAATGCGGCAATATCTGTGCTACAGAATATGTATATATATATATATATATATATATATATATATATATATATATATATATATATGCACACAGTATTGAGTGTTGATGTATAAACAGCATCACATGTCTATGTGTATTTGCAAAATTGGTTGGCCTCTTATTAAAAACTTATTAATTCTTAATTGAAGGCAAAAGCACTATAAGCGAAAAACACGTTGGGGTTTGCTGGGTATACCTAATCCAGACTTGATGTATCTATTATTTCCTAATAGAGACTTTTATCTCGATCTGATTAGAATATTATTAAGCGTTACATTTTAAATTAAATTTTAACAAACAGATGAATTAGGTCCGATTAGCCCCTAGACCTAGTGAAGCAATAATAGGTAGAGAGCAATTCACTCAATTTACTAAAAGTTAGAGACAGTACTGGCTGGGAAGAGAGAGAAAAAGAGAGAGAGAGAGAAAAAGAGAGAGAAAAAGAGAGAGAAAAAGAGAGAGAAAAAGAGAGAAAAAGAGAGAGAGAGAAAAAGAGAGAGAAAGAAAAAGAGAGAGAAAAAGAGAACAAGTAAGTTCACTCATGTATAATCCAAGGGGGACTTTTTCAGAATAAAAAAATGTGCTGAAAAAGCCGGTTTATACACGAGTATATACAGTAATTAGAATTTAAAGTAAAATTTTGGGAAAAAGAAGTACAAATGGACACCCCATTGAATTACTTTACACAACTTAAAGATAAATCCAATTTTGACCCTCCATTCAATAGCGAGTCTATCAATAGCTTTATTACTCGCCAAGACAGTCTTGGAGCTACCATCAATATGCCCTAACCTATAAAGAAAATAACAAAAAGCATTGCATAATCTAAACAAATATACATACATTGTTATCTACCATGCTGATAAGGTCAGATGTATCGCTATTCAGGACTTAGAAAAGTATAAAGCCGAAATATATAGACAACTCATGGATGGCACAGTTTAGAGAGAATTACATGGTGATCCCACTCAGATATGGAAAAAGAACTAGATGATATTTTACAAACAACTGTTACACAGAACATCATTTCTACTAAGGTACGTGATGTCCGGACTCAATATGTCCCTTGAAAACCCATCTTGTAAACTGTACCTAAGATTCCTAAACATTTAATGCTACCCCCTGGAAGGTAAATCATTTCAGCTAGGGGTTCGCTCTATCAATGTACATCAGTGTAGTGGGATAAATTCATTCAACCTGTGTACAGGTGAGAGCACTTACTTAAAGGACACCACCTCACTGCTTCTAAAATACAGGCTTTACCAAAAAACCTCCAGATTGCAATTCCGTTATTGGTGAATAGCCATCATCCGGTTCCCCTCAAACGTGGTCTCCCACATTTGCAAATGCTGAGCTTACATAGAGCCCGAGGGAACATGGAAGAGGCCAACAAGGAGATAGATAAAGTGGTTGAGAAATTCATTGCAAGGTGCTTAAATACCTAGAGTGGACATTTTAAAACCCATGCAGGATAATAAGATATCTAATAGAATTCCATGGGTTCATTCTTTCAATAGAGTCAGTTCATTCACCAAAAAAGCTAAGCAAGCCCTTTGGCCTATTATCAAAACAGATTCCAGGTTACCAACTTTACAAAATAGAATCATGCCATGCTATACTCATGGTAAAATCTTTAAGGATAGGATGATACACACAGACATTATGGACCAAAAAACAGAGAGCCAAAATGCAGGATTGGATGTTTTTAGGTGCCCTAATAGCATCATGAGCTGCCCCACACCACTTTTTGTCATCTACATTCCAGAAAATGTTTTCCATATGATTTCCATTAACATTAAGTAAATTTGTAGTATACATAATTATTTCTCCATGAAGACTATATTATGTGGGGAAAACTACTAATCAATTTAAAGAGTATATGGCTCTCCATTGCTCTGCCCTACATGCAGTTGTCTAGAGAGAAACCTGTGACCAGTCTGTATGACTTCATTTTGTGCAGGTTAGGCACAATTTGACACATCGCTATAAAGCCATTGATGTCTAGCCACCCCTTGGACTAGAGGCCACCTGGATTCACAGGTTAAATACAATGGCTTTAGTGGGTCTTAATGAGACCTTGTGGCTCAATTATTTTCTGTAAGGGTGTCAGAGATAGCTGCCTCTATTGGCTCCCTGATTTAATATATTATCATATATTCAAACAGTCATGCAATATATCACCTCAATTTTCTCCTAACTACCTTTTTACCGGTCACAAACCGCACTCTGCGCACTCCTGACTTGAATGCTTACTGTAAGGGGGGGACACAGGATTCCAGCCTAAACCTTGCACTCACGTCTCTCTAAGTTTACAGATATAACTGGTCCCTCCCCAACACAGGCTAACACTTCCACAACTCTACGCACTGCCACCAGCTACATATAAGGCCCGCAGCACACCTATGACTTAATTACCCAATTCCACATACTCTGCGCTCTGATAGGTAAAAAGAGTTCACACTTCCCACACTAGCACACTGTGCTCTTTGTTACACGCAAATTAGCCCTGCACACATCAGCAATCAAAGGATTAATACTTAACAACTAAAGACTCTGTGACACAAATGTACATGTAGGCACACTGAATGAGCCTAGGTGTCTACGTGTTAAAACATGCATAACTATCTGCAATGAAAGGTGCTGGGGGAGGGCCCTGAGAGAGGGTGGCAGTGGTACGTGCCCCCTGTGACCCCCACCTTTAATCCAGATCTGGATGCACATGGTCAGCAACAATACTCATGTAGTCTGTGGCATTTAAACAATGCTCAACTGGTATTAAAGGGCCCAATGTGTGTCAAGAAAACATTCCCCACACCATTACACTACCACTACCACCAGCCTGCACGATTGACATAGGATGTATCTATGGATTCATGTTGTTTTTGACAAATTCTCACCCAACCATGGGCATTAAACAGAAGAAATTTAGCTTTGCCAGACAAGGTAACATTTTTAAACTTGTGCCCACTGTTTTTCCTGTTCTTAGATGTAAGGAGTGGAACCTGGTGTGGTTTTCTACCGATGTAACCCATCCACTTCAAGGCTTGACGTGCAAAGATACTCTTCTGCATACCACTGTTGTAATACATGATTACTTGAGTTACAACCCCCTTCCTGACCTCTCTCACGTTCTCATTACCCAGGTGTTTTCACCCACAGAACTGCTACTCACCAGATTTGTTTTGTGCATCATTCTCTGTAAATTTTACAGACTGTTGTGCAAGAAAGGAGATCAGCGGTTACTGAAATGCTCAAACCACCCTTCTGGCACCAACAATTATGACTTAGTCACAATCCCTTAGATCACTTTGCGTCCCCATTCTGGTGTTTGATCTGAACAATAACTGAATCTTTTCACCATGTCTGCATATTCTTATGCATTGAGCTATTTTCTCATGATTGCTTGATTAGATATTTGCATTAACAAGCAGGTTTACCTAATAAAGTGTCTATCTATCTATCTATCTAAATAAGGTATACATGTGCATAGAATACATGCTATATGAAAATGTTGATGAGATGTGTTTATATACATGTTATTACCAAAAATCATAATCAGATTTTTTGATGGATTCAATACAGTTCTCACTACAACATATATTTTTATAGTTAACTATGCCATTTAATTACACCACAAGCAAAAAGCAACATGGAGGTAGCTAGAAATACCCCTGCTTTCTTGAATACCCCTGTACAATGTGCATGAGGCATAATGGATACCAATAACTGAGTGGGGGCTGTCACGGCTCCGAGTGGTTTTGTAGATCCCTTGCCTTTGTCTATAGGACTTACCCAGGAGTGCGGAGTCTAACGGATAGGAGGTATTCACCAGCGATCCCCGCAAGGGGATATGGACTCCGCTGCTCCTATTCCGCAGGTCGCGGTCTTCCAGGCAAGGACTGACAGAGGATAGTGGAGGCAACATACAATGACACGGTGGATGAGAAGACACAGAGTAAAGAGTTCAGGATTCACAGGCTTCAGCAATAATAGTAATAAAACACTGGAGATGGTAGCAATGCTGTAAAATAGTATATTGATAGATGGTACAATGGAAATGGAAGAATATATATAACGGTAGGTATTAAATACACGGCAATTAGGACACAGGCAGGATGCAGATCACATTATGCCACTTCATAATTGGTAACTCTTGACAACGGCATGGGATGAGTAAACAATAGTTCAAACATAAGATGACAAATGGAGAATACGTGGATCCGATAATGTAACACACGGCAGATAGATGTGAATCACTGGTCAACAACAGTTCAGAGAGAATGAGAATGTAGAACTGTTGATCCGAAGATAAAGATGATTCTACGTAGCAGGTGGGTTACAGGTATCACGATAATTTTCAGAATAGAACAGCAATAATTGTTGAACTAATGTTCTACTAATAACAGTCCCAGAGATATAGTTGAACAGAAGAAACTTCAAACAGTTCATTACCTAGAAGTAGCAAGAATGAAAAGTATCCTAGCCGAGTATAGGACTGCAGATGACTGATGTCTTCCAATAAACACATGAATGAAGAAAGCAGCACTGTTAGGTCAGCAGGGTAAAAGCAGAAACTTGAACCATAGAACTAGCTGCAGGCTGAAGTACTTCAGCGGGTAGATTAATCACAAGGAAAGTCTCAATAGAACCCAGCATTGGAAATACAACAGTAGGTGTGCGGGTTTAACCACAGGTGCAGCAATCAAATCACAGCGAATGTTCGACATGAAGCTTGATAGCAAACGAGGAGTTCAGCAGACCAGCGTGGAACTACAGGTACCAGGTACAGTGGTTGTAGATGCAGGAGTCCAGCAAACAGGTAACAGCAGTGAGAAGTTCAGCAGGACAGCATGGAACTACAAGTACCAGGTACAATGGTTGTAGATGCAGAAGTCCAGCAGACAGGTAACAGCAGTGAGAAGTTCAGCAGGACAGCATGGAGCTACAAGTACCAGGTACAATGGTTGTAGATGCAGAAGTCCAGCAGACAGGTAACAGCAGTGAGAGGTTCAGTAGTAGCAGCCTGGACCAAGGCAGACAAAGTAACACAAAGAACAGGCAATGAGCCAAGGACCATGGGTAGTTTAAATAATACTCCAGAACCAATGAGAATCGAAGGGAGGTCCAAGCAAGGCAGTCAGGAACACCTGTGCAAAGGTAATATCTTAGAAACAGGAATAGGTTCAATCGCAGTTCTCAGAGGCAAGTCACAATGCCGGCACCTATCTATGGGACCGGCGTGCGACAGGGGCTAATATTATAATGTCACAGGCTAATAAGAGGCTCTGTGGCTGGGTTTCTGTTTCTCATTGTCCCTCACCTCTCGATTCTTGTCACTAAAATGATTAAAGACACCAGTGATTAATGAAGTGATATGAAAGTGTTAATTAAAAAAATATTGTTGTTTATTAATCAGGAGTAATGAAAGCCCCAATGATTCAAATATATTATACATATATATTTAGCCCCCCAGTTCAGTGTTTTACAAAATAAGGAAGTAAAACAAAGCTCACCTTAGTGAGCATCTCTATTTGAACTTTGCAGTTTTGAGTTCAAATATGAGGATATATATTTTCCTCTTCCAACTCAGTGGGGGCAATTCAAATAAAAGCAACTCCTATTGAACGAAACACTATTTT
Organism: Mixophyes fleayi; assembly: GCF_038048845.1. Lineage (NCBI taxonomy): Eukaryota > Metazoa > Chordata > Amphibia > Anura > Limnodynastidae > Mixophyes > Mixophyes fleayi. Next base: position 113,808,332 of record NC_134403.1, on the reverse strand, counting down.
CAATGTAATGATTACCACAAGACTTGTATTTGAATTACTCTGCATATTCCACGCAGAAAAATAAAGTGCGAAGCAAATCATATCTAATTAAATTAGGGATGTGCACCGGCGACTTTTGAGGTCTCGTGTTTTGTGTTTTGGATCCGGATTTTCTCGATGTTTTGGGTTCGGATTTGTTTCGCAAAACACCTGCCGAAAGGATTTGGTTCGGATTTAAGGTTTTGGATTCGGATTTTTTTTGAAAAAAAACTAAAAAGTGTAAAAATCAAGTTTTTGGGCTTATTTTCACTCCTACGCTATTATTAACCTCAATAACATTCAATAACAATAATTTCCACTAATTTAAAGGCTGTTCTGAACACCTAACACCTCACAATATTTTTTTTTTTTTAGTACAAAACGTTGCAACGAGGTATCTTTCTGGACTGCGTAGAGGAGTGTTCCCCACAATATAATTAAAAACCCATCAACTGGTCTGAATTACACCCAAAAATAGTATCTGGACTGCGTAGAGGACTGGCCACTGGCCACCACAATATAATATATAGAAAACCTTCAACAGGTCTGCATTACACCCAAAAATAGTATCTGGACTGCGTAGAGTAGTGGGCACTGGGCACCACAATAAAAAATATATAGAAAACCTGCAACAGGTCTGCATTACACCCAAAAATAGTATCTGGACTGCGTAGAGGACTGGCCACTGGCCACCACAATATAATATATAGAAAACCTTCAACAGGTCTGAATCACACCCAAAAATAGTATCTGGACTGCGTAGAGGACTGGCCACTGGCCACCACAATATAATATATATAAAACCTTCAACAGGTCTGAATTACACCCAAAAATAGTATCTGGACTGCGTAGAGTAGTGGGCACTGGGCACCACAATAAAAAATATATAGAAAACCTTCAACAGGTCTGCATTACACCCAAAAATAGTATCTGGACTGCGTAGAGGACTGGCCACTGGCCACCACAATATAATATATAGAAAACCTTCAACAGGTCTGAATTACACCCAAAAATAGTATCTGGACTGAGTAGAGTAGTGGGCACTGGGCACCACAATAAAAAATATATAGAAAACCTTCAACAGGTCTGCATTACACCCAAAAATAGTATCTGGACTGCGTAGAGGACTGGCAACTGGCCACCACAATATAATATATAGAAAACCTTCAACAGGTCTGAATTACACCCAAAAATAGTATCTTGACTGCGTAGAGGACTGGCCACTGGCCACCACAATATAATATATAGAAAACCTTCAACAGGTCTGAATTACACCCAAAAATAGTATCTGGACTGCGTAGAGTAGTGGGCACTGGGCACCACAATAAAAAATATATAGAAAACCTTCAACAGGTCTGCATTACACCCAAAAATAGTATCTGGACTGCGTAGAGGACTGGCCACTGGCCACCACAATATAATATATAGAAAACCTTCAACAGGTCTGAATTACACCCAAAAATAGTATCTGGACTGCGTAGAGTAGTGGGCACTGGGCACCACAATAAAAAATATATAGAAAACCTTCAACAGGTCTGCATTACACCCAAAAATAGTATCTGGACTGCGTAGAGGACTGGCCACTGGCCACCACAATATAATATATAGAAAACCGTCAATTTGCCCCACAACACTGAATGTACTTTATCTATGATACGCATCTATCTTTCTTGACTGCGTAGTGTGGTGGCCCCGGTACACAATTTGGTACCGAGGCCACAATATAATTAAAAAACCCTCCACGGGTCAGAATTCCACCAAAAAAGGGTATGGACTGCGTAGTGTGGTGTGCCCGGAACACAATTTTTTACAGCGCCAACAATATAATTAAAAAATTGGGCATCAACTGTCACCGTTGTTTAATATCTAATACACCTAAATATGGACTGCACAGTGGAGTGGCCCCGGTAGTAAATTTGGTGTCGGGGCCACAATACCTCCTCCAACTTCCAAGTATAGTGTTTATAAAGACAGACAGCGTCGAAGTGTTATTAGTTGACTTTCTTAACCCTAAAATTGTCCCTGTTGCAAATATTCGTGCAATGGAGAGTTACTTTTTCATTGAAAGACTCAAGCTTTCAAGTGTAGTGTTTATAAAATATAAACAACAATACAGTAGTTTTAGAGCACGTCAATACCTCTTGTTTTAAATTATGACAGGGCATTTTACTTTTGGTTTAATTTCTTGAATTTGTTTAAATTTGGTTTTACTTTTTGAACATGGCAAACGACTGTTGATTGGTCATATAATGCAAAAAAAAAAGTTCCAAGATGGAATTGTCCTTGGGCCCTCACACCCACCCTTATGTTGTTGAAATAGGACATGCACACTTTAACAAACCAATCATTTCAGCGACAGGGCCTACCAAACAACTTTGGCTGAAATGATTGGTTTGTTTGGGCCCCCACACCAATAAAACAATTCATCTCTCCCTGTACAAACTAAACAGGCTCTACTGAGGAAAGATGTCGTCCTCATCCTCAACCTCTGATTCCTCTCCCCCTACAGTGTGTACTTCCTCCTCCTCACACATTATCAATTCGTCCCCGCTGGACTCCACAACCACAGGTCCCTCTGTACTGTCTGGAGGGCAGTGCTGTACTTCATTGAGGAATTAATTATTCATTTTTATAAACATCATTTTTTCAACGTTGTGAGGAAGCAGCCTCCTTCGCCGCTCACTGACCAGGTTCCCAGCAGCACTAAAAACTCTTTCTGAGTACACACTGGAGGGGGGACAACTCAGTTAAAAAATAGAGCCAGTTTGTACAGGGGCTTCCAAACTGCCTTTTGGAGTTCTACCACGTCACTACCTCTAGTTAATTTAGATTGCAAGGCTTGTAAATATAAATACTTTGAAGATAAAAAAAGCAGGCTGCACAGACTGTGGAGCTAGAAAGTGTAATTAAATGGACCACGTTACTTTGGTGGCTATCTATGCCCCCCCCACCCCCCGCCCTAAACTTGTAGTTGAATATAAATAAAGCAGCTTGCATAGACTGTAGACCTAGAAATTCAAATATACAAAGAAATGGACAAAGGCAGTTTGGTATCTGTCTGCATCAGATCCCCTCTCCACTAGGAGTAAAACAGAAAACTATTCAGCCGTTATATAATCTAGAATATAAATAGAAATTGAGAAAGGCAATTTGGTATCTGTCTGCATCATAATCATCAACATCCTCCTCAGCGCCAGCTACATCAATATCCTCCTCCCGGTGTACAACATTCACACCTTCATTAGCCAAATCTGTAACTGGACTGTAGGTGATCCTTCCAGCATATGCAGAGGGCGTGCTGCAAATGCTGGATGGAGTCACCTCTTCCCATACAATGATGGGAAGGTCAGGGTTCACAACCAACAACACCCTTGGACTCGCCTTGGGGATTTGTGATGTCATCTGTTTAGAAGGCAGAGTTCTTTGCTGTTTTGTTGTTGTTGCTGACAGCATAACTCTCTTAAATTTTTTGTAGGGGGGGGGAGGAGGAGGGCGTAGATCCTTGGGTGAAGCTGGACCACTAGTCATGAACAGGGGCCAGGGCCTAAGTCGTTCCTTGCCACTACGTGTCATAAATGGCATATTGCCAACTTTACGTTTCTCCTCAGCCGATTTTAAGTTTCTCTTTTTGCTATTTTTTGAGAACTTGGGCTTTTTGGATTTTACATGCCCTGTACTAGGAGATTGGGCATCGGGCTTGCCAGACGACGTTGATGGCATTTCATCGTCTATGTCATGACTAGTGGCAGCAGCTTCAGCATTAGGAGGAAGTGGGTCTTGATCTTTCCCTACTTTATCCTCCAAATTTTGGTTTTCCATTATATGTAGCACAAGAGAGTGTACCCCTAAGCCACACACACTCGGCAAAGCCTTTAAAAATTATATGCGGCACAGGAGAGTAGCACTGGACTTATACTGCTGAATCAGTGAACTTTGTAATAGCAGTACCACTGGACTTATACTGCTGAATCAGTGAACTTGGTAATATTGCAGTACCAATGGGCTTATACTGCAGGATTGGTTTTGCAAATTTTGTTGTAATTAATTTTTTTTTAAATTTTTTTTTTTGTATTTTTTTTTATAACTTCTTTTTTTTAATTTTTTAAACACTTGGGAATAATGGGGAAATAACTATGTCCTTAGAAGCATAGAGTACAGGACACATCACCACTGGACTGAACAGGACACAGCACAGGACCCAGCAGCACCACTGAACTCAAAATTGACAGAGCACAGCACACAACACCACTGGACTGATACTGCAGAATGTGTGAACTTTGTAATATTGCAGTACCACTGGACTTTTACTGCTGAATGTGTGAACTTGGTAATATTGCAGTACCAATGGACTTATACTGCTGGATTGTTTTTGCAAATTTGGTTATAATTATTATTTTTTTTAATTTTTTATTTTTATTTTTTTTATAACTTTTTTTTCATTTTTTAAAACCTTGGGAATAATGGGGAAATAACTATGCCCTTAGAAGCACAGACCACAGGACACAGCACCACTGGACTGAACAGGACACAGCACAGGACCCAGCAGCACTACTGAACTGAACAGGACACAGCACAGGACCCAGCAGCACCACTGAACTCAGAAGGACAGAGCACAGGACACAGCACCACTGGACTGAGCACAGCACAGCACAGCACAGCACAGCACAGCACAGAACTGAACTGAACTGAACAGCACAAGATATAGCAGGACAGAGGACCACCTAACACACCCTCCCTCTACCCTGATCAATGCCCGAGTGAAGATGGCGGCGACTAGCAGGGAATTTATAGGATCCGAGTATCGCGAGATCGGACAACGGGATTATGAGTCAGAGCCTCAGTTTCAGATTTGAATTTGGCGCCAATACCCGGATCTGTCTCGGATCCGACTCGGATCGGCAACGTTCGGGTGGGCTCGGATTTCATAAATCCGAGTGCGCTCATCTCTAAATTAAATCATCCCCATAATGTGATGTTTGCACTGATGTGTGTTGACTGTTCTTGCTTATTCCATGACACTGTTTGATTAACACAGAATAGCAATCTTTGAAGGAAATACAGAACAATCCAAAAAGGTTTTCTCATGTCTACAGAGCACTGTACTCCCATCATATGTTGTGTTTTTTAATGAACTTCCTCCACCCATCCAGTAGAACCTCACTAATACCTGCACTCTATGTTTTTTCAGGGCTGACTGTCTGGAGAAGGTTGAATGTACATGCTGTGTAGTGGAAGCTTGTCACTTCAGCAGACTGGACAGTTGCTGTGGCTTGTCCAGTCAGCTGCAGCAACAGCCTTCCACTGGGTATTGGATCCCTGTGATTTCCAGGATATATGGGGGGTGAATGTTTATTAAAAAAGATCAAGAAATTTCACAGGAATTCTGTTTTTAGTATTAGATCATAAATCCAATGCAGCAACAAAAGATAAAAAACATCATTTAATTTTAGAGCAAACTATATATTTTCCTTTTATTTTCTAAGATGATGCTATTATTACCATACTTGCCAACTCTCCCGGAATGTCCGGGAGACTCCCGCATTTTGCGAGAGTCTCCCGGACTCCCGGGCGAGTGTGGCAATCTCCCGAATTCTGCCCACTTCACTAGGAAGTGCCCACTTCCTAGTGAAGTGGGCAGAATTAGATCCCAAACGCCGCGATTCCCGATGAATCGCGGCGTTTAGCCCCGCCCCCCGCTGTCAAATGACGCAATTTGCGTCATGACGTCACAGGGGGCGGGGCCGAAATGACGCGATTTTGGCCGCCCCGCCCCCTCACGCCCCCCTCCACTGGCTGGCTCCCGGAAGAGAGCTGAAGAAAGTAGGTAAGTATGATTATTACAGGGTGAAAGTGAGGTGGTTAAATTCATTGTATTTGTTCATTCAGTTGGATGCAATTATGGTGAAATTCCTGTAGTGGTTTGCTGAATGTGTACTCATTGCTCTTATCTTGTGAAAACATGTAACATCTGATGTATTTCAGTGTAAAAAGGGAAGGGCTGTTTCAAAACAAATAGGGGAAGGAAGCTGTGTTAAAATAAACATCTACCATAGCTAGCTTGTGAAATGGTATTGCATTTTTGCAAATTCAGTTTATTTGTAAACTGAGTTTACTTGAATAAACATGTTTAAGCTTGTGGCTAGATCTTATCAAATGTGTGAATATATCATGTCCGTTTTCTGAGATGACTTCCATTTCAGGATAGATCACATCAATAAGTATATGGTGAGTGACCCTGTTTACTATAATACATTTACTTTGATATTACACTACTGAAATTGTTACTGAGAATAAAAGTTACACAGTGAAGTTTTTTCTAAATTATAATTCAAGCAAAGCTGATCCAGAGGAAGTCAAAGCAAAACGCCCAGTCAGGCAGCTGTCAAATGAACCTCACAACAAATTTCATGAATACCTGTCAGATGAAATCCCTGGCACAATCACCCAAAAAATGCAATCTACTAATTATAGCTGCAGACACCAGGGTGTAAAATATATGAAGCTACAATTTGTCTTTTTCAGTGATTTTTCTCAGGCGAGTTTGAACCTGCCCATGTATAAAAGTGCAAGTTGAAAGTAAATTGCCAGTAAACTGCACTAGAATTTGTGACATTATAAGAATACAAGTCGTCAAATATATTAAGTTGCAATTTTGTGATTCGCCGCTATATCACCCAAAAAGGAAAAATTAGGTGGTTCTAAGTATCGATACAATTCAAATCGCCTGTGTTTTATATCTAATCATTCTTAACATAACAGGAGGCACAATACAATTTTTAATTATGAGGGTAATCGTGATTTCTTGTTTAAAGGGGCAAAAATGATTATGATTTATCTTACAGGGCCAAAATTATTTTATTAAAAAATTAGTGGCCAAATATCAGAAAATATTAAGTGTTACCATATCAGAAAAAAGTAATATGGCCCAACTGATAATCAACTAGTATGCTCTAAAAATATAATAAATATTTTTTTTTACCATTACATATAACCATACCTGATATTTGGGCCACTAATTTATTGCTAAAATAATTTTGACCCTGTAAGATAATTAATAATAAATTTAGCCCCTCTAATCAAGAAAGCATGATTACCCTCATAATTAAAACTTGTTTTGTGCCTTCTGTTATGCTAAGAATGGCTAGATAACTAGTCAGCTAAAAAGAAGCAGGTCTAAACAATGCAGCGATTTCTATATTGAATTTCCGGTGATTTTGCAGTGAGTTTGACTAAACCACTGGCGAGATAGGTGTTTTAAAATCGACACACGCTGCCGGATATTGGATTTTGGACTCACAAAATCGCAGTTTAATACATATGGCTACTTTAGGTATACAATTGCAGGCGATTTTTGAGCGATTTGCAACAATTTTAAACTGCTGAAAAAAAATCCCACTTCGATACTTTTACCCCCAGATCTGGATGTGTGCGTGGCAAAATTGGAAAAGTCCTGTGGGGCACAAGAAATGTCAGTCAGACAATGACTACACAAAATGGTGAGAGTTTTTCTCTATCCATGCTCATCTATATATTACCTATAGTGTTTTTTAATATAATTGGGCTATTTATCATAGGGATCAATTTGTTCAATTTGCAATCCAATCACTTCTTTGGTTAGTAGAATGCATTTCGCCATGGCTCAAAATGCCTGCGTGTTCAAGCCCGTAGTGAACAATATGGTGCACTATAAACATCAGTAAAAGATCCGTATGGGAACAGAGTGAGATCTCAGCGGTGGCCCACACATTTTAAACAGACAATACGTTTACCTGCAGATCAGCTGATCAAAAATTCAGCCATGCTATAAAAACATAAAAATATATTATATATGGTCACATAGGTAAACTTTTCAAATATTGTTTAAATATGAAGACTAAATCTAAAAAATATTTCTCTTTATTTTTCTCAATTTGCTGTATGAATTGATTTAAGTCATTGACATTGAACGTTACTTTGGACTGAACAAATGAACCAAGATTCACATATTTTAAACATCACTTCCTTTATAACATTATGGGGAATACTAAGAACCGCTTGAAAGTACATTTCACACCATTCCTATGTGCTTGAAGAGGAGCCTTGGGACAGATATGATCAGGACTGCAGGTCCTTTTGAATAGTTTTCCTGATGACCATTATGAGTAAACTTCCCAAGGTGACTTCTGTAAGTTCAAAATGATTGTCTTGCTCATCTCTACTTTCAACCATACATATAAGATGTATACCTCCACCTGTGGTGCATCTTTTCATAAGTCATATCAGAAAATAAGAAAACAAAGAAATAACAAGCACTGAAACAACATACCATTGCTCCATAATTGTGTAGCTAGGCATAAGTAATTGGTAATTACAGACTATTAACACTAAACAATTAGTGTGGCAGTATACATATCCCACAGGTAAAGTCAAATTGTGAGATAAAAATCATTTTGTGCTACTGCTCTCAATGTAACTTGGCTGCTTAACATGGATTGTTATTATTACAACTGTTGACAGAATGCTCCTCTCTGGGTCCCATATTTCCATAGCTCCCCTGAACACTATTGCTCAATATGCTTACTGGTACGCAGTTACCACCAGGTCTTGTTAACTAATATGGCAGATTGGATCCAGAAAGCAGACTGGCAAAGTGTGAGAAACTAGCCCATGCAGGAATATAACATGCTATGGATGGTAATCAGCATTCCTTCGTTGTGCACATATTCACAGCTTGAAAAAGTGGGCTAATTTTACTATTGGAAACACTAAAAGCAGTTATTATGCACAGTTTGCACCGATATGCACACATGTAGGCAGGTAAATAAATAATGGATAAACACTTATTTGACAATTGATTAAAGCACAATCAATGATTTAATAAACGGACGTGGATTTTGCAAGCCATTTACCTATACATGGCAATTTTAGTTATTCCTAGAGTGCTAAGCACAGACTGTCCTTATCTTCACCTAACAGACAATCATAGTAATAATCAACTTGAATACCAGCTTTAATGAGAAGCCTTCAAGATGTATGTTATCACTGTTTTACCTATCTGGTCTAAGAAAATTCCAATTAAACTGAAAGAAAACAAGCACAAATATAATCAGTTTCATGTATTGAAATTGTTCATAAAAAACAAATAAATGCACTCACAAAAACTGCAAAAGAGTTTATCAGAAAGGTCATTGCTCAATTTCAGATCTCCTGCCTCAGTGGGTAGTCTCCAATTCCACATATACCAATATATACGATAATGTTACAGTATGCACTAGTAGGGGTAATATAAAAATATCAACTATTAGGTAAAATGAAGGAAGGAAGTAAACATTTGATTTAATTTTTAAAGAGGGAAACATCAAATGTTAGTATTTAAATTCATTTGTGTTCATATTTAATTATATTTTATAAGAAAATTGTGACTTTCACATTTATTAATAACAGACAATACTTTCTATTATGTATTTGACATTTCAATACATTATTATATTATGTACAAATAGGGTGATCAGACTTCAGCATTTGCTACTAACACTGGGTAAATACACATCTACATTATCCCTGTGCCTTCTCTATGCTATTGTTGTGTTTAAGTATACAAATTTGTTACTCCTGATGTAAACCTGTCACATATGCTACTGATGTACAGCTGTATACTCAACAAAATGCATAACTACATTTTGTAGTAGTACTAATTTTATATTTTTATTTTAATATATATTACTCCAAGGGTGCTCTTATTTCCTCCCACACTGCAAAATATACTGATAGGTTAATTGACTTCTGACAAAAGATAGATAAATAAAACTCCACTGGGCCAGGGACTGATTATGTGCAGTGAATGATTAAATATCTTATATATAAAATTAATTTGTCTGTTTGTTTGCTCGTCTGTTCAATTATGGATTTACACAACCCTTCACCGATTGCAAGGTGGTCCAGTTGGATCTTGGCCTTTTTTTAGGGGTGGTTAGGTCCCATTGATGTACGTTGGGCAGAACTTTGACCCGGGGAACCTGTTCTGAGCCTTCCACTGGATGGATTTAGAAGAAAACTTCACAAAGTGGTAACATTGGATCCCACAAGACATATTAGGGGGTTGAGGTCTAGGTCGGACCTTCTATTTGTGTACGCTGGTAGAACTTTGACCCAGGGAACCTGTTCTGGACCTTCCACTGGATGGATTTGAATGAAAACTTCACAGAGGGGTAGCAATTGGTCTGGGATGCCTATTGGAGTGGTTGGGGTCCCGTTCGGACCTCCTCTTGGACTACACTGGCAGAACTTTGACCCAGGGAGCCGATTCTGGGCCTACCACTGGATGGACTTGGATGACATTTAATACAAAAAAGAAAAAATATTTGGATTTATTTGAAAGATTTATTTAAAAAAGCTTTAGTAAGTACATATTATGTTTATGGGATATAAAACAAAGCAAAAACGACACTGGGCAGCCACCTCATGGGTGTGTTGGAAGAGCTGCTAAGCAGCTAAGTATTTTTAAAAGGTTGACAGTTACATTCAACTCATTGATAACTTAACAACTTGAAGATTTAAACCCGGGCAACGCCGTAGGACTTTTGCTAGTTCTCTATAAAGCGCAGCGTACTATGCAGGTGAAATATAAATAAAAATGAATAAACATTCATTCTGACGGCAGATAATGTCCATAATGTTACAGTGTTATATTTCAGCTACGGTTTGTTACAGTAGTTTTTCCGTAGATGAGGGATGGGAGTAATGAATTTGACTTAAATCATTCACACAACTGTAAAGAAAGAACACTGTACAAATCAGCATACTGGATGCTGGCTCCACGCACTCTGATTTCAGCTATGTGATTAACTTTTCCATTCACATAACAAGCTCCTACATATGCCACTTATAAACTAAGTAGTTCTGCAGCTTATTTAATGTTGTTTTCAAATCTCCCACTGCTCGGATTTAATGCATTGCATATATATTATGTCAACCAAGTAGCAAGTGTTTTGAAAACAGATATCTGCTTTGAAAATCAGTTAGTCAGTGGTGCTGAAATATAACTCAGCTATTTTACCTCTATTTGTATTAATTGTATCAAGCTGTAATGGATCACATAGCCACACAGCAAGAAATAGGTCATGTGGAGCTGATTGTGTGGAATCAGCTGATCAGGCAGTACTGCTACAATGTTGTCCGTATTTAACAAGTACCTTATTCACAAGCAGTATACACATTAAACTTCAAATAGTGTATGGTGAGTGTCTAGATTTACTATAAACATAGATAAGTCAGTGACAATGACTTTAGGATCTTACAAGATATTTCCAGAAACCAAAAACATTGCCCTGAAATGGCCTAACTCATATATTAAATACTTAGGGATCTATTTATCTAAGAATGTAGAAAACCTATATAAATTAAATATTGGTCGTATAGTCAGGATGTTGTCTCGGTGTTAAAATCATGACAACATTTGCATCTCTCATTTGTGGAAAGGCTAAATCTAAGCAAAATGATTACTTTTGCTAAATTAATGTATCCCTTAGAAGTATTACCAATACTTATATCTACAAAAGAACTAAAATAGAAGGAGGTTTACACTTTCCAAATATAACTTTACATAATCAAGCTGCGATTTGCAGATATATTGAAGATTGCCTTATGTGTATGTCAAGGGCACTAGGAGTCTTGCCCAGGATTTCACCAGATGACTGGGCTTACCAGAGTAGTGAAGTTAACACAACGGTCCTCTGGTAGCAGGGTGACTAGCGGAACATATATCACAGCAGATGGAGAGAGAATGCAAATAAAGAATAGGAAAGTCAGTGACTTGCAGCAATCTTGGTCAATGAGTCAGCGGCTAGCTGATATAGTGGAAAGGCAGATTTGAACACGGAGATCAGGATGGACGTGAGCAGATGCGGGAGGTAGTAGGGAAGTCAGTGGTCTGCGTACAGCAAGTTGTACCACTGCTATGGTGAGAAGACTTGTCCAGGTGCAGGTAGGTAGCGGGGAAGTCAGTGGTCTGCGTACTGCAAGTTGTACCACTGCTTATGGTGAGAAGACTTGTCCAGGTGCAGGTAGGTAGCGGGGAAGTCAGTGGTCTGCGTACAGCAAGTTGTACCACTGCTTAATAGGTGAGGATGTGTACAGGTGTCGATGAGTGGAGGCATACAAAGGATAATAGGATGCAGACACTGAGAGCACAGAGGAACTTGATCCCAACAGATATGCAGCGTATCCAGCAAAGTCTATAACGGTATGTAACGCTGAACGGCAGAGATGAGTGTAGGAAACACAGGTGAGTAGATCCGGTAATCAGAGTCCAGCTGAGGACACAGGCAGGAAACAGGAGACTGTAGCAGGTATAGAAACCAGCGATGAGTAGCACAGGGAATCCACAGGAACTGAAGACACTAGTAGTACACAGGAGACAGTAGCGGGTATGGAGACCAGCGATGAATAGAACAGGAATCAGCAGGAAACTGAAGACACTAGTAGAACACAGGAGACACCTTCAGAGACTCACAGGGAATGAGACTCAAGATCAGGCAATGAGGTAATGAGCACAGGTGCCTTAAATAGGGAGAGTTGCCTGATCAACCAATTAGATTAATAGCAACAGTCACAAGAGTTCTTGGGTGCTGCGCATGCGCAGTCCATCAGGATGGCGGACGGCCACGGTTCAAGATAGGTGCCGGCAGGAAGGCTAGGGAGCCACGCACCAGCGTAGAGGCACTCACGGTTCGGTGAGTGACAGTGTATATACAAATGTAAAAATAGAACAATAGTTCATTCCACATGTAGACCTTAGATATTTTTGCATATGTCCCGATCAGATATTCCTTTGAATAGTGGAAAATCCTTTGCTGTTTACTAATTGGCATGCGTGGCATAAAATTCAAAGTAATTGGGGACTTCAACATCGATATTAGTTATTTTTACCTTTGTTTGGGGAACTGGGACTTTCAAAGAGGCAGAGCAACTAGCCCATATTATTATACCTGGGCACAACTAGGTATCTCTATGGTACGAGATGTTGTTAACCCAGAATGAAAAAGAGTCTTAACTTTCTCTGTGCTAAGTTTGATTTTATTAAAGTTCCTTCTTTATTTGTTCTTCAGATGCAACACTATGTGAATTTAGTGATTTCTAAACTTTCTCTGGTAGACTGGGATAATCTTCCTGATACTGCACTGGGTAACACAAAAGTCACGAAAAACGTGTTTTCGAACTATGATAAAATTTTATGTTTCCTTATTATGATGTTGAAAGACAAACGGGTATGTCTAAATGGTTGACACATTTTACACACTTACACCTTTCTTCTATTCAAGAGACGTTTCTTTATACTAATTGCACCTTAACCGCGAGTACATATCGCAAAATGTTATTTAAACTCTTCTATTGGGGATATATATCACCCAAAAGATTTCATAATATAGGGATTAGTAATGTTTCAGACTGTTTATGCCTGGTACTCTCTAAACTACCGGGGTTTCCTCTCTATTTGTTTTCACCTCTCGCTCTCTATCCTCTAACTCTCTTTCCTTCTTTCTAGTGTTCTGTCCACTTTTACTAAAGACAACGTTGTACCTATTTCCCCCTTACTTATCCGCATACTTTACTTGACATTCCCCCTATTATTTCATACGGTGGTGGCAGCCCCTGGGAGAGGACTTGTCTCCCTAGTACTAGCGCCCACCTCTCACTCTCCCCCGATCCCTTCACTTCAAACCCAAAACCACCCCAAGAAACAGCAGTTTCTCTCTCATCTCTGGTGTTGCCATCTCTACACAGTGTCTCTATTTTGATATTATAGATTTCCCTATTATATGACAATGCTAGGACACGAACATCTAGCGCTCACCAGAGCTTTACACTGTTGTGACTTAATCTGAGCATCATATACTATGTATGTCCTGTCCTTCCTTGCATCTTTTGTCAATCATATTTAACATATTCAATGACCTGTGTTGTCATTACCTGCTGTTCTAAAAAAAAAGTTTTAAAAAAATGTCACAAAAAGGAGGCTTCACTATATCATTGTTTATGGGAATGCTGGTATATAAAACGTTTTTGGATTCAAGTTAAGGAATACGTCACAACAGACTTAGTAAATAAGCTGGCATATGTGTTTAAAATGGAATGGGTATAAGCCTCTATATATAGAAAGAGGTAAAGAAACTATTTAGTGTATGGGAGAGCTATATAAATTCACTTTCGCTGGATATCAAAGTTCAGATTTATAAATGTTTTAATCTTACGAATTGGTATAAAACAAGAGTTTTGAATAATGATATACCTATAGAACTATAGGTATGTGGTAAAATATGGGACCACGTCGGAGCACTGACATATGTTAAAATAAACAAAATATGCGAAGACATCTATACTGTTATATTTCACTTATGTCTGACATTATGTAAAATAAGTAAAATATTTTTATTGTTTAGATGTGTTTTTTGTTGTTTTTTTTCTTTTTTGGTACATGTTTTTAAACTATTTGTATGTATTATATATTTTGAGTTCAATAAAACATGAAATGGAAAAAAAATAGTGTATGGTGACAGAATAAGAAGGATTACAACATCAACAAGATAAAATCACATTTTAAGGTATGTAATTACTTTGGATTAGTACAGTAAATATAGTTTTAATTATTATAGTTACTCCCTTGTTAAAGCTGCAATAACACATGTAGATTATTAGCTCCATCCTGTCCCGGAGTTCAGTTGTTTTTGTCACAGTTTTGGCTGAAATCTGGTGCTGTGTGACGGTTTGGAGAACCAATGAGAAGCTGCAGTCCCTGATATTGTGGCTTCTTATTGGTCCTTCCTATCTCACACCCCTTCTACAGCCCATAGAGAAGGGTGTATTATTCCACTACGTCTCTACATTTACAGACTAAGAACACTGGACAATTCAAATCGACATCTACTAATTCATAATTGATATATAATATTTATTTGAAAACAACATATTTGCATAAACATAAGTAAACAAAATAGCACTGCCAAATCATCTTCCTAAAAACAACAGCAGATGTAAGTGGTGACTACTGTACACTATAAAGTCTCTTGTGTCAATGTTTAAGTTTATAACCTATTATTATATTGTATCTTAGTTTAATTGTAGTGGGATGAGTGACCTCAATTCCATTATCATCATTTATTTCTAGCACCACAAATGTCCACCTTATACTGGATTATTGGGTTGTTAACACTGCTGCTACAGGATCCCAATTGTTATCTATTATCATGGAAGCTACTATAGCTCTCGTTCTTAATGGGCTGGTGCTAGATGACATTGCTCTATGACAGGTGCACTAAATAAATTAACAAACAACATAATTAAATATATTATCCCTAAATGGTTAGAAAGGAAACAAAAAACATATTTTTACAAGTTAACCCGTGCATGATACTCATGCATTCTAGTCAAATCAAGCTACTTAAGGTGATAAAAATGTTCTTGTCATGCATTTGGGGCTAGGCCAGGCCTCCTCAGGGGAAGAGCGTTACTTCCCGACGTAAGCGCCCTTTTTTAACGTGGTTTTGTCCACATGTCACCATTCTTCTCCATCACCTCATCCTTCATCTTCATCGTCACATCCTTAATCTCCATCGTCTTACTGTTCTAAAACCTCTTGATACACAACGTTTCTGCTAAACACCTTATCGCTGTGCTCAATCAGTCTTCCTTGAAGGGCAGTATTCATAACCTGCACTTTCACATCACTGCTTCTCCGTACTCGTGAAAATGTGACATACAATTGTCCATGACCAAACACAGGCTCTGGTAAATAAATACCCACACGGTCAAGAGTTTGAGCCCTCAACTGGTAAATTTAGCCTTTATTACCCCGCCCACGGGGGGAAGGGGGGATGATGGAAGTTAACTGACTTCACTATTATAATTTTTTGTCAAATAATGTCAGTATACCAAATTTCAGTTCAATTGGATGAGCCCTTTCTGAGAAAATAGTTTTTTCCACACACACACACACTAACACACGCCGCTAGGCTTATATATATTAGATATGGGCTTAAGCCCTACTCCTTATTCATGCATTGATAACAGCTGTGTGTGTTGATTGCGTACACAATTATTTACCACTTCTTAAATTTCCAGACACATCTCTTACAACACTGAATTTAATGGTATCATGTAGCAGCAAGTAATTGAATCTTGCCAATGATTTTTGCAATGAGCAGTAACAGTACCCCAAGCGGACAGCACCCATAATGCAAATAAACAGTATTATGTTACATTATTATCATGCCATGCAATGTGGTAACACTTGCTACATCAGTATAAAGTGATTCTATTGGGAGAATTATATTTAGTGGAATAAGTACTCTAATTTTTCTTTACTAACTCAGTGTACATGTACTGCTTTGGGGTGTGTAATGGCAGAGCTACATGATACCATTAGAAAATATTCTAGCATAATAAATCTAAATATTAGTCTTCAACAGAGCGTTTGAAGTGCAAAATAAAATAAAGTAAAATAAAATTTCATGTTTATCAATTGTAAGTGCTACATGCTTAAATAAGAATGGGACGATAACACAACAGTGAGTTAATGTTATGTCTATGTTGAATTGGAAGCCTCTGATCAAAGATCAAATCATTTGTGGCTTCAAAGAAAATGTGTAGAGAGTGTTCTCAAAGATCTAACCTTAGGTAATTCTCTCTGGATATACAAAGTAATAGAAAAAGTTATATATAAAAGATATGTTTAAACGCACAATAGATAAAATATTTTTTATTGGGACTATGGAGAATATGTTAACCTATGACATCCTTGTCTACAAGGCAATATAAACTCTTATTTGTTAATAATATTTTTATAGGACTACTAAACCTAAGTTGAAAGTTTATATGTGAAAAGAAATCTTGCAACATTTACAAATATTTATTATATCTCTAGAATATGCTTAAAAGCTCCCTGCAGACATGGAATGCACACAGAAAATATAATTTACTAATTAAAAAATACATAGAAGTACATTTTATTGTGCACAAATTCGCCTATTTGTGCAACTTGCACATACATATTAGGGTGCATAAACTGCTATGGAGAATGCACTCACTCATGCACTGCTATAGGGAAATTGTGTAACTGACATACAGTGTGACCACCACTTGTGCATGGTCCATTATACAGAACATGGTCCAGTTGGTTTTGGGAACTGTCCACGCATAAACCAGTAAAACTTTGTCGGGGTTGAACATCCACACGTAAATGAGCATAGATGTTAACAGAGTAAAAATGTCTCATCAATGTCTTACTACTACTACAACTACTACTTTTGTAGCTAGCAAAACAACTCCAGTGTGTATGTGGCCTTAGGTACAGTAACTTCAGCAGAAGTAGATTCATTTACAGTATATCAGACATTTTTTCAAGCTATTTGAAGAAGTAAACTGATGAAAATGTTTGATATATCCTGAATAAATGCACTTTATTCACATTGCTCTCTATGGGGGTGGGGTGGGGGGACAAAACATATATTTACACTTCAGCCACCCATTTCCTAGTTCTGAATTTGAAACCATTGTACCACGTGTGTGTTCCACATCATCCCTACTTTTACACAGCAACAGCTGCCACTGGCATGGCTCCCTCTCACTTGTATAACATACATCTTGGTTTTGCAGCTTCCATCAAACTGCTGCTTCTGAATGGCTACTACTTGCCAGGCAAGTGGGCACTAATATTAATTACCAGTCACTCCGACTGCCTTTCATTTGAGAAATAGTGGGGACCAGACAGCATGCTCAACTATGCGTGCAGTTTCCTCCAGCCCCCTTGGAGACATGGTCAGTGTCATATTCTGTAATGGGTTTACAAAACACAGTCAGTTGCAGACTTATTGTGGAGAGTTTTTTTACTTTGTTCCAAAATCAATCATTTGGAAGCCTTAACCTAGGCTAAAACTCATACATTTGATCCTAACTGCTGTAATATTTATAATGACCAACAGGTAAACATAATTATGAATTAAAGCTACTATTAGGTTAATATTATGAGATTATGGGCCTGATTTAACAAGGCACACGTTCTCAGCGCAAACCCATGCTCAGTATTATGCACACGTATTTAGGGCTTGCATGCTCTAGAACTAATCAAGACATGGATCTCAAGATCCGTGCGCTGTTGGATTAGGGTGCAGGGCTGTTGTACTCTACCACACAGGACGCTGCAGATATGCATGTACCTGTCAAGGCCTGCTGTAGTCAGTGCCTTCAGTAGCCTGATTTCCCACGCTGTCCACGACAGCGTGGGAAATCCCCCTAGCATATAATAGACCTCACATCTGTTAATACTTCATTCTGAGCAGGTTTATCTTCCATAGAGGATCAATGTTTAGTTATGTCTTGTTTATGGTTTTATTTTTTTTGCAATGCAGGATCCTGTGGATTATTTTGGCTTCAAGACAGAAGAAAATAATATCATATTCAACTACCTGTGGATTATTTTTTTAGTTTTTTTAATGGACAACTACTGGAAGACAATGTGGTTTTTTTATGAACAACTATTGGACCTGGGAAAGTGTTTCTCAATGGACAACTACTAGACCTTAGAATGTGTTTTTTTTATAGACAACTACTGGACCTGGAAATGTTTTTTTTATGGACAACTACTGGAGCTGCAAATGAGATTTTTGGGACAACAACTGGACCTGGGAAACTTTTGGTTTATTTATGGTTTCAAGCATTATGGATTAAAAGTTTACTGGATTAATTACAGATGAAGACATCAGATGTATATAGGGATTTACCATTTTTAGTAAATTGATGTGGTTGCAATGAGGTGTCTGATTTCTTTACATTTTAGCTAGGGTTTTTAATTTTTAATAAACTAATGTCAGGTAAAAGAGGAGTTTGGTTTATTTCATTTTTCTTCGTCAGGCTACATGGCTCAGCAGGCCCTTGGCGTCATGGGTATGCTGGTGCTTATAGTTTTACAAGCACTAGTATGCCCAAACTGTTAGTGGCAGCCTGGGCTGGCTGGATCTTGAATTTCCACAAAGTAAAATAGTGTTTTGCACATTTTTCTTATTTTGCACACATTTTATTACTCCCACATCCACCACCCAGGGGTTTGGGAAGAGCCCTAGTGCATTCAACACATGGCTGGCTGTCCCTAGATGAGAGGCCCTCACTCCTTAGATAATTCAGCTCTGTGCTGAACAGCCTGGAGTAGGTTTGTCATTATGACATGGGTACCCCATGCTATAGTGCCACCAGCCCTGGCTGGCTTGCCTAGTGCTGGTTTTCATGAAATCACTGGGACCCAATGCTTTTTCCTGCCGATTTTGCGATAACTAGCACTAAGCTGGCAGCATTTGGGTTAATATCATTAGGAGGGAGTCCCCATGCATTTTTTTTAGTCTTTTTTTTAATACTGTTTAGAGCTGGCGGGTTTGGTGGCTGTAATGACCTGCAGGCTCAACTATCCCCAGAGCTGGTGCAAGGGATATGTCTAAAAAACAAGGTTACTTCCTAGAGTTTGGCATGCCCCTACTGTACATTGATGACTGGAACATGCCTCTTCACCACCCAGAACACTCCCCAATGTAGTGGTCTGTAGTAACTGTCCCTGATGCTCGACAGCGCATGGAACAGGGTTACAGACACTGCCTGTTATGAGCATGCTCAGAGTGATTTTGCATTTGATGTGCTCAAAATCAGCAGATACGTGCCTTGATGAATCAGGCCCTATATGTGCAGTGTAGAGTTTAACATATGTGCAATGTCTATCCGCTAGCTCATTTGGAAGTGCATGACCACATTCTAGTTTTGGGAACTGTTCCTGGAAGAGGAATGCATGTTTACTTTTGTGCTTTTGCAGGTTTGACTTGATAAAGTGCATGGTGGAAAGCGTAAACATATTATCTCAAATAGATTTAAGCAACATTTACAAACTATTCAGTGAAATGTCCCCACATTCAACATTTGAGAGTGGAATGTTGTACATTTCTCTGGTGAAATTCTGCCTTTAATGGTTCAAACACAATTCCCCTTAACAAAACCATAGAGCAGAATGAATTAACACCATCATCACACTATTTGCAGTCAAAAATTCCAGTAAGCGCTGAATGCAATTTCGCGGAATGGTGATGCACAAGTGGAACTCACAAATTGCATAGCCTGAGGTTCACATCTCTGCAAAATAGTCGGCTCAACCATGAAATTCAATCTGTAGAAATTTCTCCCTCAACTTTTCTCATCTCTATATTTAAATTTCTTTCTACTACCACTATAGGACCACCCCTTTCATTAATTTCATGTTTTTTCTTGTATCCCAAAATACTGTTATTGCCAAGTAGTGTCTTAAATTAATATTTAGAGCGGGTGGATTTCAGGACTGTATTTATTACATGTGTGTTACTTTTATGCATTTAAATATTTTTATTTTAAATCGTTTGAAATGTGTCTAGAAATGTATTTTCCTGTATAAAGTGCAATTGGAAGGTGCAGAAGGTGATCCACTAAAAGTTAAGGACAATGTCTGGTTTTTGCCATGTCCATGAATTTGCAAAATGTACGCTTTTCTGCAGGTCCCCACAAAATAGAGAACAATGCAACTCTGCTGCCCCCTTAATTCTAATTTCAATTTGTAGATAATAGAAGGTGTCTGTTATTGCCAGGCTTGCCCTGGCAATAACTATATGTGAAAGCTTTCTTTTTTAACTCCAAAGATCAAAGAATAAAACCCAGCTAAATCAACAAATTTACCCCACTCTTACTGGATTCTTACAATCAGCTCCACTAAGTAGTATCTTAGAGAACCTGTTGAAGCAGTAAGTCTTTAATTGCCTTTATTTGTGAGTAAAGTGACCCTTGGACTATGTTCCCACCACTTCATCGCGAACCTCGCGGCATCCATCATTACTGCCAACATTGGCACTGACTGAACACTTAACTGCCAGGAGCATTGCTTCCTGGCTTTAACAACTGGTTGGCCACACTATCTTCCTTGAGCCGGATGTACAGCCATCAATGGTCTCCGTCAATACTGGCACCTAGAGAAATGCAGCAGTACCTGAAAACTGGGAATGCTATTTCTCCACTGATATTAGTCTTCAGCCCTAAGCACAGGGCTTGCTTCTGATTAAAAAGGGTTTCCCAATTCAAAGACTGCATAACTCTGCTATTGGTGTGATCTTAGTGCTGCTAAACTCCCGTCATAAACCACTGGCTATTCAAAGCCTGTAGAATTGCTGTCTTGCACTCGGAGAGGGAGTAACACATATGCTACAATCTGGTGGGCATGTAGGAGTAGAACCCTAACCATATGTCACACTTATCTACCGACAACTGAGTTGCTACTGACTTACGCCTAATTTGGGTTGCATATTACTGCTCACATTTCACGGAGTGCCAGGACTTGTGACTTACGCTTGACCAGGATATTATTTTGTGCCTGCTCATTACTCCTCCAGCACAGCGATTCTGCTTTCACCTAGCAGACACCAGCCCTCAACCCTGCTATCTAATCTGGCACAAACTTTAGCTTGGTGTCTGACTGATGCACTTGCAGCACCTGTGTGAATGGGACCCAAAGAAATGCAGCCTACAAAGACTATCTGCATTAATCCTATGTGAGCCTTTAAGAGCCAATAACTGTAGTCCCCAAATTGCAAATTCTTATAACACTTATCGAATACACTTTCAACAAATGCAGTCATAACTCTTCCAAGCCCTATTCTTAGTATATTATTTGATCTTTACATTGAATTTTGGAGTTCCAAGGACTTTGTGTAACTGTGCTATCCCCTAGTGTCATCAATTGGTATTACACCCTACATTAATAGAAAGTAATTGCTCACATCCTAAGCATCCTGTTTTTTCTTCTTTGAATTTGCTAACCCATCCTATGGTATAACCTCTTTGTGAGGGGACTTCAACATCCTGCTACAGTCTTCTCATTATATATCTCCTCCTTGAACATCCTATTAAATTGGCCACTAAAGGCAAGCAATCTTCTACAGTGGAACCAGATAGCAATTTTGAATGAAATCAAACCCAAATCAATTCTGGCCCCATTATCTTTACAGATTGCAGGCCATTCTCCCAGCCCAGAACCTCAAGCTGCAGAAAAGGTTTACCCTGCTATGCGTCACTTCATCAACTCTCTATTCCAGAACACTAAATCAGCTTTTCTCAACAAACTGCACCAGGCAATAACTCATTTTTCCGCAAAGATTTCACAGAGATTGGGAATTGCAACGATGCTCTGGAATATAAAACGGTTAAATATGCAGGGCCTTGGCTGAGGCTAACAAGGAAATCCTTGTCTTTGTAAAGACATGACATCCTTGTAAAAGATGTGTATGGACATTGGAAATAGGGCTAGGCGGAAAAATATTTTTCTTGAAAACATTCCTAAGTCAATTGATACTCAAGTCCTCCTTACCTTTCTCAAAAGTCTCTTCAAGTCTATGGTACCGAACGTTTTGATGCTGAACCCCTACTGGATAGAGCCCATGCAGACAGTTCCTATAAAGGTAGCTAGTGAATAAATGTAGAGAAGAATGGATAAGCCGAGTCAAAACCAGTGAGGGCAGAGGATGTAACAATGGAGTAAGCAAGGAGTAGTTAACAATGGCCGAGATCGAACCAGATGACAATGGATCCAAAATCATAGAGAGAAAATGTAGTTAATTAGTACTGTGAGGAAGATCTCATAGGAACCAGAGTTCAAGACAAGTGTACTCTGGCACTGTTTTTTGTTTTGTTTCTCTCTCTTGCAGATCCTGAACTCTGTTAGTGGCTATCACTGCCTAGTTGATTGTCTCAAGGAATGTCAATGCTACAAATTGAGGTTCTCTAAGCTTATGCTACTGAATATGTTTTGTTATGTTGCCTTATCTTGTTTGTTCTACATTTGAGGTCCCTCTTATTGTTCATGTTAAGTTATGCTATAGGCAAATTGTTATGTATATTGTTGCTTTCTTTTTGCATAGTTCTTATGTAACTGCTGGTGGCCCAAAACTAGTTTGAGTCCACTTCTGCAAAAAGTCACCCCCACCCCCCAAGTCCCTTCCCACCCTCTTTCCTCCCTTTCTTCTCAGTGCCGGATACTTTAAAGTACCTTCTACTCTCCCCCTAGCTGAGTTGCTATTGTTCAGTTATTTTCCTGTTCCCTCAACCCTTTGATTTTCAGAGCCCTTTAATGTCTGACACTCCCCTTTCAACATTTGGTCCCCTTTCTCTCCCCTCCGTGCAGATACTTTTCTTTCTCATCATTGCTCCGGACTTGACACTGGGTACTTTAATTTGAAAACATTTTACATGGATGCAAAAGAGTCTCTGAGATCTCTCACTTTTAACTCTCTATCATCATGTCTCTTAAACTGTCCACTCTTAATGTTAAGTGGTTGAACACATCCAGGAAACACTCCATCCTCTTAGCAACTCTGAAAAAGTCCAGCAGAAACAGTGTATTCCTGCAAAAACCTAATTTTGCTTCATCTCATCGAACATTCCAAGGAAAGCTGTTTTATCCGTTCTTTATTACTTATAACACATCTAAGCTTAAGGGTGTGACCATCTTAAGCCATCACTCCATCCCACTCATTGTTCAAAACAGAATTGCAGATCCAGATGGCAGGTTTCTTATGATTATCGGTACCTTGGGTCAATCATCCATCACTTTAGTCTGTTGCTATGCCCCCAACTCTGGTCAGATTTCCTTCCTTCAAAATCCTTTTAAACTCACTGAGAAATATGCCCAGTATCTCCTGATATTGAATGGTGACTTTAACATGATCTTAGACACTGGACTAGATAGATCACCCATCCCTATCACTTCATCACCATCCCATCCCATCCCATGCTCAGTCAGCCAGGTTAGCAAAGAGGTTTGCTGCCCTTTTCTCTTGGATAATTGGCAAATAGTAAATGGCTTTGATAGAGGTTATAATTTTTATTCCCACCCCCACAGAGTCTCTACCCATATTGAATACATTCTTGTCTATTCCCATCTTGCTACAAAAGTTATTGTTGGGAGCTAAAGGGATACCCTTACAGAATTCTATTAATTTAACAAATCCATTGAAATGGCTCCCTCAGTGGTATGGACAGCTCACAAAGCTACAATCAGAGGAAAACTCATTAGAATAGCTTCTGTCATCAACAAATAAGAGAAGGAGTTCATCAAAAAATTGTAAACACAAATCCTTTCCTTCTCCTCAGCCAGCATCAGGAACCTATCAGCTCCATCCACCTTAATGAGCTCTCATTTGTGTGGGGTCACCTTAATGTGATCCTGGCTAAGAAACCTGCAAGATCCCCTAAGTGGGTTCAACAGCGTTTTTATGAGAATAGTGAACAAGTGGATTTACTCCTTGCCAGAAATATTAGGCAGAGGTGAACAAGCAATACAATCTCACACATTGAACATCAAATGTCCAAACCCTTTATCACTCAGATTTAATTGTCAAAGAATTTCAAGCATTCTATTCTAATCCATATAATTTAGGTGCCTCCCACCCTTACCCCTTAAACAGGAGCAAGCAATTAATGATTACCTGCACTCATGCAATCTCCCAAAATTTTCCGCTGAGACTTGTACAGTTACTTATCTCATTATTAAATGTAAAACTAAAGATCTTTGCTAAATTCATTGCTAATAGGCTCAACATGGTCTTGATTCTGTTCTTAGTGTCCCTGGTCAACAAGCAGTTGACAACACCAATTGGATCATTAATTAATCCATTACATAAATGAGAGCAGGTTGCCATCTGTCACAAATCGGGATCTTAGCCACACTTCTCTCCAGAGGATAGTTCTTGGCTCCAGTGTTCCTGACTGCATTCCTAAGTGCAGTGTTCCTGACTGCATTCCTAAGTGCAGTGTTCCTGACTGCATTACAAGTGCAGTGTTCCTGACTGCATTACAAGTGCAGTGTTCCTGACTGCATTACAAGTGCAGTGTTCCTGTCTACATTTCCAGACTGCTAATTCCCCTGCTATATTCTACAATCAGCACGAACATGAGCAAGAAGTTCATCCAGGCTGCTAAGTTCTGTTTCACTCCTGCTCCAGCTAGTCCCAAGGGTCCCGAATCGGATCAAGAAATTCAGACGACCGTGACAGTTTGTTCTGGCCTAATGGATCCGCTAGGGGAACATACCCCGAGGGAGGACTCTGTCCAAATATTAGCTGAACGCATTGAGAGACAAGAAACTAACCAGGGGCAAATTTTGAGATTGCTGCAGGATGTTTCTACACGTATGGATACCTTGCAGTTATTCCGCAGTCAACCATCCCATACTCCGCCTGAGCCAGTAATACCTGCTTCACTACTTACTTCATCCAGACTCCATCTTCCCACGCCAGCTAAATACAATGGCGATCCGAAGAATTGCCGCGGGTTTCTCAACCAGTGTAGTATACACTTTGAATTACAACCCGGAAATTTCCCCACTGCACGTACCAAAACTGCTTATATTGTTTCGCTACTATCAGGGCAAGCTCTGGCATGGGCATCACCACTCTGGGAAAAATCTGACCCAATTTTATTTGACATTGATAGCTTCCTGTCTACCTTCCGCAGAATATTCGACGAGCCTGGAAGAACAACGTCAGCCGCTTTAGATATTCTGCGCCTTCGGCAAGGGCAGCAGTCTGTGGGCCAATATGCCGTTCAATTTCAAACACTTTCCTCTGAACTATCTTGGAATAACGATGCTCTTGTTGCGGTTTTCTGGCAGGGCCTGTCTGACCACATTAAGGATGTATTAGCGTCTCGGGACTTACCTACAACGCTAGACCAATTGATTACCACCTGCAATCGGGTTGATCTTCGGTTCAGAGAAAGAGCTCTAGAAAAGAGGAAGCTGAAACACCCCAAGTTCCACCCTATTCAACGGGTCCGTGTACCGTCTCCTTTCCCTGAAGGACCCATGCAATTAGGCAAAGCACGTCTTTTACCCACCGAGCGAGAACGGCGAGTTAGAGAGAAACTTTGCTTATACTGTGTCAGTTCCGGACATCTGTTACATCATTGTCCTCGTAAGCCGGGTAAACACAACCTCCTAGCTGACGATGAGGAAGTGAGCCTAGGAGTGGCTCTTCGCTCCCCACAAGGCAAGGACTGTATTATCCCAGTCACTCTGAAACACGCTCAAGGCTCCCAATACATTTCAGCCCTGCTGGATTCTGGAGCAGCTGGGAATTTCATGTCTGCCAGATTAGCTGCTGAACTAGCCATTCCACTAGAGAAAATTCCAGTGACCATCTTTCTCTCTGCGGTTGACGGTAGCCGTATTCCAGGGGGTACCATTACGCATCAGACTTCTCCAGTGACGCTCCAAATAGGAGTTCTGCATTCCGAGTCTCTTACCTTTTTGGTCATCCCAGAAGCCACTAGCCCTGTGGTTCTCGGGTTTCCATGGCTTCAAACGCATAACCCCCATATTGACTGGTCGACTCCACAAATCCTGGCGTGGGCTCCAACTTGTTTCGGGTCCTGTTTACAACGTGTTCTTCCACATTGCTCCACCTCTGATAAGGAAGTTTTACCAGTTCCTTCTGCCTACCAAGAGTTCACAGACGTTTTCAGTAAGCAGGCCGCTGAAACTCTACCACCTCATCGGGATTGGGACTGTCCCATTGATCTTGTTCTGGGTAAAACCCCACCGCGTGGCAGAGTCTACCCTCTTTCTATCCCTGAGACAAAATCTATGTCTGAATATGTAAAAGAGAACTTGGAAAGGGGCTTTATTCGCCCATCCTCTTCACCGGCAGGAGCCGGGTTCTTTTTTGTAAAAAAAAAAGATGGTGGATTATGTCCCTGCATCGATTACCGAGGTCTCAACGACATTACCATCAAGAACCGGTATCCTCTGCCCCTCATCACAGAGTTATTTGACAGAGTCAAAGGTGCGCAAATATTTACGAAGTTGGATCTCCGCGGGGCCTACAATTTGATCCGTATCAGGCGTGGCGATGAATGGAAAACCGCCTTTAACACCAGGGATGGGCACTACGAATATCTTGTCATGCCATTCGGTCTGAGCAATGCCCCAGCGGTTTTTCAGAATTTCATAAACGAAATCTTTCGGGACTTACTGTACCATACTATTGTGGTATATTTGGACGATATCCTCGTTTTCTCCTCTGATATCCAGTCCCATCGCAGACATGTTAAAGAGGTCCTCAGCCGTCTCAGAAGGAATAAACTGTATTGCAAGCTTGAAAAATGCACCTTCGAAGTTGAATCCATTCCATTCTTGGGGTATATCATCTCGGGCACCGGTCTCCGTATGGACCCAGAGAAGGTGCAAGCTATTCTTAACTGGCCTCAACCATCTACACTAAAGGCAGTACAGCGATTTCTGGGATTTGCTAACTACTATCGAAAATTTATTCGTGGCTACTCTACTGTAGTAGCACCACTCACCGCCCTCACCAAAAAAGGAGCTAATCCTGCCAAGTGGTCTGAAGAAGCCCAATCTGCTTTTCAACTTCTGAAACAAGCATTTATTTCTGCTCCCATACTGAGGCAACCAGATTTAACCTGTCCATTCTACTTGGAAGTTGATGCCTCATCTGTCGGAGTAGGGGCAGTTCTCTCCCAAAAACCAGCTGATGAGCAATGGCATCCCTGCGGGTTCTTCTCCCGAAAATTTTTACCAGCTGAACGAAATTATGCCATAGGGGACAAAGAGCTGCTTGCCATCAAATTGGCGCTTGAAGAGTGGAGACATTTACTTGAGGGAGCTCGTTATCCTGTCACAATATACACGGATCACAAGAATCTGCTCTACCTTAAAACTGCACAGTGCATGAATCCACGTCAGGCCCGATGGGCACTATTCTTTTCTCGATTTGATATCCATGTCACCTTCCGTCCCGGTTCCAAAAATCGCAAGGCCGATGCTCTGTCACGTTCTATGGTAAAAGAAGAAGATTCCATCATTGTGGATCCACGGCCTATTATCAGCCCACTCAGCATCGCAGTCAGTAGACCCGACAATACACCTCCCCAGGGGAAAACTTTTGTTCCTGAGAATCTGCGTAAAAAATTGCTCCAATGGGCACATTGTTCCAGATTTGCCGGTCATGCTGGCATCCGCAAAACTCAATGTTTCATATTGAGAAGCTACTGGTGGCCTACGCTTCATCAGGATGTTCAGCAATTTGTTTCCGCATGTGGCAGCTGTGCCCAACATAAAAGTTCAAGACAATCTTCAGCTGGTAAACTTTTGCCTCTGCCTATTCCCACCAAACCCTGGACCCATATTTCTATGGACTTTGTTTCCGATTTGCCCAATTCTAATAATTTCAATACCATCTGGGTCATCGTTGACCGATTCTCTAAAATGGCGCATTTTGTTCCTCTCCGTGGACTCCCATCAGCACCTATCCTGGCTCAGCAATTTATAAAGGAGATCTTCCGTTTGCATGGGTGTCCTGAAGAAATCGTCTCAGATAGAGGAGTTCAGTTTGTGGCGAAATTCTGGAGATAATTGTGCCAAGCACTACAGATCAAACTAAACTTCTCTTCGGCCTATCATCCCCAATCCAACGGGCAAACGGAAAGAGTTAATCAAGACCTAGAAACATTTCTCCGTTTGTACATATCCTCTTCTCAAGACGACTGGGTAGATCTGCTTCCTTGGGCAGAATTTGCTCATAATAATCATTATCACGAATCCTCTGCTTCCACTCCATTTCATACGGTCTATGGCCTACACCCCAGGGTACCCTTGTTTACTCCACTTCCTACTGCCTCAGTACCTGCCTCTGAAGTTTTCCTAAAGAACTTTTCAGGCCACTGGCGCCAGGTACGGGAATCTCTACTTAAAGCGTCCCAACGCTACAAAATTCAGGCCGACAAAAAGCGACGAGCCATTCCAAGCTTGAAACCCGGAGACAGAGTCTGGCTGTCTACTCGCAATCTACGCCTCAGAGTTCCATCTATGAAATTCGCTCCTCGCTTTATTGGACCGTTTAACGTCTCCCGAGTCATCAATCCAGTGTCCTACAAATTACATCTACCATCTTACCTCAGGGTACCCAACACCTTCCATATCTCTCTCTTGAAACCACTGGTGCTAAATCGGTTTTATAAACCCAAACTGGTTTCTCCTGAAGTGCAGACTGAACATGGTAACGAATATGAAATTAAAGAGATCTTGGACTCTCGGTTTCGACATAAAACCTTACAATATCTAGTCGACTGGAAAGGCTATGGTCCAGAAGAGAGGGCCTGGATCAAAGCTTCTGATGTTCACGCTCCATCTCTCATCAAAAAATTTCACCGCAAGTTTCCAACTAAGCCCCAATCTAAGTGTCCAGTGGCCACTCGTAAGGGAGGGGGTACTGTCACAAATCGGGATCTTAGCCACACTTCTCTCCAGAGGATAGTTCTTGGCTCCAGTGTTCCTGACTGCATTCCTAAGTGCAGTGTTCCTGACTGCATTCCTAAGTGCAGTGTTCCTGACTGCATTACAAGTGCAGTGTTCCTGACTGCATTACAAGTGCAGTGTTCCTGACTGCATTACAAGTGCAGTGTTCCTGTCTACATTTCCAGACTGCTAATTCCCCTGCTATATTCTACAATCAGCACGAACATGAGCAAGAAGTTCATCCAGGCTGCTAAGTTCTGTTTCACTCCTGCTCCAGCTAGTCCCAAGGGTCCCGAATCGGATCAAGAAATTCAGACGACCGTGACACCATCTTATTTCATTTCCCCGAAAAGGCCTTTGACAGTGTTGGGTGGCCCTTGATGATGACAGCTCTCGCTTCCTATGGATTTAAAAAGAAAATGTAGGTTTAAATATACCAATGTTTCCTTAGTAAAGAGAAGAAGGTTATTCATAGAGGAACAACTTAAGCCTGTAAATACTGAAGAAACTGGCAAAGTCTGTGAACCTGTCTCTGCAGAAGTCAATACAGGTGAACCTGAAGATATCAGGAAGACGCCAAATGAAACTGACACAGCCAAATATAATCAAGAGGAAACTAAAGAAGGTATGTCCATGAATAGTAAATGTAATGTTTTTGAACTGTTTAATGTTACAACATATTTCTAAAAAGCCAGTCCAGTGAGATAGACTAATAAGACATTTTGTTTGAAGATCAGCACCAGATTCTGGTTAATCAAAATATTTTTACTCAATCCATTTTGTCATTGTCAATTTGCCAAGTTGAAAAGCCTATAGTCAGGGCTGCCAAGAGGAATTCTGGGCCCCAGTACAACAAATTCATGGGGCCCCCCTCATAGATGAGTATGGTAAAAAAAAAATCCAGGGGTGTGGTCATGTGTTTGGGGGCATGGCAAATGTGCCATTGGGGCGTGGCTAACACATCAAAATCACTATTCTCTCAATTCGCCCGAGAGTCACATATGTCCAAGCACTCCTGGCTTTCAGGACATCTAGCACCAAAGTGTAGTATAGAAAAAATGCAGTGTGTACACAGAGTTCAGTCTTGGCCTCCACCTTACATTGGGCACAACACTCACCAAAAATTTACATTGTCCCTACTAGAATCACAACATTTCACATACTGTCCTGCTCTCTCCTACCTGTTCTTCTCACTTTCACCACCTGTTGCTGCATGTTTCTTTAGTTGCGGCTTGTCTGGATCCTGGAATGCTGGGAGCTCATTTGGAAAAAATAGCTACATTTAGATAATTCCAAACAACCCTGGCGTTAAATCAATACCATTCACGATTAATAATTAGGCCTTCCTCTAGCTCCAATATTACAATAATGTGCCCCTTCATCATCGTCATGCCTTATGATCACACTGCGCCCTCCATGCTGCTTTTGCCCCCTTTATCTGGTTCCTCTTCATCACACTATACTATGCTGCTCCCCCCCTTTTTCAATTCCACTGTGCCATGCCTCCACCCCTTTTTAACCCCACTGTACCATGCTGCCCACCATTTTTTAACCCCACTGTGCCATGCTGACCCGTTTTTTAACCCCACTGTGCCATGTTGTTCCGTTTTTTAACCCCTCTGTGCCCCCCCTTATTTTTAACCCCTCTGTCATGCTGCCCCCCTCGTTTTTAACCCCTCTGTGCCCCCCTCATTTTTTAACCCCTCTGTCATGCTGCCCTACCGTTTTTTAACCCCTCTGTGCCCCCCTCATTTTTTAACCCCTCTGTCATGCTACCCCCCATCTTTAACCCCTCTGACATGCTGCCTCCCTGTTTTTTAACCCCTCTGTGCCCCCCTCATTTTTTAACCCCTCTGTCATGCTGCTTCCCCATTTTTTAACCCTTCTGTGCCCCCCCCTCATTTTTTAACCCCTCTGTCATGCTGCCCCCCCATTTTTTAACCCCTCTGTGCCCCCCTCATTTTTTAACCCCTGTCACGCTCCTTCCTCATTTTTTAACCCTTCTGTGCCCCCCCATTTTTTAACCCCTTTGTGCTCCCCATCATTTTTTAACCCTTCTGTCCTGCTGCCTCCCCATTTTTTAACCCCTCTGTGCCCCCCCTCATTATCCTCCCTTCACTTACCTTTTCTCCTTTCTTGGTCTTCTCTGCTGCTCTGTGCTCCATTGCTCCAGACTGACTGAATGCTGCATAGGCCCAGGCCGTGCCCCCTGGCAATGCCCGGGCCTGGGTAATTAGTACCCCTCCTCTCGGCGGCCCTGCCTATAGTACTTCACAATATGCAAATCACTTTAAATCAAGTATGGGTGATGCAACTACTGGTGGTAGCAGCAAATATTGCCATGTCTACAAGCTTTCAATTTAGTTAATGATATCACCTGAAGAAATTAAAACAGAGTTCTCCCATGGCAGCTCAACCTGCTCCTGTTGAAACATCTCAATCATCATCACTAGCTGCTGTAATTACAACTGGACAAAGCACATTATCAACAGAAGGGACATTAGAGTCATAGATTCAATGTGTAGTCAAGAAGACCAGTCTTTTCATCGCCCCACCTGTGGATTCAAGGTAAAGCCTGATTGACACACAAGCCAGGTAAGTGGCTCTCTCACTATCCACTTGCCTCTCCTTTCCAAAACTAATGTTTTTCCTGTCTCCAATGTGTGTGGGCTTTTTCTTGTCTCTATCTCAATCATTTTCCTCTCCCGGCAGGGTCTCCGGCTATGTTCATCTCTGGGTTCAAAATCTATCAGCTGAAAGTCAAGATAACCAGTCTTTTCATCAACCCACCTGTGGATTCAAACTCAAGCCTGATTGACACACAAGCTACAGACAACAGAGAATGCAATTGATCTGGGGCTTGGCATTTCTTTGAGCAACAGAATTAAATCATGCCATTTAGGGGCATATTCAACTCTCGGCTGAAACTCTGAAAATCCCGCGGTCCACGCACTATTACTATTATTACGGTAATAGTGTGCGGAAAAAACATTAATACGGTAATTTTCTCGCTGGATTTCAGCTCGCAGCTCCCAGAGCCGCGAGCTGAAATCCAGCTAACTATTACCGTAATATCGGTAATAGTTTTTACGTGGCGCGGAAACGGAAGAATTGAATATGCCCCTTAGACTGTACTGAATGGCCAATGCATAAACAGCATTTCTTGGAGCAGCATAATGAAATCATGCCATTGAGACTGTACTGAATGGCAATTGCATAAACAGCATTAATTGGAGCAGCAACAGAATGAAATAATGTCTGAACTAAAAGAAATTTAGAAAGTTTTTAAAAACTTATTACCTTTGTATGTACCAGCAAAAATGATTTTAATGTACATTTTATCTACATGGCAATGAAAAATAATGTTGAACTTAGCTGTAACTATGTGCAGACTTAATGACTATATTTTGTTACCTAACTAATATTTTGCTCTGTTTCCTCTTTATACTATTGAAATGTTATAAAAGAAACCTTTTCTTCCTGTAATTAGCACACTGATCTTAATTATTTGTGTAATGTTATGCACTTCTAAACAATGTATTGTCAACAAAAATTATTACATTATCACATTTTTTTAATGTTCTGCATATAAGTAAAGATAAAGAAAGTAATTTGATGTCACATTTATCTTACATCAAAATTCCACGTTTTTTGATAACTATTTAAAACTCTTCCAGGTTATGACCTTGCAATTAGTTAATCAAGATACACCAACCCATGTATAGATCTACTTTTAAAGTGCACTTTGACTCCAGATAGCACTTTTGAAGGCATAGAATTTCTGTATCAAAGAATCACCTGACAACTTTACTTATAGAACAAAAAATGAATTAACTGATACATTATAGTTTATACATGCCACAGAGAAAACTTAGCATGCATTTTAAATATTTTCTTCTCTAATTCTCTTAGTTAAATTCTAGTTTGGGAAGTCAAAAGGCACAATAAAAACTGATCTTTAAGACATGCATTGTAACGGCAATGACATATGTTCATTTGAAATGTAATGAATAATGATTTCACAGAAAAGTTAGTTTCTAATTGCAATAACCTTATATTAGAGGTGATAGAGGCTAATATAGTTGATCAAATTAAACAGTGTTGCTAGAGACATAAAAATACAAATACTAACCATGTTATATAGATTTAGTTTCCTATTGGATAATAAATGTCCAGTCTACATTGTGAAAAGAATTATATTATTTAACAACATTATGTATTCCAATTTTTCCATATCTAAAAAGAAGTACACTGTAACTATAAATTATACAATGGTACAATTTATTTTACACTCACAGTTCTTATGTAGACAGTAATAAGTAACAAATATTTATGTTTTTCAATATAATGATTCAATAATTAAATAAATAATTTTTGCAAAGCAGGATTAAGAAGCTTTTTTTAAACTTCTATTTATTAGGCAATATTAATGAAAAATTTACAAAGAATTTTTACAAATTCTAATTATCAACACTGCTTCAACGGTCTAAGCTTTAATATAGATTCCCTAAATTATTTGAAATGTGTTTGATCGCATCTTAGCGATGTATACTTACAAGCTGTATACTTTGTATATTAACATTTGTTTGTTTCATGTTAGATATCTATTTAGTAAGGTCATCTACAAGACTGCTGAACACTTTATTTTGAGTGGCCATTAAAATGCTAAAATTTACACCTAATCTCTTGACTTTTGGTCTAATTGGTCTGAAGTAAAATAGTTGAAAGACCCCAGACTATTTCAATAGGATTTAAATAAAAACACTAAAAACAATACCAACTTACAATAGTGGATTTCACACAACACTATTGTACGTGGGAGACGTAATGATATACATAATAGATTGCATTGGAAAAAATAAGTTAAACTAATTACTAGAAATCGAGGTCTTAAAAAATTTACATTGAATTCATATTTAGGTAGTCAACGAACGAAGACACACATCTAAAAATCTAAATTTTTTTTTTAAATAAACTGAAAACTATACTTATAGAAGTTTCTTATTGAAAGAGATTGCAATAAACTATATTTTCAGTATTACACGTAATGGAATATTTAGGATTTATTTCTAAATGTAATATACCCTTTATAAAAGTTAATCAAAATGCGGATTTCCATTACATGTGTAGTGATAAAACTGGGTCTTGGTTATTAATGTTCTGCTAGTAAAACATGTAATACAGTTTTGCAAGTTTTATTATAAGTCACGCTATTTAACCATACAGCCTTAAGTCTGGAAAACACCACTTCTAATTCTAATTACATATGGTATGTATTCTTGTATCGAAATGCAAGAGAATAGATTTGTTTGCACAGACATATTATAAGATAGCAAATAGAAATATTTTCTTTCAAGTGTCTTTCCAGTGCTGAACAGCCTGGGGTTGATTGACATTATGGCAAGGGGACCTCCTGCCACGTGTCCCCTTGCTATAGTGCAACCCCGGCTGGTTTACCTAGTGCTGGTTGTGTGGAAATCGAGAGGATCCCACGCAAATTTTTACAGATTTTCGTGTTTTTTTTTAACACATTCATAATATTTTAATATTAGACAGTCGCCTGGTCCTGCAACTGTATAGGCAGGCAGTGTAACAGCGATGTGTTTGCCAATCTCGCCTATAGAAAGCAGCATGTTGTATCTGCCGATTTTGAATTCAAACTCGGTCGAGTTTGCAAAATTGCAGCTTCATAAATTTAGCATAGGATTTGTAGAGCTAGAGTGGGGAAAATTCGGGTTCCGCGATTTGCAGCGATTATGAAAGCGGCGATATGGAAAGAAACTCATCTCCGATGATTTTGCTCAAATCGCTGGTTAATAAATCAGAGATCTTAAAATCGCTGGAAAATCAAAATCGCAGCTGGACACACAGAATTTTCAAAATTAGATTCATTTCAGACATACCGGGTATTGCAAGTATTTAGATACATAATTGTTTATGATATTATTATAATAAGTTTGTTTTTATTCTTACAGATCATAAAGACATGCTGGAATTTTGGAACCAGTGATTGCCAGATATAAGAAAAAGTTGGGTGAAGAGCCACATACAGATCTATTAGCCTCAATAAAGTTATGGTAAGTATTTGTATGGAACTTTTTTGTAAGAAGTTTTACAACAAATTGTTAAAAATGTTATGGCAATTCTACACTATAACATGTAATATTTTCAGGATTTATATACACTTGTTAATGACTAGTGAATAAAAATATTGTACAGAAAGTAAAATATTACTTCTAGAGATAACAGATAAAAAATGCCATCACGGCATAACACAGGGTCCATCACAGGAATCCAAAAATAGAGCGGGTATATTTTGGGGTGATGGCATAGTTTTAAGTTAAAGAAAACATATATGTATGCAGTCTTGGTACTGTTAAGAACAAGGATATTGATGCAAATATATATATATATATATATATATATATATATATATATATTTACAAGCAAGAAAGTGAGCTTTAACTTTAGATTGATTATGTATATACCTGTCCATAAGGTAATTACTATGACACAAGGGCTGTTTAATTGCTTTTAATTAACGTTGATGATAACAGTTAGCTTAAAACACCTGTAGTATATATTAAAACACTGCACGAAACTACAATATAAAAAGATTTTGAAATGCTATAAGGTTAAAAAACACAAAAATACACCATTGATGTTCACAATTAATACAAAAATTAGACAGAATTATAATATTCACTTGATTAATATTCTAAGCTTTAAACCTGAATGAATAAATAACCAAATAATACATTTTGTATGCTTTACTTAATAATCTATATTTTATTACTATACTATTAATATACTATTAAATGAATGTGTGTGAAAACTTGATAACTGGAAACTGAATTTAAGTTTTTAATTTTAGAATCTTCCTTCATATATTTTTGATTTCTAAAGGTCTAATAAAGGCCTAATAAATGTTTAAGGGGTTTTTATATGATTAATAGATGTTATACCTAAATTAGTACCTCTTTATTTGGCCTGCTTTTTTTGGGACCTTAGCTTTAAGAGATGTATTTGAGGAATATACTCAGTCTTCTAGTGGGAAGTTTAAATGATACTGCCCTTAAAAAAATGACATTAGCCTGTGTACTTTGCTGTATTCTGTGCTCTATATACTGTACTTGTTACTTTATATGGATATGTATGCTGTTTGCATTAAGTTGAGCTAGGCTAAACACTGTTAACATACGAGTAAAGTTAGGTGGACCTTCGATTAACAATAGTTAAAACATATCTGAGTAATATCACCAATAAAATGGCAACCGTACCTTGGGGGCATACTGTCACATGTTGTTAACAAATGTATACAAATTATTATATACTATATCTTAACCTGCTACTCTATATTCTATTATAGATTTGATTCTTAGTTCTGGTTTAATCTAAATGATATCTTAAAACATGTTGCTCTTTAGGTATAAATATTACAACTGATAAAATGGTGCTTGTAATTTGGGCTCATTATTCCTATATTTCATTTCTGTATTTGACTTTATATATAGGGAAGATTAATATATACCGAAATATATACTTTTGCTAGATGAAATATGCATGCATCCGCAGATAGGAGGGCAAGAGTGATGCGTTCCATTGAACAAAAGGAGAATGATATTGGAAATTCACATAGACGCCAAAATGTGATTGGACTAATTTTGATTGATGGGACTATTTAATCTAATGTGTTATCAGTGCTGTTATGACTCCTTGAAAAAGTCTCTTCAGATAAAAAATGCATCTGGACCCATGTACTGAATTTCCTCCTTTTCTAAACCAGCAATGGGACATTCTCTTTCTGGCCTGGAGCTCTGCCCACACTTGGAAATATTGGTGCATTTTCTTGGAGGAATACAGATAAGCTTTATTGTTTGATTAAATGTACAGGCATTTCGTTGCTCCATTATGATTCATTTTTATGATTGAATGTTTTTTATGATTACATTTATTATTAACTAACAGCCTGAGTATGTCACACTTCAAAGTTAATCCCAGCTAAGGAGTCCAGGAGGTGATGAGGCATATGGTGTTTATTGCTTAGAAAATACAAATAAATAGTACGAACCAATATAGTTGAAACTGAACAGGGATTTCTGATAAGGCTGAATTCAGGTTGCAAGGAATACCGCAGACACAGGTAGCAAAGTAAGTGGAGAAAAGTCCAGAGAAGTGGTATAAGCAGCAAATGTGAAAATCCAAGGGTACAGGAACAGCAGGAGAATAAAACCATAGGAATGGCAACAAAACAACAATGACCAGCACAGGAGAGGAAGAGAGGCAGGCATAAGTAGGCAACACCCAGGTGCAGAAGATAATTAGTGAGACAGGTTAACCCCTTGTAATAACTAAGGGAAAGGCAAAATAATAAACATAATAAAACATGGTCAAGGTCCTGGATGCAGGAGCTGCCAATAAGCAGCATGCGATGCAGACTGCTTCAGGCAGATCCTGACAGTACACCCCCCTTTCCCGTTAGGATGAATTCCAGACACTCGTATTACCGGAAGTGATTAACATCTTTGGAATCATAGTCCACAATGAGGGGTCTGGCAAAAAGTCTTCATCAATGGGCGTGGAGGTGGAAGAAGTCATTCCAGAGCGAAGTTGAAATACCATAGACCCTCCTCTCCTCTTTTGTCCTTTCTTTCTGCGGGATCTCCTCAGAATAGGAGCCTGAAACAACTTGGTGGAACACAAAGGTAGTTTTTGAACTGAAGGGATGGATGATACTGCCGGATGCACAGATGAGCGTAATAAGTGGCAACATCTCTGGAGTGGACTGGAGGGACAGGGCCCCCTTTGGAGCAGACTGGAGGGACAGGACCCTCTCTGGAACAGACTGGAAGGGCAACACTCCCTTGGATGCAGGCTGTAAGAGCAGCGCCCTCTCAGAAGTAGGCTGGAAGAGCAGAGCCCTCTCGGAAGCAGGCTGTAAGGGCAGCACCTTCTCGGAAGCAGGCTGTATCTCAGGAACAGAGACAGCGGATGGCGACTCCGAACTAGAGACAGCGGCTGGTCACTCGGAACTAGAGACAACAGCATGCGACTCAGAACTGGAGTCAGTGGCTGGTGAATCGGAACTGGAAACAGTGGCTGCTGACTCGAAAGTGGAGTCAGTGGCTGGCGACTTGGAAATGGAGAATGCGGCTGGCAACTCGGAACTGGAGCCAGAGGCTGGCGACTGGTAACCAGGGACAGCGGCTGGTGACTCGTAACTGGAGACAGCGTCTGATGACTCGGATCTGGAGACAGCGGCTGAAGACTTGGGATTAGAAACAGAGGCAGGAAACTCGGGAGCAGAGGAAGAGGCATAGGCTGGAGCCTCAAGAGCAGAGACAGTGGTTAGATACTCAGGACTGGAGACAATGGTAGGAGACCCAGGACTGGTGACAATGACAGGAGACTCAGGACTGAAGACAATGGCAGGAGACTCAGGACTGGAGATAGTAGCAGGAGACTCAGGACTGGACGCAAAGGCAGGCACCTAGAAACTGGATGGCAATTCAGAACTGGAAGCAGGGGATGGCACCTCAGAACTGGAGGCAGAGGCTGGCACCTCGAAACAGGAGGCATAGGCTGGCACCTCGGAACTGGATAGCAACTCGGAAATGGAGGTAGAGGTTGGCACCTTGGAACTGACTAGTAACTCTGAACTGGAGACAGGGCCATCTTAACAACATTATGGGCCACCGGGCAAAGCAGTGCACCGGGGCCCATATATATATATATATATATATATATATATATATATATATATATATATATATAATGTGTGTGTGTGTGTGTGTAATACATATATATATATATATATATATATATATATATATATATATATATATGTGTGAGCTCTGTGACAACCAATTGCAGGCTCCTCTAGTGTGCTCTGTGACAACAAATTGCAGGCTCCTATAGTGTGCTCTGTGACAAAAATTAGAAAGAGCCTTTTGATTCCTCCTGCTGCACATTGCATGCTGTAATAATAAAGCAGCAGTTTCAGCAGTGAAAAGGTTACAATACCATATCCCATAATTACGGTACCGTATAAAATCAGCACCATTCCACGTTCTGCCCAGAAATGGCTCAGAAAAGATTTTCATACAGTGCTGATTTCAAATTAAAAAGTGATCCAGTTTGCAAAACTGAATGGAAATCGTGCTGCTGAGCGTAAGTTTGGTCCGCCCCCAACTGAGAAAACAATCCGAGACTGGCTATGGGAAGAAGAAACCCTACTGAAAACGCCACGGCAGAAGAAGGTTATGAGAGGCAAGTCAGCAAAATGGCCTGATTTAGAGAGAGAATTGAAGATATGGATTGAAGAGCAAAGGGCAATTGGAATTCCTGTGTCCACAAAGATGGTTCAGCATGAGGCAAGAAGAATTGCTGATACAAATGAAGTTACTGACTTCAAAGGAGGACACAATTGGTGCTTCAGGTTTATGAAACGGAATGGACTAAGCATGTGTACACGCACCAGACTTGCCCAAAGGATGCCTGAAAGCTATGAGCAGAAGGTCCTTGAATTTCATCGTTTTGTCACACAATGTCGGAAGACACATCAGTTTGAGTTGGGACAGATTGCAAATATGGACGAAGTCCCCCTTCAATTTGATGTCCCAAGTAACAGAACTGTTGATAAGAAGGGGGTAAGAACTGTATTTGTGAAGACAAGTGGACATGAAAAGAGCCATTATACAGTTGTTCTAGCTTGTTGTGCTGACGAAACCAAGCTGCCTCCTATGCTGATTTTCAAACACAAAACAATGCCAAAAGAAGTCACTCAGAGAGGAGTGATTGTCCATGTTCATGACAAGGGTTGGATGGATCAGGATGGGATGAAGATCTGGTTTGAGAAAGTTTGTAGCAGGAGACCAGGTGCGCTCTTACGCAAACCTGCCCTATTGGTGCTTGATCAGTTCAGGGCACACATAACACCAAACACAAGGAAGATTGCTGCAGAGCAAAAAACAAAACTTGCAGTCATACCTGGAGGCTTGACATCCCAGCTCCAACCACTTGATGTCAGCATTAACAAACCCTTCAAAGCTACCATGAGAGAGGAATGGAACCAATGGATGAAGTCTTCTGGGGACAATTTGACACCAGCAGGAAGAGTGAAAAAGCAAACTATAGGAGAAGTTTGTACCTGGGTGAAAAGATCCTGGGATAATATCAATATTGAGATCATTGTCAAGTCATTTAAGAAGTGTGGCATTTCAAATGCCTTAGATGGAACTGAGAACGAGGCAATATATGAAGACAGCGATTCGTCATCAAACACAGATGAGGACAAGATAATGGTTGAAAGTTCTGCTAGTGATGATGAGTAGTTTTATGATAAATAAAACTTGAGTTCAATAACTGTATGTAATAAATTAAGGTGCGTCTTATACATGGGTGTGTCTTATACATGGGGAAATACGGTATATATATATATATATATATATATATAAAAACAAAAACAGACATAGATCATGTTAGGACTGACCAGAATGGGAAGACTTTGGCGTAAGTTGGTCAGCTTAACATATATTGCAATATGTGGAAATAACATTCCCTGTTTTTACTATAGAACAGTACTTGGTACAGCATTAATTATGTGTTTGGAGAGTGCAGAGTATCCCTGTTTACTTATATATATATATATATATCTTTTTTTTTTACATGTGCTCACTCAGCGTCCCTTCGACTAGAGACTAAAATCCCCCTTAACTTACCTTTCAATTGCTTTGTTCTCCGAGTCCGATCCCCTTCTCTTCTTTTTTCTGTGTCCTCGCTGAGTCACTGCCGCTGTTCTCCGTTCTGCGCTCCTCCGTGCTGTCTCTACTGGCACGGTAGAGACATAATTTATTAGTTCTTCTGCGCCGCCGCTCCTCTTCGGTCAGATGGGGACGTGGACCACCTGTGAGCCTGGAGTTAGTTACACCATTGTTCTTGGTAAACAGTAAGTTTGTACTAGCACTATTAAGAAATAATGTTTGCACCTATCCAGCAGCATCAGAAATGGTATATATGAAATCTGACAGTCTCCGGAGTGGGCCCATAAGTAAGGCAGAAAATTGAGCCAACTGAGAACATAGTAAAATTATGTCTGCTTGTAGAGTCTGTAGCATAGGTAGTTCAGTAATTTGTGAGGCAATGATATTACAAGAGGAGACAAATGAAAAACAAGAGTCCCAGGGTAAAATCTGAAGCAGGATCTTTCACACGACTCCAAAGTTGTCTTTTGGCTGGTCATATTGTCACGCTTCACAGTAAATCACAGCCAAGGAGTCTGGCTTGTCATGAAGCATAAGGTGTTTATTGCTTAGAAAATACAAATAAAAAGCATGAACCAATATAGTTGAAACTGCAGAGGGATTTCTGGTAAGGCTGAATTCAGGTTGCAAGGAATACCACAGACACAGATAGCAAGATAATTGGAGAGATATCGGGAGAAGTGGTATAAGCAGCAAATGTAAAGATCTGAGGTTACAGGAGCAGCAGGAGAACGAAACCCTAGGAAGGGCAACAAAACAACAATGACCAGCACAGGAGAGGAAGAATGGCAGCTATAAGTAGGGAACACCCAGGTGCAGGATATAATTAGTGAGACAGGTTAACCCCTTGTAATAACAAAGGAAAAGGCAAAATAGCAGCACCTCTGATGAACAGGGGTACTGACAGATATCATAATTAAACAAGTCCAAGGTCCTGAAGGCAGGAGCTGTCAATGCAAAGCAGCATGCGATACAGAGGGCTGCAGACAGTTCCTGACAGAGCACTCTTGAGATTTTGATATGTGGACTTTTAGGTGAAGAACATACTACACTATTTGGCTTTCTTCTAAGTTGCAGTTCCCTTTTTTGATAAACTCTTTGGACATGAAAAAATGTTAAGATCTTAACAGCAAATACATCAGATAAGCATACTGTTTTTTGTATTTTGGTACACTACCTTATGGTCACATTGTTAAAAAAGTTTTACACTTGTGTGGTGCTTCTTTCCTGGATTTTAGGTCTGATACTTGCAGACAGGAGTTGTAAGATAAGAAGCTGCCTACTATCTGTGAGAATAAGTATTTATTTTCCATTGCCTTACTACACAATCACAGAATTTGTGGTCACTTAGCACCTATTTTGCTTATGTTTCTATTTAATCTATATTTTATTATTGAAAATACAGTAAAAAGCTTGTTATTTGGAATATTTAATATAATTAAAGTTTGATTGAGCTATAGCCTTTTTAATTACACAGTTTTATTATTATAGGCAAATAATCCTTATTGAAATTTATTATGTCAACATTTTAACATTGTCGGAAATGTCTCCATGCCAGAATATTGCACGTCAACATATTTCGAGTCTACGTTGTCATTCTTCCAGAAATATGGCTTTATACATTTAGTCATTGTAGGCATTATCATTTCGGGATTTGACCATCGAATATTCCGAATATTCATACCCAACTCTTTGGGAGAGCACAATGGCTTGTAAGATGGACATTCAGAGAAATGTCAGCAAGTATATAAGAAAACAGCAACACTGGGTGCTCCAAAAAGCTACTAAATAGAGCACCCAGTGTTGCTGTTTTACCTTGTTTTAGGAAATATTATACCTTCCTTGAAACTACTGCACTGCTCTCCTTCAGGGAACGTTATTAATCATTCACACATAAAAGTGATATTATAAAAGGTCTGTAAATTTATAGTTAATATTCAGAATAAATAAAGAGTATTATTTGTAATTTATGATATAGGTATGACAATTGTATTAATTTATGATATAGGTTTATGATCAAGATATTTAATTAGTTATTTAGTGTTATTTACTTTTTTACATTTTTTCTTTTCTCAAAATGATTAGCTTCATTTTGGAAGCAGACTAAATAGAATACAAGTCTAATAAAATCATTGTAACCAATATTGACAGTGTGGATATAAATACAAAGGATCCCTTTTAGATAATGGCAGTCCCACCTAATTTTTTTTATACAATTGAATAAGTTACAACATAAAGAAATAAGACATTAGTGGGAACTTATTACCCTGTAGGAATAAGTTCAACATTGTCAAATCCCCAGAGGTTTGAGAATTTTAAGGAAACTCACATGGGGCTCTGGATAATGAATCTTTCAGAATGACTGGGAAATAATTCTTGATACATGTCCCTTTGAATTAATAGAAATTCTACATAGCAGAAGACTTCCAGAGAGAAATAGATATTGTTATGAAACAAGTCATAATGGGGCTCATTTAGAGTTGGCCGTATGCCTTTTTTGTGTAAGAGAAGCATATATATGCGTACTGCAAATGTGTGCTTAATATATGTCAGCATCTCAGTTTTTGCATATTGTTGACTTGCATCCCTTTACGTCTAGAGAGAGAGAAATGGGGCAAGTCGGGGTGTGCACTCTAGGCTATGTTCTTGTAAATGCAACCTAAAATAGATAAGGGGAACATCCCCAGGTACATTTTTTAGGAGGCAAATCTTTTGCAGGTAAAGGAGTGCAGGTGTAATGGTACGTTATGATGATGATGACTAACAGCAGCAATTGTTGAATCCTTGCATGCTGACCTCACCAGCTGCTGGTAATTAATTAATTAGCATCATGGCTATATTAGATTTAGTTGGAACCATCTATTTGCATTACTTATTTGTCTTTTCCATTTGGACTACTGCAGGTAAGAAATTAACATTGGATTTTGAAAGGGCAAAACAGGTGAAGATGTTTGTATTTAATCACATTTTGGGAATATGTGGTTTTCTGTCGAAACACTATTTTTTTGGGTATATGATATCATCATCATCATAATTTATTTATATAGCGCTACTAATTCTGCAGCGCTGTACAAATAACTCATTCACATCAGTCCCTGCCCCATTGGAGCTTACAGTCTAAATTCCCTAATATAGACACACAGACAGACAGAGAGACTAGGGTCAATTTTTATAGCAGCCAATTAACCTACCAGTATGTTTCTGGAGTGTGGGAGGAAACCGGAGCACCCGGAGGAAACCCACGCAAACACAGGGAGAACATACAAACTCCACACAGATAAGGCCATGGTTGGGAATCGAACTCATGACACCAGTGCTGTGAGGCAGAAGTGCTAACCACTAGGCCACTGTGCTGCCCACATGATACTGACCTGGGGCAAACTTAAGGGGAGGTACGAGTTTCCCAGAAACCCCAATTGCGTTGAATCATGCTAAAAAGTTGTTTGAATCAGCAGACAACTATTCACAGATCAGTGAATTACAGACAATAAGGAGTCTCCGCTCATCTGTCCCTCCTAGTCATAACAAAAACAGCATTGTAATGTGAAACCATCAGGATTGGGAGGAGTAAGGCAGAGAGTGGAGGCTTCTTGTTGGGTATAATACACACACATATCCAGCAATGGCTGTCTATTGAATGGAAAAATAAAGAGTACA
Organism: Mixophyes fleayi; assembly: GCF_038048845.1. Lineage (NCBI taxonomy): Eukaryota > Metazoa > Chordata > Amphibia > Anura > Limnodynastidae > Mixophyes > Mixophyes fleayi. Next base: position 113,763,560 of record NC_134403.1, on the reverse strand, counting down.
GTGATAGGCTAATCTTTAATAATTTATATCCCTTTACAATCACTGTTGCTTATTCAAACTCCCAGGTCTGAGAGAACCTCCCTACCTCTTGCACAGTGTGAGGTGGGATAGAAATATGAATCCCAGCCCTCCTATCCCAGCATGTTACTCCTATACCCTCCATGACAGCAGCTGCACCTATTTTTTTTATTATTTAAAAATCTATGTTACAAAAAGCTGCAAACAAAAATAAAGCTGGTAGATACATAAGTGCCTATTTATTTATGTGCGATGATAAGGCTGATTTTCTGTTGCCACTTAATGCAGTGATAGAAAATCAATTATCTCGCAATTTATCAATTAAATATTCCTGAATAATACTCATATGCCTCTGCAGTACTGACCCGGAGCAGTAAGAGTTAACTACAAAGAATAAAGCATTACTACAGTAAATAGAACCCAGCATCTGTGCAAGTTACAGCAGATTATTTCACAGCCTTTCTGTGATGTCACTGTGCTGATTACTATTAAGTTACAAATCTATTGAGTTTATATATATATGCATTGAATTTTACCTTTTCAAAGCAGGTGACTTTTGCCTGCTTATAGCTTTTATTTCCTGTTGCATAAGAAAGTTCTCACGGCCTGATTATGTCTTAGTCAGATAAGCAATGTTTACTTAGTAAGATTCAAGATGTGTGTGGTATGTTTTTCTAAAATCAATAAAAAATACTTTATTGGATTATTTTACATACTTACACTGTTGGGTGACACTTGCGCAGCTATAAGCAATGTCTGCTGTAACTGAATAAGGATTGCCCACAGGAGAGCTTCCAAGCTGTGAGTATCAGTGCTGTCTATGTTGGTAAGTGGCTTTAGATGCTGCACTGTAGCTCTGGTGGTGTTCTCAAGTTGCACACTATTGGGAACGCAACTTGAGAAATCGCTCATATAGACTCCTTATATATGTGTGCATTTGTTGGGAATGACAATCAATGTGTTCAGCTTGGTTATGGGCCTGGCCCCCAAATCACTTGAGAAGCTAACAAGGCCCTTGAATCGTTTATGCTGTTATCCAGTCTCCCTTCCTCTCAAAGCAATATTGAATGTATGTCTTTTGTATGTGTGTCTTTGGGCCAAGGTATTTCTCCCATGATCCATACATGATTGATACGTTGATTGGCATCTGCCTATACTGATCCTGGTATATGGTATATGTTTGTGTGGTTATAGTAAGTTAAACAATTTAACTACAAAAAAAATATTCTGTTGCAAGTTTATTGCGGCAACTTATGTTCTGAAAGCATTTAGAGCCCTCCCCCTCTAAAATTTCTGCGCTTTCCCCTAATTATATTATTATATTGTGTACAAAGAAGGTTCTAAGACTTTAGCACTTATTACTAACACTGTCCAGCCTCATTTCTACCCTATGGTTACATATTTGTTACACCTGGTGCAAAACCTACTGTTTTGAGTTGGAAACATCTTGAAATACTTTTGACTGAACATACACATGTAAGTATGCTTTCCAAGTGCAGTCCCTGGGGGCAAGGCAGGTGCTCTAGGCCCAGTGTCGGACTGGCACATGAAGGGCCCACCGGGAAAATGCTGTGGTAGGGGCCCACTACATTGGGGTGTGGCCAACTGTAGGATGGGGTGTCATCAGCCCATGGAGGACAACATATAGCACCATAGTGTGGTCCATAAAGAGAAGAGTGGATATTCCAAATTAGGCCAATTTTACATGTATCCAGTAAAAAGACTAGAAATAAAAATATGTATCAATTAATAAATAACCTTTATTTATACTGGTAAACATGTGTGAAAAAATACAAAAATATAAATTAGAACTAGAAAATGCAACAGCAGATTTTAAAGGAAAGGATATAAATGAACTATCACACAATTATGGACATCTTTAATTTAGTTTAACAATGAGAAGGTATCATGCAAACATAAAATATATAAATCAAGTACCTTAACATTCAAACAACACACACAGGTTTAGTTTCAAATAACTTCAAATAAACATGTTTATAATCTGCGTATCACAGACAATGCAAAATACCTGCATTTATTACCTCCTTAATTTTTTGGAGTGGTATTGCTAAAGTTTAAGACTGAAAACATTAACACAACAACAATTTAGTTGAACCCTGAGAACGTTTGACACAACAACGCAAAAAATATAAATAACATTCCTTAATATTGAAAGACAGTTATGAATTTCAAATAACTTTACATAAATGTGTTTATAATTTGCCTTGAACAGTCAGTGCAAAATACCTGCATATATTACTTCCTTCCCTTTTTGGAGCGGTATTGATGAAGCATTATAGGTAACAGCAATATCCGTTTCAATATTAAGAAGCAGAAATGATTCTAACATTGATCTCAATCGATTTTTTACTATTTTAAGCTTTGAAAAAGCCCTTTCACAAGATACCTGAGTACAAGCTAATGTAAGAAGAGTTTTATATACAGCAAACAGATTGGTATATGGAGCAGACTGTAATTTGTGATCAAAAAGGAGCCGGTAGCAACAGGTCAGGCAGTTTTCCCAGGCCTTATTTTTTATATAGTACAAGGTAAAAAAGGAATGTGAAATCCAAATAGCGCTTCACTTTTAACAGCCGCCCGCTGGAATTCAAAGGGAATATACACAACTTCCCAACAATTCATAGACAAAATACAATAATATGAAGACCTACAGGCACTTATAAATATTCTTTCTGAATAAATAATAAAAATAATACTTAAATTTAGTGATGACCACCCTCCGATTCTTATTTCTCACAAATATTCATGTGATCATGGAACAGAGAGAAAAAAGGACAATATAGTGTAATACAGTCCAATTGATATATATAACAACAAAACTATATTGTTCAATAAACACAGAATATCTTCTCTTATATGTAGACACCCCCTATGGTGGGGTACTCGCAAGAGTCAGGTGAAATATAGACTCATCAAAAAGTAACTTGTCTTTTCTTTTCACAAAGTCTCCATTCATGGGATATTTCCATTGACACAAATTTTAGATGTTTCACCTGTTTGTTGCCGAGCAGGTAAGAAATCTTCTTTCACTCCTTGCAGGGTCCTCTACTGGAGCTGCTACTTGACTCCCAGATTGCCTGATGGAACGTGGAAGATCATTCCACAGCAGGGGAGCAGCCCGGGCAAAGTCTTTACTGTGGTTATGCAATGTACTTGATGTTTTCTGTCTGGAAGGTGCTGCACACTTCATGTGGCGCTACCTCCCTCCTATCTTGCTGGTAAGGCTGCTGTCCAATGCACTGATGTCCAGGTATACTGATGTCCAGATGTACTGATGTCTAACACAGAATGCTGTCCAGACTTCACTCCTGCCCAGGAGCAAACACAGGATTTCTGTTACTTGCTGATATGCCCCCCGCTTCCCACCAACTTTGGTGGGAAGCGGGGGGCATATCAGTGATGACCACTGCGGATTGCTTGATCACCTGTCTGAAGATAGTTCCAACTCTGTTTCCCTCAATCATGCATTACAATCTCTTATATCCCATTCTTATCATGCTGTATTATAATCTCTTCATTATAAACAACCTCATATATAATGATGCCAACAAGGTAAGATAGCAGGATTGCCAAGATCTCAATATAATTATGCCATGCTATAATATCAACCATATATGTGCCATCCTACTTTGTCATAATCATGCCATCCTTTAATATCAAACATATACGTGCCATCCTACTTTGTCATAATCATGCCATCCTTTAATATCAACCATATACATGCCATCCTACTTTGTCATAATCATGCCATCCTATAATATAAACCATATATGTGCCATCCTACTTTGTCATAATCATGCCATCCTTTAATATCAACCATACACATGCCATCCTGCTTTGTCATAATCATGCCATCCTATAATATAAACCATATATGTGCCATCCTACTTTGTCATAATCATGCCATCCTTTAATATCAACCATATACATGCCATCCTACTTTGTCATAATCATGCCATCCTATAATATAAACCATATATGTGCCATCCTACTTTGTCATAATCATGCCATCCTTTAATATCAACCATACACATGCCATCCTGCTTTGTCATAATCATGCCATTTTTTAATATACATGTCATCCCAGCTCTTATTAATCATGTCAAACTTATTACACATTTTCTGATTGTCTTGCTAAAAATGAAATCTTCAGAAACAATAAAAATATTAGTATAGAGAAATGTTTTCCTATCTGTAAAAAATGAGTATCTGTATTTCTGATTGATCCTGGATTCTTAATCTGGGTGCTGCTGGATTCAGGCCTGGTCTGGTTTTTCAGATTATGTTCTACTTTGCAAATGGGGCCCAGTGTGTTTTCTGTATTGCAATATATAAGAACATTTTATCACAAATGCTTTTACAAATAAATTCCACAAACATATATAAAATTCAACTCTACACACCCCACTTTTCTCTGTATTCCCAACATTTTGATTATTCCTATATTTCTATTGTTTAAGTCTTTATTATTTATGTCATATTTGCCAACCTTATGTTGGCCGGGTCCGGGAGTGTAAAAAGACCCCAAACAAGCATTACATCACTGGAGGCCGGGCCAAAATGACGCAAATTGCGAAGCCCCGCCCCCTCCGCCCGTACATTCCGGCTTTAATTTTATTGAAGTGGGCAGATGGGCCAGATGTGGGAGAATCGCCAGCCCTCCCGGGAGTCCGTGCGACCTACCCGGAATTAGTGAGTCTCACGGACATTCCGGGAGAGTTGGCATGTATGTCAATTAATGTCTTTGTTTTTCAAACCTTCACAAAACAGAGCCAGACTAGAAGTGCATTTGCGATATTGTGTAATGATTGAGAGGTATTTCTGATTAGACTTCGTCTGGGCCAGTGTTTTATACGACATTTATCAGGGACATTTAAGGCACAGTTCTCCTGCTGTTACATAGAAGCAGGAATAAACTAACTCTGCTGAGTTCTGGACCTGCACACTGAAGTCTTGCTGTAGACCATGGTTGTCCAACCCGCGGCCCAGCATGCCTGTAAACAGGGCCTGATTAAGGGTTCTGGCCGCCCTAGGCTAATACGGTCGCAGCGCCCCCCCCCCCCCCCTCCTCCGAATATATAGGTGTATAGGAACACTCCTGAATATGAATGTTCAGGTGTATTCTCCAGCATTCAAATTTAGACAGATTGTGCCATTGTCTCTTACCTGTCCTTGCTCTTCTCTCTTGCAACTTTGTTATCCTCTCGCTGGCTTCTAGAAAGTTGGCGTCCTTTTTTGAAAATGCAAAAATGTATTATAATGCAAACCCTGAATGATTAGGCCCTTTAGTTAAAACAAAACACTCCATTATGGCCAGCTAAAAGTACCCCATTGGACAGGCATATATAAGCAATATCTGAATATTTGTTGTCAATCAAATACAAACCTCTACCAGCCCCATCTCACTAATATTTAGTATTCTAGTGATTGCTGAGACCACCCATGTGACCACCACACAATCATGAGATTCTGCCCCCCAAAGCTGCTCTATTTTTTAAATACCCCCTGCAGCCATTTTCCTTAACCACAACCCCCCCCCCCCCCACAGCCATTTTCCTTAACCCCTGCTGCAGCCATTTTCTTTACCTCCCACCCTGCATCCATCCCCCTTGCAGCTATTTTCCTTACCTCCACTCTGCAAGCTAGCTATCCCCCCCCCCGTCACATCAAAACTCCCCCAGTCACATATATCAGCCCCCCTCCTCTGCCCTCCTTCATACATATCAACCTCTCTACCTCCCTATAGATTTTCATGGCAGCCCCCCCCTCCCACCCTATAGATTTGTATGACAGTCCCCCTCTCCCTCCCTATACATATGCATGACAGTCCCCCCTCTCCCTCCCTATAGATATGCAGGGTAGTCCCCCCCCTCCCTATAGATATGCAGGGTAGTTTCCCCCCCCCTCTCTACAGATATGCAGTGTAGTTCCCCCCCTCCCTATAGATATGCAGGGTAGTTCCCCCCCTCCCTATAGATATGCAGGGTAGTTCCCCCCCCCTTCCTATAGATATGCAGGGCAGTTCCCCCTCCCTATAGATATGCAGGGCAGTTCTCCCCCTCCCTATAGATATGCAGGGCAGTTCCCCCCCTCCTTATAGATATGCAGGGCAGTTCCCCCCCTCCCTATAGATATGCAGGGCAGTTCCCCCCCTCCCTATAGATATGCAGGGCAGTTCCCCCCCCCCTCCCTATAGATATGCAGGGCAGTTCCCCCCCCCCTCCCTATAGATATGCAGGGCAGTTCCCCCCCCTCCCTATAGATATGCAGGGCAGTTCCCCCCCCCCTCCCTATAGATATGCAGGGCAGTTCCCCCCCCTCCCTATAGATATGCAGGGCAGTTCCCCCCTTCACTTACCTGTAGTTGTGCCAGCGTCGCTCCTCTCCTCAGATCAGCAGATAGGAAGTGAAGACGTCCTGCTTCCTATCTGCTGCACAGCAACAGGCAGTCTGGCGATTGGCTGTCTGTTGCTAACCACTGACCACCAATGCTTTTGATCGTCGAGCCCTCCACCCCCCCGCAGCGACCCCCCCTCCCCCACCCCGAAAAAAAAAATGAATGAAGAAAAAAAAAAAATTAAAAAAAAAAAAAATTAAAAAATTTTTTTTTTAAAAAAAAATAAAAAAATAAAAATACCCACAGTGCCGCGCCCCCGGGACCCAGTGCCCCAGGCTGCAGCCTGGTCAGCCTAGTGGTTGATCAGGCCCTGCCTGTAAATGTGGCCCAGCAGGAGTTTTGGTTGTGGCAAGGGGGCAGCGCTGAAAAAAAAAATCCTGCAAAAGAAAAAAAAAAGAAAATACTTACCTTGCGGTCACGTCAGCTGGCGCTACGGCTTCCTCCCTGGTCTCCTCCTCCGTGTGGTGCTCGCAGTGAATGTCGGGGGTGACGTCATCACACCCGACATCCATTGCGTAGCGCAGCACAGAGGAGTCACCCGCGAGAACTATCAGCAGCAGTGAAAGATTATCCAGTATCTTATTGTTGTTGCTCTGAATTTGGACTTTCTGCACCATACAATTATGAACTAGCTGTGTTCTCTGTATGTATCTGTGACGAAATGAGTGTGATAACCCTGTGAGCATTCAGTGTCTCATTTCTCACATAATGTGGATTATCGCATGTACTTTTTATAGCCCTTGCTTTTGTTCCCAGCTCACCAGGCTACAACTGCATTGTCCAATTACATGTGGCTAAGGGGACATTGTAGTTCAGTGTACATATGTATATTGTGTATTGTATATTGATGACTTGCAGTAAGGTTGCTATTCATTGTCTTTAAAGTGAAGGCAGGGGGATTATGGGTAGGGATCAGGTTGCCATGTGCTGGAGTAGGAAAACTAATTAGTGTCCATTGTTCTCATCAGGCTAGTCCAGACAGGCCATCTAACAAGGAGGGTTCTCTGGAGGGACAGCTCATCTTCACTCCCCTGTCCAACCCCCTAGTCCAGCACTGACCAATGGTTAAGTAGAATAGACCCAGGGGTTTGCCCAGGGAGGGGAAAGACTGTGGAAATTAGACCTGGGATATAAGGAACAACTCCAAGGGGGAGGGGTGTTCATTCTGGGATTTCATTCATGAAGGTGCAAGATCTAGCTTTTGAGTTGTCGTTCTCTAAGTAGAGTTTATATATGCAGCTGAGAGAAATCCATGGGCCGTGAAGTCTGGACAGCAGGTGACTATATCTCCTTAAGTTAGTGGGGTAAGGGACGGAGGATGTGATAAATTTGCCTGGCATTTATTTACTGTGTGTATATAATATTCTAGTGTTGTTTGTATGACAATAAATATACTGTTGTATTTTTATAACTGCATTTTGCCTGAGTGACCATACGAATCCTAAAAGGTACTGGGTAGCACTGGGCCAGATATACCGGGTATCTTCACAGTATCTAATATAAATATTAAGAGATGATTGTATTTTTAATATTTTAAACCATTTTAAATGTGCAGTGCTGAGTAGGGTGAAAATATTACCCACTGTTACCCTCATCGGAGGCTGCTCCATGAGCCATTTTTCCAGCCACCCTATCTTTAAATCTCTGTAGATTTCTATTAGTCCTCCTGATGCTACCTATATCGGTGACCATTTAAAACTGGTCAATAAAAAAATGTATTCATGGGTGCAGAAAGAGAGGAAAAAAAAGTTTTTGGCATTTAATTACCCGAACCCCACTAAGGCACAGATGCAGGTAAGTTAAATTGTAGCTGGTAATGGGACTACTGCTTTAATCATGATTCTGCAACAGGTTTCCTAACTCTTACTAACTTAATTTCCAAGTAAATTTAATATGTTAACTATGTTTTCTATGGTTTTTTCGATGATCAGCTATCGTTAGTGTTAGTGTATTTTATGTGCAGCCCAAACCAACTCGTCGTCTTCCAATGTGGCCCAGGGAATCTAAAAGGTTGGACACCCCTGCTGTAGACATTGCAGCTCTGTCTGGTGTCAGTCATAAACAATAAATCTTCCTTGCCAGGAGACAGTGTTTACTATTATTTTTAGGGGAGTGAGCAATAAATGTAAATCGTTTTTGTTGTGGAATTACTGTATGGCCTTCATTTTTTACATTTTATGTTGCATTTGTATTATTAGGATTTTGGGGTAAAGACATTTGTGCAGCATAATCGATTATTTTAATGAACAATTCCTTGTCTCATTTGAACTGTGTATTTATGTGTTACATGCTTACAAAACGCCTCTTTTTGCACTCTTTGATAAGAGCCATTTTACTTGTTTAGAAGCTGCCTAGAGTTCAATTGAATTGTTTTTCTCTTCTAACTGAGAAAACTTCAGTACTTTGAATACTGTTTTTATGTTTGCTCCTATTTTTTTTACTGCACAAACAAATCTTGTATTAGTTGACAAAATAACAAATAAAATTGCACTCCCATGACAGCACAGTATAACCATTCACCAGAATGTGGTACTTGATTGCCAAAAATATAAAAGCCCTGAACTTAAAACTGTGTGACACTCCAAGTAAAATGTATATATAATTAATTGATTTAATTTGTGCAGTTTTCTGGGTCAAGTTTATGTGGTTGCTGCACTTCACAAAGCAAATGTGTGATAAAGTTATATTAATTGTATGAGTGCAACCCTCACTCCCTTCTAATGCCAGATCTCAGGGTTTGATTAATGGTTCAGGCCACACTAGGCTAATACAATAGTAGAGATGTGATGTGTGGAGCTCTCACTCCTGCGCTGTCCCAGTCTCTCCTACTTCCTTATTCTCAAGTACCTGCCCAAAGATGACTCATTGTCTCCAGCCTTTACCATGGCAATACATCATGATTAAAACCTTCTACATTTTTCTTTCATGTTTTCTTTTTACTTAGTAGAACATATATTCCCTTACACATTAAAGTGAATTTTAATTTATACCTCTCTGTCATCATTTTTACCCTAGGCTGAAGCTTAGTCAACCTATTGAATAATCAGGCCCTTCAAGAACCCCATACCCCTAATGATACATATAGTATTTAGGAGTAGGATGTAGGGGTAACAATTATGACATATAGGTATAAACTATATCATACGTTTTTTTCCTCTCTTTGTCTGCTCTGATTTCTTTTGTTGTGGCTGTATCCTGATTTTGTTTTCATTTGCAATCTTCAGGTATTGACCATTGCCTGGATGAGTACCCATTTTGCTTTTGACATTTTGCTATATGGCTGCCAGCTCTAAACTACTGACACTGGACAGTCAGATAATTCTTTTGATGTGTCTTCTTTCCTTGATTATTATATTTATATCCATAAATCATAATCACTTCCTGAATAATCTCCCAACCTACCCATTCTGCCCCTTCATGTTAGGTCCTGCTCTGGGATTCCATTCTCCCTTCGTTACTAGTCCTCTCTTGACCATATTGCCAGATAACTTGCATCGCTAACTGTAGAATTCAGCATTATTTGAAACTACAAACACAATTAAAAAAATATGTTTTTCTGAAAGTATTAGCTTTTGTGACAACTCAGAACCAAATGTAAGATCCAATAGTTTATTTGACCTGAGCAGAGATTGTTCAAGCCCTAGGTTCCCTGTTTATTTTGCCATTATCATGGCCTTGATGGCTATAGCACATTCTTCAGTCATTACACTCAGGACATTTAACATCTGCTTGAATGGTTCAAATAGTGTTCATAAGTCCCCCCCATGGTTTGCCATTGCCCAGTTAAGCCCCCTCAAGCAACTTGGAATGCTCTATGACCCGGTTGTAATCACTTAGCCGATAATGATATAAAGCACACCTACAAGAAAAAAACCGTCAGTACTGTGTGACGTCAGTGCACCCTTCATGCCTTTAAATTTAAAGCGGCAATGTTGGGACCCTGTAGGGACCCTGGATGGATGCTGGATGCTAAGCGACAGAGCAGTGACAGAAACACACGACAGTTCATAGCACATCTAGGAAACCAGGAAAAAATAAGAAAAGTGGTGCAAGATTGAATTGTCCTTTAGCCCTCCCACCCACCCTTATTTAAGATATTGAAAAGGCAATGTACAGTTTAAATAAACCAAGCACTCCAGCAACAAATAGTGCCACTTTTTTGGCTGAACTGCTAAGTTTGTTTTGGGCTCCACAAAACAAGCTACCAATAGCTTAGCTGCCTTAAGCCCAACAGTGCTGTCAATGAACTCTACATTATTCAACCATGTCTGTTCGTGCTGCATCTTTAATCTCCTTCTCCCCGAAGAACTGCCAAACTTATGTAGACATGGGAATGGATATTACAACTGGAGTGGCATTAAATCTGCTTCAGACAGACTGTGATACAGAACATGTGAGCAGCATGGAATCTGTCATGTTAGAATTTGCTGCATTGAACAGAGATTTAAACCAATATATAGATGCAGTTGAGTAGACCGTACTTAAGTTAAAGCGTGACCCACCGGATAAGATCCCAGATTTAAGAGAGCTTGCACACGATATATACACTGCACTGCAGAAGAATAATACAGAGGAGGCCCTAAGGCAGGACGATAAATATGTCCAGTTTAAAGAACAGCTAAGAGACTTGAGAAAACAAATAGGTGTGTCACCTGCCCCTGCAGACTAAGATTTGGAAGATGAAGACGAGGAGATCGCCGTCACCCAGAGCACTCCTATAACACAGTTTGAGATGGTGAACCCAGTGAAAAACAAAGTATGTGGTCACACGTACGAGAGAGAAGCAATTGAAAGGATGATTGAAAACAAACATCTGAAGGGTAAATCTGCCAGATGTCTAAAAATCGTCTGTGATCTGTGAGTGTATCAGATCTTGTTCCAGACATTGCACTAAATAAAGCCATTGACATTCACAGCAAAAAGCAAGGTCATCACTGAGCTTTGAATTGGCCCAAATCCCCCAAAAAATTAAACTATAGCTAGGTACATTTGACGCAAAGTGCATATTGCAAAAACTTTGTGCAATACTGATGGAACAGCAGTAAAGTTGAAGGTTTAAATAATACATATGCACGTCTATGTAGACATCCATTCTTACATTACTTCTGCAAGCTGCCTTGTTCTTTGTTAGTAAAACTGTTATCTATATATCGTTAAAATATTTTTTTAATAATCGTCCACCATTCTTTGGATGTTGATAGATGATAGTAGGATCAGGTGGAGTTATGGCAGAGGTGTCACGGTTCTTGGCCAATTCTTTTACAGTAGACCAAAATGTTGTGCTAAATCGTCTGCATCATCAATGGGTGTCTTTGAGTTTTGAAATGCACACAACAGTATGTAACACATGTAGGTAACAATGGCACACAGCGGTAGCTGAAAGGAAAATTGGTGCAATATGGAATTGTCCTTGGGACCTCCCACCCACCATTATGTTGGATCATAAAAAGGACATGCACAGTTAAACAAAGCAAGCACTACAGCGACAAGGAGTGGCACTTTTGTGGCTGAAGTGCTTGGTTTGATTGGGTCCCCACAAAACAAGCTAACAAAGGGCTCAAGGCATCTAAGCTAATAGTGGTGTTAATGAACTCTACTGTGACAAGATGTTGTTGTCATCATCCTCACCCTCATCAGTGTGTACAACATCTTCACACAATATTAATTCATCACACCTGGAATCCATCATTACAGAAGTCTCTGTACTTTGTTGTAGTTGGCGGGAAAGGCCTTCCTCGTGGAAATTGTAGTCCATTTTTATGAACATCATCTTTTCCACATTTTGAGGAAGTAGCCTCCTTCGCTGATCGCTGGAAAGGTTTCTGACTGTGCTGAAAACTCTTTCCGAGTACACACTGGAGGATGGGCAACTTAGGTAGTGCAAAGCAAGTTGGTACATGGGTTTCCAAAGATCTTGGTCAGTTGGAAACAAAGAGAATACATAGCTCTTGAACTTAGGATAAAGCACAATCGCCAAAATGTAGTGATCTGGTTTCAAGATGTTGATAACTCTTCGATCCTGGTGAGGCGATTAAAGTACTTGATCTATAAGTCCAACATACTTAGCATAATTGCTTTGTTTAATCTCCTCCTTCAGTTTCTCAAGCTGCATTTCTAAAAGTTTAATTAAGGGAATCACTTGGCTCAAGCTAGAAATGTCTGAACTCACTTCACAGCTGACTACTTTGAATGGTTTCAGCACCTTGCACATCACGGAAATTATTCTTCACTGCACTTGAGTAAAATACATTCCCCCTCCTTTACCAATGTCATAGCTTGTGGAGTAAGCGTGGATGGCTTTTCGCTGCTCCTCCATTCTCAGAAGCATATACAGGGTGGAATTCCACCTTGTTACCATCTCTTGCTTCAGTTGGCGGCAGGGCAAATTAAATTGTTCTTGTAGCTGCTGCAATCTTCTACATACTGTTGCAGAAATCCAGAAAAGTCCTGATATTTTATGGGCCACAGACAGCATCTGCTGCACATCCCTGTCATTTTCAAACAGCTCTGCACCACCAAGTTGATTGTGTGTGCAAAACAGGGAATGTGATGGAATTCACCCAGCTGTAATGCTCTCACAATATTGGTGGCATTACCAGAAATGACATATTCTGTGGGGAGTCCAAGCTGGATAAGCCATGTTGCAATGACATCCCTTAGTTTGTGTAACAGATTGGCAGCTGTATGCCTCTTAGTGAAGCCGGTGATACACAGAGAAGCCTGCCTCTGAAAAATGTGACGTAGTTGGGTACATGCTGCTGCTGTTCCTGCTGCTGAAGGCGAATCACAAACCCAGTGGGCTGTCACAGTCATATAATCTTTAATTTGCCCAGTTCCGCTTGTCCACATATCTGTGGTTAAGTGTACAGTGGGTAGAATGGCATTTTGTAGCCCAATAACTACATTTTTACGAACCTTCTTGTACAGGTGAGGAATAGCTTTTCTAGTAAAATGGTGTTGTGATGGAATTTGGTAATGGGCACACAATACCTCAATTAACTGTCTAAAACCAGCTGCATTAATAATGGATATCGAATGCAGATCTAATTCTAGCATAGTCACCATGGCGTCTGTGACCCGGTTTGCGACTGGGTGGCAGCTTTCATACATGCTTCCTCTTGCAAAGCATTGTCTAACAGTCAATTGTTGTAAACTACTAGCAGTCTTCTCTGATCTGAATTTCCAGATCTGCTTCTGGGATGAAGATCCACTCCCAGCAGCTGCAGCAGCAGTAGCAGCAGCAGCAGGACCAATGCTCAAGAATTCTTCAGAGTATTCCTGGATAGTGGAGGAGTCATCTAGCCTTAGCAACTTGGATGCAGGACTAACTCCGATCGCTACTGAGGATATTGATGAGGAAAGTGTTGTGGGTGTAGATTGCAGGTGCCGGGATCTAGCTAAGATAAGGGACCTTGCTGATGCTGGACTGCTTGTTGTTATTTTTTTAGCATAAGTTTCAGATGTTCCCAGCAGCTTGCCATGAACTCACTTCAAATAGCGTAACATGGATGAGGTTCCTAGATGGTTAAGATCCCTACCTCTACTGACTGTGGCTTTACAAATGCTACAAAATGGATAGACAACTGCTGTCAGGATTTGAGTAAAAATAATTCCACACATAAGAAGTGGATTTTTTGGTCTTATGCCCAGGCTTGATAATGGCCTTCTTCTGATTACGTGCAAGAACTGCTTCCACTGGGCAGGACTTACACAAACTACATCACCCTCATCAACATCCTCATTAGCGCTGTGGTCAGCTACATAAATATCCCCTTCATTCTGTTGCAATTCCAAAGTGACATCCTCAATTTCTGTATCACTGGCTACACTTTGCCTGCTCATCCACACATCTTCAGAAATGCAGAAAGGAGGCTATTTTATGAGTACAGCATCAGAAAGGTCAGGCTTACACATAGCACTCGTTGATAGACTCTCCTCAGGGATTTGTGTCATTTCTGAAACTGAACATACAGTTTCATCTAATGCCTTACTGTTTTCTTCCAGCTCGACTTTTACAAATAAAAGTATTTGGGCACAATTTTTTGAGTCAGAATGACAAGGTCTTGCATCAATATGACTAACCTTACAAGAAGATGCCTCAGTGACAGTTGCAGAACTTTCCTTGCCACTGCGTAAGTAGAAGTGTAGAATGGCATGTTGGCATTTTTTTTTTTCTGCAGCTAAATTTGCCTTGATTACAGGTGTTTTTTTTCTTTACCAAGGTAAAAGGTGTTTTTTTTACATTTTTGTTTCCCTGACATAAAAACACTATGCACTTTAACAGAGGCTTCCCCCCAATGACGTAGAAGGATTATTATCATCATGACTGGTGCCAAAAGCTGCTTTGTGCTCCTGGTCTTCTGTGGACTGATGTGAATCCATTTTGATGACACAGTAAAATGTCACTGGAGGCTTTTAAGAACACTAACAACCCTATTATTAGAATTTCTGCTTCAGCACTGAACACTGCCACCTCTCCTGTTTCTGGGTGAGCTATGGCACTGTAGAATATCACTGGAGATTTTTAAGAACACTGACTGCCCTATAATTTGTCTTTCAGCACTGAAAACTGACACCTCTCCTGTTTATGTGTGAGTTATAACTTTGTAGAATGTCACTGGAGACTTTGAAGAACACTGCCACCCCTCCTCTGTCTGTTCTAGCTATGATGTATGATGTATCTAGCTATTGAAACAGACAGTGTCAGACTGGGGCATGAAGGGCCCACCGGGGGACTGCAACACTAGGGGCCCACCAGAGGGGTGTGGTCAGCCATCATAGAGGCGGGACCAGACACTAGAGGGGGAGTGGTCAGTCCACTAAGGACAGCTAGCACCTTACTGTAGTATATAAAGAATGCAGTATGTGTATAAAGAATATACAGTCTTGACCTGCCCCTTAGATTGGGCAGAACAGTCACCAAAAATTAGGCTTGGCTAACCTGTGGCACTCCAGGTGTTGTGAAACTACAAGCCCCAGCATGCTTTGCCAATATATAGCAGCTTATTGCTGGAAGGGTATGCTGGGACTTATAGTTTCACAACACCTGGAGTACCACAGGTTAGCCAAGCCTGCGCTAGATTTGGAACATTTGACAAACTGTCCTACCTGTTGTTGTCACTTTTATCACCTGTGGCTGCTGGTTTCTTTAGTTGCTGGTTGTCTGGATCCTGGAATGTTGAGGGCCCTATTTAAAAAAAATAATGAGTACATTTAGAAACGACAACCTTCCCTGCCATTAAATCAACAGCACCCACATTTAATAATTAGGCCTCTCTCCAGCCTCAACATTAAAGTAATAGTGCTCGCATTTGATAAATAGATCTATTTCCCTCCAACCGACCCCAACATCAAATTAATAGTATTCCCATTTAATAAATAAACCTATTACCCTCCCTCCAAACAGCCCCAGCATTAAATTAAAGGTCCCATCACCCCCTCCCTATAGTGTTCTCTGTACAGCCCCCTTCCCTATAGTTTAACATAGGCAGAGTGTGTTTTTTTATGATACATGCTGAATAAATTATTGTACATAAGTACTACACTATATGGCTTTTTCCTCTCTCAATACACCGAATAAGTGGAGTTTGTGAGCAGTGACTGTGCTGTGGCTGACGATCCAGTTATCATATATCTACATAAGATATCTACATGCCTGTTCCTGACTTCTTAAAGCTGACTGGAGCCTACTTCCAAGCACCTCTGATACAGATAAGCTGTTTATTTATATCTTTTTGGTACGTTGCCACCTATCACTTGCTACTGATTGTCACAGATACATCTGAAACGTTGTTTTCTGCTTCCTTCTGTCTGTATTTCGGCATATGTTCAGAAATTATGAAAATTGGTTGATACTGCTTATACCAGCCTGACATGATGAACACTCTGCACTTGCATCTCTATATACAGTAATATTGACTGTCTGGACGATTTGTACTAGCTAACACTACCGTATTTGGTGCCATCTTCCCTCTTTCTATGTTTACATTATATATATATATATATGTATATATATATATATATATATATATATATATATATATATATGTGTATGTATATATATATATGTATATATATGTGTATATATATATATATATATATATGTATATAATATATATATATATATAATGTGTGTGTGTATATATGTATGTGTATGTATGTATATATATATATATATATATATATATATACATACAAGTTAACCCGTGTATGATACTCATGCATTCTAGTCAAATCAAGCTACTTAAGGTGTTAAAAAGGTTCTTGTCATGCATTTGGGCCATAGCCCAGGCCTCAACCACCAACCACTCCCCACTGTCACCCCCGGCAACCACCAACCACTTCCCACTGTCACCCCCGGCAACCACCAACCACTCCCAACTGTCACTTCTCCTTCAAGAAATATATATATTTTTTTTTAAATCTTTATAAACACTTTTAACAATTAACAAATTAAAGTAACAAATTAAAAACATCTTAGTATACCAAATATCAGCCCTTTCTGAATTTATTTTTCGACACACTCAGAATTTAGTAGGTCAGTGTATAACTCCGCCCAGCAGGTGGCGCTGCAGCTTGGTTTTATTTTTTTCACACACACACACACACACACACACACACACACACACACACACACACACACACACACACACACACACACACAGACAGACAGACAGACTAACACATGCCACTAGACATTTATATATTAGATATATGAGAATTCTGTCTCATGCTGCAAGTCCTGTAAAAAAAAATCTACTTACCCATTGCTGCAGCCTCTCTGGTCCTTAGTCCTTCAGGGAGCAGACAGTCAACTGACAGAAGGAGGGGGCAGGTCACATGATCGCAACTGCGATCTTATGTGAAAGATAACTGGCTGTCACTGACAGCCAGTCATCTGCAGCAGCAGGAACGCAGAGGAGGACATCGGGGATGCCGAGGAGGACAGCTGGGACGCCGAAGAGGACATCGACCCCCAGGTGAGCTGGATGGGCTCTGCCCACTTCTAGAAGGGGGAGTGGCTGTAGGGCAGCGGGGCCTAGCAGTGATTTTTCCGGTATCCCGGTGGGCCAGTCTGACGCTGGAAACAGACAATTGCTGGTTAAAGCTATACTTAACTCTTCTTGGGCCTTTTCTGTATAGAAGTTCCACCCCATGCAGCAGCAGCAGCAGCGGTAGTGTACAACAATACCGCTTGGGAACCATGGAATCAGTTTACATTTGAAATTTGCATGTAGCCTACGTACCAATAATGAGGAGGTTGATGATGAAGGTGTTGACTGTGAAGACTACATGGTGTCTATTCATTCTGCTGCTCGCTGATGCTAGACTACTTGTTACTAAACATGATTTTCTAGCTTTTGATAGACTACTTGAATGAACTCACTGCATATACTTTGACAAGGAGATTGTAAGCTTGCGTGCAGGGCTTTCTTACCTCTCAGTCTATATTGCCAAGGATTGTTTTATTACTGTTTTTGTTCCCAATTGTAAACCGCTATGGATTTTGGTGACGCTATATAAATAAATGATGATTATGATGACGGTAGGAGGTACCTATATCTACTTATTGTAACATCACAAAGGTTGCTTGGGTTGGGATACAAATATTTCCACTTGTAAGAGGTGGATTTTATGGTTGTTTGCCCAGCCATGATAATGCACTTATCATGGGCACGAGGTGGTACCACTGGTGACTGACTTACTTGGACACATACATCACTTTCATCAATATCTTGTTAAAGTACAATACATTGTAACATTTTCAGATCTACAATCATCCCCCACATCCTGTTGCACATTAGTAAATTTCAAAGTAGTTCCTCAATTTCTTTGTCTAAATCATCACCATTACTACTCTTGCGCACATTTCCAAACGTATGCCGTTGACGACTAGACTATACATTTGGAAAATGTTTAGAAAGTCAACAACATTACATCGACAATTCAAATTTTGAGAGTATTATTAGGACTACAATTCAAATGTAGTATTATATGGTTAGGGATAGGGTTATGGATATAAATATGGATATGTCTAGGGAATGGGTTAGGAGTAGGGATATTATTGTCAACCTAAATTTTTTTTCCACATTTGAATAGTCAACCTAATAATACTGTTTACATTTAAAATTTCAACCTAATAATATTATCTACACTTCAGTTTTCAACCTAATACTGTTGTCGATGTAATTATTGTTGACTTTCCAACCCTGTCTATATTATGGTGTTGACCATAAAAATGATGATAATGTAACTGTTGAACTATGTATCACTCCCAGCAAGAGGTAGGAATGAGGTGAAACTACACACTTCTATATGCTTCAGCGATTTTTTTCAAAACATTTCAGTTGTTGGGTGGCAGTTGGGAAGAGATCATTAGAAAATAGACTGTAAATGACTGTAAATGAAAGTTAATGCTATAAATAGTAATGTAGGAGCAAAAACAGCTCAATATCAGATGACTATACACTATATGGACAAAGTATTTGGCCACACCTGTTAATTATTGAATTTAGTTGTTTCAATCAGACCCATTTCCAGAACTGTATAAAATCAAGCACCTAGCCCTGCAGTCTCCATTTGCAAACATTTGTAATACAAAATAGGTTATTCAGAAGAACTCAGTGACTTCAAGCGTGGTACTGTGATAGGATGCCACCTTTGAAATAAGGCAGTTTGTTAAATTTCGCCCATGCTGCATATTTCACAGTCAACTGAAAGTGATATTATTAGAAAGTGAAAGGGTTTCGGGACATAAGCCATGAAGCCGAAGACCATGTAGAATCACAGAACGGGGTCAACGACTGCGAGCACGCATGGTGTGTAAAAGTCGCCAACGTTCTGCTGATTCCATAGCTGAAGAGTTCTGTAATTCCACTGGCATTAATGTAAGCACAACAAGTGTGCGGCAAGAGCTTAATGGAATGGGTTTTTGTGGGGGAGCAGTTGCATGCAAGCCTCACATCATCAAGACCAATGCCAAGCGTCGGATGGAGTGGTGTAAAACACACCGACACTGGACGGTAGAGCAGTGGAAACGTGTTCTGTGGAGTGACGAATCACACTTCTTTGTTTGGCAGTTAGATGGCGAGTCTGGGATTGGTGGATGCCAGGAAAATGTTACCTGCCTGACTGCATTATGCCAACTGTGAAGTTTGGTGGAGGAGGAGTATATGTATTTGAATACAATGTCATAACTGTCCCTGTTGGTGTAATGGTCAAGTGTCCGAATACTTTTGTCCATAAAGTGTATCTATTTTTCACAAATTTATATTAAATCCAGATCCAAAACCAAAATCAAAACATTTCACAATTTTTGGGTCAAAACCAGAACCAAAATCAAAACACAAAGAATTTTTAGAACCAAAGCCAAACACAGGGACCCGCGCATATCTCTACTTTACATAACAGGGCTCAACTTAGGAAAACTGAGGAAAAGGACAAACTGAAGGGAGTTTTAAAGGAACAAATTAAACAGTAAAAGGTCATTTGTGTTTTACGTCGTCAAAGCTCACAATTTAACAGTTCCACTCATCTTTTTAAAAAGAAATATGGTTAGAAAGAACACTATACTGGTCATATGTTGCATTAAACGAATAAATCCAGTCTGTAAATAAAGTATATTTTCCTGTAAACTGTCCTTAAATCTGTGCTACTCATGTTTTATGGAGCAGTCCTATGAAATCCCATGTGAACCTACATCTTCACACAAGAATTTCTAGCTTTATTATCCAACAAAAACAAAACAATTTAATTCACTGTCCAACAAAAAGACACCAGTACTCCCTAGGCAATTTGATTATTTCTAAGGATGAGAAATTTGATATTGATGTATCTTCTATTACACATGTTAGCATCAATTATAGGAGACATAGGGCTTATTTGCATTGATTATTTGTAAAATAGGTTAATAAATTAGAAAATTCTAATTCAATTTGTGGCATTAAATGTCCTTTGTCTATTATATATAGTCTTCATTTGTAATAGTGATGTTCTAATTCCTGCTGCCTTTAAGACAAGTTTCATGCTACCATTGATTTCCAATTACCAGTTAATACATTTGCAGCTGAAGCCTGTGGTCTATTAATTTATTATTATCTATGCTCAAGGGTAAAGCCGCCCTACAAATAAGATGTAGTGAAGGTACTAAATATTTAATGCTTTTTTGCCATAACTCAAATGTTTTTGCTTGCAGTGCTTACAAAAGTAAATATTAGCATACATAAAATCATTTTCAGGATGATTTAAATCACTGCAGTGTTTTTGCTTAACCTTGAAAAGTAATTGGAAGTAACATAGAATTTTCTTGATGCAATTGGCCAAATTAATAAAAGTTTCTTTGATTAAACATTGAGAGCGCTCTGAATTCAACAAGAAGCTGATCTAAAGATAGGTCTATTGATGAATACGGGCCTAGGTTCGCTCTACTCTAACAGACAATAGTGCAGGAAACTTCCAATACATATGTGGAATATCAAGTCACAAAAGAATACACAGAAGAAAAAATATTCAATTAATGTCACTTGTTAATAGTATATAGAGATGCTCAGGCTCCGTTCCTCGGAAACCGAATACACCCGAACTTAGGGGTTCCGAGTACCGAGCCGGTACTTTCGTGCTTTTTCGGATTCCAAAACGAGGCAAAACGTCATTGTGATGTCGTTGGAGCTCGGATTTTGTGAGTTTCGGAATCTATAAATATCGCCCTCCACGGCGATCTAGCGCCATTTGATAGAGGGATACAGAAGGGGTAAGATACAATGTAGAGCAGTTGGGCAGGCAAACTTACACAATTGAAAGAGGAGGGTGGTAGCAGTGTTAAAGAAAGTTCCATTGCTAATTGTCATTGCTGAAATACAAATATACTATTCCTTGCAGGCTTTTTTTCTGAATTTGCACCAAAAACTGTAGGGTGTTATATACACCCAAAGACAAGAGCTCCATTTCTAATTGTCATTGCTGAAATACAAATATATAAGTCCTTGCAGGCTTTTTTTCTGAATTTGCACCAAAAAGTGTAGGGTGTTATCCAAATGGATTCACAGCAGTACACAGAAGAGAAGGAGCAGCAAGCAGCTGCTGCCATCAGTCTTGATGATAGCAATCCCTGTACGTCATCTGGTAAAGCCTATGTAAAAGTACATAGTCTTTTTAAGTCAGGGAAAAAAACATTAGAAAAACACCTTTTACCGTGGTGAAGAAAAAAATAGCTGTAATCCATGAAAAGTTATCTGCCAGAAAAAAAAATTGCCATTTGCCATTCTACACACGCAGTGGCAAATAAAGAATGAGGCCTTCGCCTTTCTCTATGAGTGCTAAAATTGTTACTGAGGCATCTTCTTGTAAGGTCACTCGTGACCAAGCAAGACCAAGTAATTCGGACTCCAAAAGTGGTGCACAAATACTCTTACGTGTAAAAGCCAAGTTGTAAGAAAACAGTAAGGCATTAGAGGAAAATGTATGCTCAGATTCAGAAATGACACCAATTCCTGAGAAGAGTCCATGCACGAGTGGTATGTGTAATCGTGACCATTCTGATAGTGTACCCATAAAGAAGGCCCCTTTCAGCATTTCTGAAGATGTGTGTGTCACGGTTGGCTTATGAGAAATTGATCCCTATGCTCTGCTGGACATGGCTTAGCCCACCCACAGGCGCGGAGTCTAACAGGCAGGTGGTTTTCACCAGGAACCCCCGCAAGGAGGTATGGATTTAGCGGCACCAAACCTGCAGGTTGCGGTCCTGTGAGTGAGTGAACAGCAGAACGGTGTGGAGGAGCCAGGTAACATGGGTAGAGACAAATGAGGCACAAGGAGAATAGATGTCCTGTGGTACAACAAAGAAAAGCAGAGGCTGTCACAATGGTGTATCCAATGGTGATTGGTAGAGATACTGAAACAGCGGGAATACAGCACTGGAGTATGCTGAGCACACACGGGAAAGCAGAAATAGCTGAGGGAAAACAGCCAATGAGTCACCAAGGCAGTTGCGACTCACAGTGATAGCGGTTAGAGAACTGAAGCTGTCACGATGAAGTACATCAGAGATGGTATAGAAGTACTAGAGCAGCAATAGTTCAGTACAGAGGGAGACTGAGAGTAAACTGACGTGGTGAAGGTAACTCGTAGTAACAGCCGATGAGTCACAGTAGTAGTAGCGGCTCTGAGTGGTGGCAGTGAGAGAACTGGAGCTGTCACGATGAAGTACAGTTGAGATGGTAATATCAGTACTGGAGCAGCAATAGTTCAACACGGCCAGAGACTGAGAGCAGACTGAAGTAGCTGGGGTAACTCGTAGTAACAGCTGATGAGTCACAATAGTAGCAGCGGCTCTGAGTGGTAGCGATGAGAGAACTGAAGCTGTCGCGATGAAGTACACTGGAGATGGTAGTAGCAGTGCTGGAGCAGCAATAGTTCAACACAGCAGGAGACTGAGAGCAAGCTGAAGTAACAGAGATAACCCGTAGTAACAGCTGATGAGTCACAGGTGTAGTAGCAGCTCTGAGTGGTAGCGATGAGGGAACTGAAGCTGTCACGATGAAGTACACGGGAAATGGTAGTAGCAGTGCTGGAGCAGCAATAGTTCAACAGAGCAGGAGACTGAGAGCAAGCTGGAACACAGGCCTACCACGAGGAGAACAGGAACCAGGACCACAGGCTACAGGAAGTGAGCTTGAAGAACAGGCATCAGACAGGTGAATCCAGGAGGTTTACATAGTGCTCTTAGCCAATGAAAAAGAGGGAGGAGGTCCTGAAGTGCAATAGGCTTGCGCCTGCACAGATCTGAATATAGCTAAATGAATGAATGAAGTTAGTCTGATGCTGGAACATGCCAGTTTCCAGATAAATGAAATGCGGGTAACGGGACAGGTACTACTTGCGGGACCAAAGCGTTACAGTGTGCCTGAACAGCCCGAGTGTAGCCGGTGATACACCAATTGAGGATGCCACTTTGGAATTGGAACAGGATAAGGGGGATATTTGTGTAGCCGACAAGTGCGCTAATGAGGATGTTGATGAGGATGAGGTTGTTTGTGTAAGTTCTGCACCAGTGGAGGCAGTTCTGGCACGTGATAAGAAAAAGGCCATTGTCATGCCTGGACATAAGACCAAAAAAGCCACTTCTTATATGTGGAATTATTTATACCCAAATCCTGCCAACAGTTGTTTAGCCATTTGTAGTGTATGTAAATGCACAGTTAGTCGAGGGAGGGACCTTAACCATCTGGGAGCCTCATCCATGTTACGCCATTTGATGCAAGTTCATGGCAAGGTGTTGGGAAAATCAGAAAGTTATGCTAAAAAATAACAACACGCAGTCCATCATCAGCAAGGACCCTTCTCTCACCTACATTCCAACGCCTGCAATCTACACCCATAACACCATCATCATCAATATATTCAGTAGCGATCGGAGTTAGTCCTACATCCAAGTTGCTAATGACTCCTGCACTATTCTTGATTCCTCTGAAGAATTCTTGAGCATTAATCTCACTGCTGCTGTTGCTGCTGCTGGGGGTGAATCTTCATCCCAGAAGCAGACCAAGAAGAAGACTACTAATAGTTTACAACAATTCAGTGGCGCACGCAGGGGGGGTTACTGGGTCTCCAGTAACCCCCCCTCCGCTAAAAAGTGCCCTACAAGTGCCCTACTGTAGTATATAGCAGCCGCGGCGCTGTCTAAGAAGCATCCTCGGCGGTGCTGTATTGTATACAGCACTGCCGCGGACGCTTCTTTGACAGCGCAGCGGCTGCTGTATACTACAGTGCAGCCGAAAACAGCGCATGCGCGGCAGGTCTCTAGATTTATTTATTTTTTCCGGGGGCGGAGGAAACCCCCCTGACAAATCCTCCGTGCGCCCCTGCATTTGACTGTTAAACAATCATTTGCAATAGGAAACAAGTATGAAAGCTGTCACCCAGTGGCAAAGCGGATCACAGACGCCATGGCGACTATGCTCGTATTAGATCTGCATCCAATTTCCATTATTAATGCAGCTGATTTTAGACAGTTACTTGAGGTCTTGTGTCCCCGTTACCAAATTCCATTACGACACCATTTCAGTAGAAAAGCTATTCCTTACTCCACAAGCAATGACATTGGGAAAGGAAGGGGGGATGTGTTTTAGTCAAGCGCAGTGGAGAATATTTTCCGTGTTGTGCAAGGTGCTGAAACCATTTGAAGTAGTCACCTGTGAAGTGAGTTCAGACACTGCGAGCTTGAGTCAAGTTATTCCCTTAATTAGACTTTTGGAAAAGCAGCTTGAGAAACTGAAGGAGATTAAACAAAGCAATTCTGCTAAGTATGTCAGACTTTATTCGCTTCGTCAGGATCCAAGAGTTATCAAAATCTTGAAATCAGATCACTACATTTTGGCGACTGTGCTTGACCCTTGGTTTAAGACCTATGTCTTCTCTTTGTTTCCAACTAACCCAGATCTGAAGAGATGCAAGGAGCTCCTGGTGAGCAAGATGACAGCTCAAGTGTTACGTGACAGGACGGAGTCTCCTCCTTCAGTTTCTCACTTAACTGCTGCTAGGAGAAAACTTAACTTTCCCAAGAGACCCAGGGATGTAGCAGATGACTCTGCACCAAATTTTGACATCTGGTCTGGTCTAAAAGAATTGACCAAAAAACGCGAATCCTCTGTCGTAACTCCACCTGATCCTACTATCAACATCATGGTGGAGGATTATTTTCACGAAGGCATAGACACATCAGACAGCCCCTTTACATAATGGGAGGAAAAAAAGGGAATTTGGAGACCCATGTACCAACTCGCTTAGCTCTACCTAAGCTGCCCACTTGGAAAGAGTTTTCGGCACAGCCGGGATCCTTGCCAGCGATTGGCGTAGAAGGCTATTTCCTCAAAATGTGGAAAAGATGATGTTCATAAAAATGAACTTCAAGTTCCACGAGGAAGGCTTTTCACGCCAACTATTTCAAAATACTGAGACTTCTGTAATGGTGGATTCCAGCGGTGATGAATTAATAATGTGTGAGGATGATGTACACACTGATGAGGCTGAAGATGAGGCTGAGGATGATGACAACAACATCTTGCCACAGTAGAGTTCATTAACACCACTGTTACCTTAGATGGCTTAAGGCCATTGTTACCTTGTTTTGTGGGGGCCCAAACAAAACAAGCACTTCAGCCACAAGGAGTGGCACTTTTGTGGCTGAAGTGCTTGGTTTGTTAAAGTGCGCATGTCCCTTTTAAGATCCATCATAAGGGTGGGTGGGAGGGCCCAAGGACAATTCCATCTTGCACCATTTTTCCTTTCAGCTAACGCTGTGTGGCAATTTTACCTACATGTGCTATTTATTGTTGTGTGCTTAGCAAAAATCTTAGACACCCATTGATGATGCAGATGACTCAGCACAACATTTTGACATCTGGTCTTGTCTACTGTAAAAGTATTTACCATAATTAGAGACACCTCTGCTGTGACTCCACTTGATCCTACTAATAACTATAAACATCCAAAGAATGGTGGAGGATTATTTTAAAAAAATTTAAACGGTATAAACACAGCTGTTTTATTAACAAAAAACAGCGTTGCTTGAAGAAGTAATATAAGCATGGATGTCTAAATAGATGTGTATATGTATTACCTTCCACTTTGCTGCCGTTTCATCAAGAGTTTGTAATCGGCACTTTACATGAAAGGTACCTAACTAGATGATAATTTTGTGGGAATTGGGGCTGATTCGAAGCTCACTGATGAACTGGCTTTTTGCTGGGAATTACAATGACTCTTTTTAGTGGATTTTCTGGCACCCTGGATTGGTGTGTGTCTGATAAAAGCACGCTTCCTGGGGGGGTCCAGCGCTCATTGCCATGTATTAGCTGTAGAATTGCCTGACTTATCCAAGAAACAGGAGGAGAGATCAAATGAACCATCAAATGAACCAAATGAACCAACTTGCCCTACTTTTCTTTTCTGCCACTGCTGTGTGCCAATGTGTCCTAGATGTGGTAGGAACTGCCATGTGTTTGAGTCATTGCCTTGTCACTTACCATCCAGCCAAGTCACTGCAGTATTTGTCCAAAAGTGTATGAAAATAATATTGTGACCTGTGAGGTGGTCCAAATTGACTGCAAATTACCTTGAAATTAGTGTTATTGAGGTTAATAATAATGTGATTTTAGCATATTTTAGCAATTTTTCTAAAAAAAATACAGATCCAAAACCAAAACCAAAACACACAAGGGTGGCTTTGCCAAAGCCAAAACATGAAGCTAATTAAGAACCAAAACCAAAACCACTTCAGGAGGGTCAGTGAGCATCTCTAATAGTATAGTCATTAATGACAAAACATTAAAAATAAAAACACTTTTTTTATTCACATATTGTTTTCCATAAAAAAAAATATGTTAGGATGTTCTTAATGTCTATTTTACATAAAATAATTTTTTACAGTTGCTCTTGATTGCAAACACATGTTCTAGCATGTATACATAGCAGTCATCACTAGTAATTGGCATATACACCAGACCAGTAGCTGGTGCAAATGGTACAATTGAAAATCACGTACCTTGATAATTTTTCTGACGACAAGTTGTTCGTTTACACTGTCAGAGAGGTACTCAAAGGGTCAGATTCGATTTGGCGCAAGATACCACGATGTGTCTCCACAGACTGTTCCAGAGAAACAATGTCTCAATTTTTTGACTCAAATCTCTGCTCCTTTATCCTAGTGTCCCATAGAGATGTAAGGAAAAATGAGCTAAGATTTCTTGCACTCAACATACTGGAGTAGATTAAATGGATATCTGGTAGCAGCTCGCAACCATTTGAATCTGCCCCACTGATGTTAATGTAGACATGTCACGTTTGCCTTAATAAAGAGGACAAACATGTTGTGAAAACATTACACTCTATAAAAATTACTGGCATTTAAGAAGTCCAGTGGGTGAAAGACTTTGTATATATCTATACAAACAGTATCATTTTTGTTTATTTATAAAGCGCCAATCATAATACACAGTTCTGTGCAGGGAAAATGTAATCATTTGCATCAGTTCCTGTCCCATTGGAGCTTACATTCTAAATTCCCTACTACACACACATCAATTAGGGTCCATTTTTGTCAACGCAAATTAACCGTCATGTGATGATAACTGGTGTATTTTCACATGCTTCTTTCCTGTGATTGGATAATTATATTTATTGGGTCTTGTTAGAATAAGACCTGAATTGTGAATTGGTCTCTGGATGTAAGAAATGTGCACAAATTTCAACTTCAGGGGGTAAATGTATGAAGCTCAGGGTTCTTCAACACCCGCGAGTTCGGCGTCTTCAGCGCTTAAATTTAAATCGGCGCTGCCTTGTAAAGGGAAGCTTCCCTTTACAAGGCAGCGCCGATTTAAATTTAAGCGCTGAAGACACCGAACTCGCGGGTGTTGAAGAACCCGGAGCTTCATACATTTACCCCCAGGTGTTTAATTTGCTCATCTTTTTTGTAAATTATTGTTGATACTGTTTTCTGTAGCCCTAATTATACCAAGAGTTTCCACACACTGCCTAAAAGAGCACTGTAACTCACACATGAGTAAACCAGCATTGTACCCCCATGATCATACTAGCACTATGTACTTCTCATGATTAGGCTCTCTGCTTCACATAATTACGTCATCAATATTCCGTCTCACATAACTACACCAGCAATATGCTTTTGAACATCACATTTTTCCAGCCAGGAAAACAGTTCTAAAACCATGACACCATCAGCTGCTGACAGGTAACTTTGTATGAGAAATAATTGCCTTTTACATGGGAGTGCTTCAGCTGTGAATATGTTTCATGAAGCTCCTACATGTAATAGTGAAACGTTATTTCACATGTTATGATGCTACTATATACTCACAGCTTCAGAAAGTAATGTCTTTTTTCTTGAAATGCACTATGGAAATTGTTATTGATGATGTATCAATATCACTATGTAAATAGGCCGAACATAAACAGAATAGAAATTAGTAGGTGTCATTGAGAGATTAATCCCTGACTGGATGATATGCTATACTATGAGGGCAGTAATTCTTTTTTTCCATCATTCACATCTATCCACATTGTAGGTATTAGTGGTAATTTGTTACATTCTCTTCTTTGGTCTCTCCATTCCAGAAACATCAATTAATTGCTAAAGAGTGTTCAGTTATCACTGCACATTACACAGACCTTTTTTTTTATCCAATTTCGGTATACACATAAGTGATCATAATACAGCTTTGTATTGTGTTATCTAAGCTATGAAAATACCAGTTGGACTGTGCAGCATCAATACTATCACTTTTAAATATAGGTCAGGAATACAGGAAAATGCCTACTGTGTCCGTTGCCATTTACTGAATCCCTTGTATGATTAACACACTTTTCACTTTGCAGCTTTTCTGTAGTAGTTTTATCTAATACAATAGTATGATTCTATATGTAATACCCTT
The DNA here is from genome assembly GCF_038048845.1 of Mixophyes fleayi. NCBI lineage: Eukaryota > Metazoa > Chordata > Amphibia > Anura > Limnodynastidae > Mixophyes > Mixophyes fleayi. The sequence continues at coordinate 113,734,679 of NC_134403.1, read as the reverse complement.
TGATTTACAAAGAAAGAAAAAATAGTATGTTCTTTTTTATTATATATTATTTATATACATATATTTTTTAGCAGTCTACATTTACTAGAAAGATTTTTTTAAAAAAACCCTCAAATTGACAAGTAAAGACATTTCTATGTGTTTTGTCAACTTAAAAGTATGTGTTGCAAAAGTAAAATAAATATCTGACTGATTTTGCTTTGTAAATGAAGTCAAACGCTTCCTTTGAAGCATTTTCAGACCTTTTCAAAAGCTGAGAAAAGCTGTTTTTTTCACAATGGTGTCAAAGGGCTATGAAGTCAGAATTTCATTTGGAAAATTATGCCACTCAATAGATAATTGAGTTAAGGAAAAGGACCCTAAGTGGCAGGGCCCGATTAAGGGTTCCAGCCGCCCTAGGCTATTACCGCCGCAGCGCCCCCCCCCCTCCCAATATAAGCGTATAGGAATACGCCTGAACAGAGCCGTACCTTAGAATTCTAGTGCCCTGGGCTAGAAAGACAAATGCCGCCCCCCTAGCCCTCAATTTTAACCAACTTAACCTAAAATATTCCTAAATTGCGCCCCCCTTCAGCGTTGCGCCCTGGGCACAGCCCTAGTTACGGCCCTGCACCTGAATATGTATATTCAGGAGAATTTGTCAGCATTCAAATTTAGACAGAGTATGCATTCTCTCTTACCTGTTCTTGCTCCTCTCTGTTCCATTTTCTTGCAGCTTTGTTGTCTCTAGCTGGCTTCTGGAAAGTTGGGGTCCTGTTTTGAAAATATGCATTATATGCAATCCTGAATGATTAGGCTCCAAAACACAACAGTCCATTATGACCAGATAAAACTACCCCATAGCACAGGTATATGTAGGCAATAAAATATATGAAAAATGTTGTCAAAGAGCTATAATAAAATACAAACCTCTCTCAGCCCCACCTGACTAAAATTTAGCATCCTAATGACCCTAGAACCACAGAGACCATCCTCATACCGGCCACACAATACAAAGATTATGTCCCCCCAAAGCTACTCTATTTTTTTAAATAGTCCCCTCAATCATTTCATCAGCCCTCTTCAGCCTCTTCATCTGCCCCCTTTAGCATTCTAATCTGCCCCCTTTAGCCTCTTCACCTGCCCCCTTTAGCCACTTTAGCCATTAGCATTTTTATCTGCCCCTATTATCATTGTTACTTGCCCCATTAGCATTGTTACCTGCCCCCTTTAGCCTTTTCATCTGCTCCCATTAGTGTTGTTATCTGCCCCTATTATCATTGTTACTTGCCCCATTAGCTTCTTCACCTGCCCCTTTAGAATTATCTGCCCCCTCTAGCATTGTTACCTGCCCCCATTAGCCTCTTCTCCTGCCCCCTTTAGCCTCTTCTTCTGCCCCCTTTAGCCTCTTCTCCTGCCCCCTTTAGCCTCTTCACCTGCCCCCTTTAGCCTCTTCACCTGCCCCTATTAGCATTGTTACCTGCCCCCTCTAACCTCTTCACCTGCCCCCTTTCGCCTCTTTAGCCATTAGCATTGTTCTCTGCCCCTATTATCATTGTTACCTGCCCCCTTTAGCCTCTTTAGCCATTAGCATTGTTCTCTGCCCCTATTATCATTGTTACTTGCCCCAGTAGCTTCTTCACCTGCCCCTTTAGAATTATCTGCCCCATTAGCATTATCTGCCCCATTAGACTCTTCACCTGCCCCTTTAGCATTATCTGCCACCATTAGCCTCTTTACTTGCCCCTCCACCCCCAGACATTAGGATTTACCTGTTGTTCCTGGGCAGCAGTCTTCTCTCCAGCGCTATACATGACAGGCAGTCTGGCAGCAATCGCTGTTAGCTGCCTGTCAGTGCGGCCGCTTCTTACTGTGGTCACGTGAGGTGAGGAAGTCCTGATCTCACGTGACCACAGTTAGAAGCTCCCGCGGCCGCACTGACAGGCAGCTAACAGCGATCGCTGCCGGACTGCCTGTCATGTAGTAGTGACAGTCGGGCAGCCCCCTTTAGACAAGGGGCGGTCCCGATGATGCAGGCCCAACGCTGCCTCACCAAAAAAAAAAAAAAAATGACAGGCAAAAAAAATGAATCTCGGGGACGCTGCGCCCCCCAGACTCCAGCGCCCCAGGCTGCAGCCTGATCAGCCCATTGGTTGATCAGACCCTGCTAAGTGGGAATGGACATCTACCATGAGGAAGGTTTTGCTAATGGGGAAATCTCCACTTTGTTCAACTCAAATAGCTGACATGTGAGAGAAATCTTATAATTTGTTCCCCCTTCCCTGAGTTAGTTAATACTAAAATACGGGTGAAACAATTGGTAAGAAATCTGCAATCAGTTAATGTTGGTTAAAGAGCCGCTGAGCCAAAGGAACACAGGAGTTTCCACTTAGAGCATGACATCAATATGTTGGGCTTAAACTCCATAACTTATGCAAGCAGTAAAGAGACATACAGATTATAAATGATAGAGAGAATAACATTTATTTTATAACACTTCAATTATGCATCACCTAACAGTGGTAATATCCTTAATGTGATCTAATGTCAGGCCTTAAACATAAACAATGTTATACAATGATACTAGGAATTTAACAGTAAGTAAAATGTTTTAGTCTACCAGACTCTTGCTTTACCTCTATTAATTACTAACTACTAATATTATGTTCCTTGCACATATATTATAAACATTAATGTATGCCAAGACAGTGAAGTCATTATTCTGATTATTTCTGGATGTAAGTTGTGCAAAATGTCCCTTGTAGATGATCAGCAATGTCATGAACTTTGAATACTCAGTGACAAGAATGTATTCCTGAGACAGACATAGCAGCATGACAACAGGATATAGATTTTTTCATTGTAGAAGTGACACTTTTTATTTTAATTGAGGCTATGTGAGTGGCAAGCTGAACAGAAACATGACTTTCTCGTACATTTTGTATACAAGTCTAAGCCTATTGCTCTGTTTTGCATCATCTGCTTATATGTATGTGTGAAAGTGTACAACACAGAAAGCAGAATATTTTATATATATAAATGAGAAACTAGATGTTTACGAATATGGGTATGGAGAGAAGACAAGACAGGAAGAAGACATCGCTACTGGACAATGGCTATACTATAACACCTTATATCAGTAACTCAATTACTATCAGAAGACTGCATATAAAGAATTATTAACTTGTACATATGAGTATGGTAGTTAAGTTGTTGACTTGACATAAATGTTTCTTTATCTGTTCAACCATGGGACATTATTAATCATGCACTTTGCACCCCTTCAGCTAGTCAGTATACATCTTCTTAGATGTAATCCTAAAGAGACATTGCTGTATGCAGTATCTTGGCCAGAATTAAACACAGCAAAGTGATATTAAAGTTGAAACAAATACTTTTTATTAAAAAAAAATAATATTGTTACTGAACCATGCAGTGTGTAGTATTATGAAAAATGTTTAATATAAATTCTCATTAGTATTTTATTAATTTGCCTCCAGCCTTACTCCTGTCTAGTAGGTATCTTTCCCACCCACACTGCAGAACTCAGAGGAGATAATGGGGTAGAGTTTGCAGTAGAGATCTAAGCACTTCTCTGAAGTCCATCTGTTATCTATATTCAATGAAGTCATCCAATTGAGGGTTGAACTAATATTCATAAAAATGTAGCATATCAATTCTCCAGGAACCAGTGCATCATAAATATAAGTCAGGCTTCGGGAGTATTAGCCAAGCATTTTCCCAATAATGTTATTAGTTTGTAACAAATTGATATGCTGCATACCAATTCAGCCCACTACATCTATCCCTCCAATTTTAGAGCTTTGATTTACGCTAGTGGATTAGCAGAGTTTTGTATCTATATGTTCATTGTCTAAGTATAATAACACTTCAGTTCTTCATTGAGATGGTGCTTTTCCTTGTTAGTTGTTTAGATATAAGAATATGTCGGACATTTTTTTTTAACTCCAACAAGTAAAGAAAGCTGCTTATTGTATGCATTTATAGATGTGTGAGCATGGCTAATGTGTAATGAGTGACATATCTAATAAAAATGGAGGGAATGTCTGGAATGTATTTCATGGTTAACGTCATTGACAAAAGTAGGAAAAAGTAGCGTCTAAATGATTCTCTTTATTGGCTATATACTAATATTTTCCTTTCAGCTTTCTGTGCTACTTATATCTCTTTGTCAGGCATGGCATAATACAGTAACTGACATTTTTCCTTTTTATGACAACACAAGCAGAGTTAATAACTATCTCCTTGTCACACAGATGCAGAAGCAAATGGATCAGTAGATTTGTCTATTGATACGTGAGCAGATGAAATTTACCAGTTTACTTAGCATATAGTTATGATACGAAGACTATATGATGACGGTAATCACTTCTGAAAGTGTTTGCTGGTTGACAGCTGGCAAATCTCCCAAATCTATAGAGATATTATACTACACTTAAATAAATTCATATTTGAATTTAAAAAAAAAAATGTGCCTATTTAGTTCACTGTGCAGAGTAATACATTTTGGAACGCACTTTAATTCCTACTCCTTCCTCTTAGTCTGCATTTTGGCGTCCCCCACATACAGTGTGTCAGGGAACTAGCAGAGGTGGCCACTAGCTGATATTGGCGCAACTGAACAAGGAGGCTCAGAGTCCCTGTGGGTCACGGTATTCACCAGGGACCCCCGGAAGGGAGTTTGGGCTTTTTTGCAAAGGGTGCACAGATCGCGGTTCTCAGAAACAGTCAGCAGCGTATTGACAGGGCTAGATAGGCGTAGTCAAACAATCTGAGTCAGAACCAGCGAGACAGAACAATACACAGGGAGAATCCAGAGAATAGTCAGGACAAGCCAGAAATCCAAACCAAACTGAGCAATAAGGCACCAAATCATAAACCAGGAGAATAGTAGAGGAAGCAAGCCCAGTCATAACTGATATATGCAGGAGTCAGGAACCACAGGTAAGTGCTGGAGCATGTGGTGAACCATTACTCTGGCACCCTAGTTTATGCAGCAAGGTGAGCCCTGATAGGGTGAGGGAATTCTTATGGTCAGACATAGCTGACTGCCGTCAGGTGAGTGATGGTAGCGTCCCATTGCCTTGCAATGGGACGTGAGGTCCTCCGCGCATGTATGCGCAGTGCATGCCCAAAAGAAACAGGGAAGTGTCTTGTTGCTAGGCAACGGGATATGGCTGTCGGGGAAAGACAGGCAGTCATCTCCAGCACCTAGTGTCAGAGTGGAGACTGCACCTGACACAGTGATTTTTAGGTCTTTCATGCTGTTGTCACTAAACAAAAAATATGCTTTCACGGAAACACTATTATGATGGTAAATTTGTGATACCTCCTTCAATGGTGTAATGTTTTCTCATCTGTAATTCTCCCATATAAAGGGAGAACCATGATTACAGAGCCAAGTCTGGTTTTTTTTTTGCAGCGATATAAAGTCAGAGTCATTATTGTAATTTAACTAAACATATGCTGCCAGTGGCAGCTCAGTGATACTAATCTGCCTTTGCAATACCACCCAAAAGCCATAGGCTTGGTTCCAATTACAGATATAGATAAGTTATAATTATCAGGTATTTGAAGAAGGCCGAATAACTTCATCTTCAACATGTTGAGGTAAATTAACCCTTTACTTAATTGGTCACTATATCCCTCATACTGTCTAACCATAACTCTTTCTTAAAATTTTCATCTGGGATAAAGAAAAATGCCTGCAGAACATGCCTAGAGACATATAAAAACATATTATAGTTGGTCAAAAGGGATTTTCTTCCCATCTGTCAGGTGCGCTCTAGAGCTGCATGTCTGTGGATTCCTCTGTGATTGCTGTTATTGTCTCTGGGATAGTTATTGGAATATTCCTTGACAGATTCCAGACTGTAATCTGTGTATATATTTACCTGCTCTTAGTACGTTAGACATCTAAGACATTCTGTTTCAGCAATTGCATCTCATACCACTGCTCCAGTCCATAACTGGTAATCCCGATATCTGCTATACTAGTCTCCTGTATACCTTCACAAAGCTATCAAATATATAAGTTCCTACTACTAAAAGTAAAGTCCTGGGGGCATCCAAGTACCAGTAAACTTTTAGCACTTCTATGAGAAACATGGCTACTATAGGAGAAGACCTCAACTAACCGGTTCTAGGATGTCAGTCAGTGTTATATGTGTGTCCTTACACCATTTTTTACCTACATTAATAGCCAATAAAACAACTTTTATATAAAAAAAAAAAATGGGAATATGCTCTCAAAAAATCAGCTGCGATACACAGGGAGTAGTGTATTTGTTGGAGTGTACATGTGTCACGAAATATGTTGGTCCAAGCATTAGAAAATTAATTTAAATGAATGAATTAATTAATTTATTAATCTGTGAAGACATGTGGAAATCAAAAATAGCCTCTCTACTTTTTGCAAATTTTCATCCATACTATCCAAATTAAAAAAGGTATATTTATTTAAAAAAGGAAATACAATTCATAAATAAAATTCACTTAGGTAGACTGCAAAATAAAAGTTATTCACAGTGAAGGTGACTGATAGAGAAAATGTGTAAAGTTGGTCTGGTCATATGAGCCTAAACATGTATCTGGTGGGATCAATTATGGATCAACACACAAGGCTAATATTGTGGTTTCTGTTTGCAGGAAATTTAAGTTTAATTCTGACATATAAATGTAGCTTCAGCAAAATGACTCCTGGGGGTAAAAGTATCAAGGTGTGATTTGGAAAATTCAGCGATTTTCTCGGGAGAGTTGAAACTCGCTGATGTATGAACCTGAGATTTAATGTAAAATCACCAGAGAAGTGTTTCTGTCAAAATCGCTATCTCAAAAATCGATAGAGATTAAAGTCCCGACTGTTTGCCACTCTAGCTATACAAGTATCAAATGTATGAAGCTGGGATTAAGCAAACTCTCTTGAGTGTGCTTTAAAACACGCCAAATACAACACGCTGCTTCCTAGCTGCGTGATTAGTAGACACATCACTATTACACTGCCTGTCTATAGAGCTGGAGGTCCGGCGACTGTCAAAAGTTTAAAAATAGATAAATGTTAAAAAAAAAACTGGTTGGGGTCCCCCCGTCCGAGCACTATTAACCCTAGAGCTGCCAGCCTACTGCTGGTTACGTGGATACTGGGAAAAAATTTGTCGAGGGTGGGTGGCACTATAGCAGGGGGACACGCGGCAAGGGTTCCCCTGCCATAATGACATACCAACCCCAGGCTGTTCAGTACTGGACTGGATTTCCTAGGGAGTGGGGTCCGCAAAAAAAACAAATGTGCGGGCCCCCTTTCTAGGAATAACCAGCCCAGTGCTGAAAGCACTAGGGCTCGTCCTACACCCCTGGGCGGTGGGTGTAGGGCGATTATATTGTAAAAATTGCAGCCCAATTGCCTCTGCTATTGCCATCTCAGGATAGTGATAACAGGAGATAGTCAATGAAAACATGTTTTATTATTCAAATAAACTGTGAAAAATATTAAAAAAAGTAAATATTTTTTAAATATTTTAAAAAAAGTGGAACTGAAATCCCGTCTAGTGAGAGTTGGAACAGGGGCATTAACGTGCACATGTAGTGCAGTAACAGTGTGCAGATGCAATTTAAGATGTTAAGTTTGAGATGTTTTAAGACTTTAAAAAGATATTTTGAGTTACACGATTCTTGAAATACTGTACATTAGCCACAAGATGTAAAAATTTGCACATACAGAAACTTGGCTGCAATTTGGAAGTTGATGATGAAGATAAATGCATCTTTGCTCTGAACACATCTATACATTAGATTTAAGGTTGCACATATCTTAAGTTGCATGCAACTGAAAATAAATGTGAATTTGCAAGGGTGCAGACATTTGTGTTTGCTCATATGCAAATGAGCCATCTTTATGTCTTTAAGTCAGGTTCCGAAAGTGATGATGGCTGTTTAACTTCCCTGGTAGCTGTATTTGAGAATAATTGATAGTTCCATGTACAATTTTTACATGTTGTTGTTACAGCATTCATGTTAACAATGACAAACTTTTTCTGATGAGAGTTATAAAAGCTCAGCTTAAACCATAAGGGTTGCTTATGGTTGCTGACACAATATTTTTACTAGTGGTCTGGAATAAATATTGGTGCATTAAATAAAATCTAGACACATTTTATTCTGTTAATTTATTCTGTTATTGGAAACTGCAGCAGTAAAATTTATAGTTGATTACTTGATATTTTTGCATTTTCTGTGGCTATTTAGCCAATTGTAATCAGGAGGCCTTTTAGTAACATGGTGTTAAACATAGGAAAAGCTAATAGAGACCTAGGGGTATATTTACTAAACTGCAGATTTGAAAAAGTGGAGTTGTTGCCTATAGCAACCAATCGATTTCTAGCTGTCATTTTGTAGAATGTACTAAATAAATTATAACTATAATCTGGTTGCTATAGCTAGCATGTCCATTTTTTCAAACCCGCAGTTTACTAAATATACCCCCTACTGTTGTTTTCAGATATCGGCTGTGGCTCTTCTGAAAACAAATGCAGACTCTCATTGTTCAGACTTGTATGAAGGGTCCAGTACATATCTGGGCTGAGAGTTAGGCAGCTGTGCAGCACTTTTTCACAGTAGTTAGTATTATTTTGACAGGCGATTGTAGCCTCCCAGATCTTTATAAAAGTATCAATTGATGATACGTCACGGATCTGGCTGAATTTTTAATTTGTTGTGTAGATATCTTGGTACACGCTGGTCTTTATTTATAAACAGTTTTTTGTTTTGTTTTTTTTAATAAATACTTCCTTCCACTCAACCAACTTTCATGCAAGAGTGGTTTACCCATACTAGTTTCTGATTATTAACACAACTGAAGCAGGGCAATAGAGGATGTTAAATTCATTAAGATGGTAGAAAGCTGTTGATCCCTGTTATATAAACTAGCAAAAGTGGTAAGACAGATATTCTTTGATAATAAAGCAATTAACTATATATATATATATATATATATATATATATATATATATATATATATATACATACATAGTTCACACACTGCTTTAATAATAGCTCATTTTACTTACCAACATTGATAGGTAGCAGGTGATAACATATATTTTTAATAGTACAATTCAGGGATTGACAAGATAAATAGTGCTGCATTAACTAAAGCTGAGTTTATGGATGTTAAAATTTTGATGGCTGTAAATCGATACAGCATTATCAAACAACCATCGACAACTGCAAATCCATCTAGAAAATAATCCTCTACAGTACATTCACTGAACAGCTCCTGTGATGTTAATGATTTATGATGAAATGCATAATGTGTTTTTTTTAATAAACACTGAAGAAAAATCCTCAGGCATTTTAATAAGAATTGCCTAGCTTTGAATTAATGCCATTTTTAGCTACATAAAATGTTGACTATCTATTTATATTACTATTATTGAACCAGATGTTATTAGATCTTATTCAGAAGTATTTTTATTGCAAAGCTTCTTCATAATTTTGTGCATTTTAGATTTTAACCTTAACATATTTTAAAAAGTGCAATTGCATTTTTATCATATATCTTGAATATTCTAATCTGTAACCTTCCACAGTAGCTGTGTTCTTTCACTGGTCTTTTCACCGGTCATTCCATTCCTCTCTCCTCATCTATGGATCAGTGGGTCCCATAGTAAAATTTTGAAAGGCCCTCCATGTAACATCCACTGGTAAAAAAGTCACATATACACATGAAAATTTGACAGGGAAGACAGGCCCCCCTATGCTATGGGCCCCTGAGCAGCTGCACCCCCTGTACATTTAGTAGTTATGTCCTTGTTAAGTCCTTATTAAGGGTATATCACACATCCACAATTTTATACCTCAACTCAGAAAGCGCAAATAGATCTTATCTAATAAATACCACTGTAGATTTAAAATATATAATACAATTTATTTGTATAACCATTAATACATATATAAAGCAAAAAAATTAAAAAGAAAAGAAAATATCAAAACATACTCCACCAAACCATTAATCTGGACTAATTTTGGTCTTAAATTATGTTAAAATCACCTATAGTGCGCATATACGGAAAAAAAAGTCTCATAGACAATAATTTATTGCATAATCCGGAATTTAATAAGAGATCACTGGATTAGCCTACAGTACAAGACAAGATTGTATCTATTAAATTTCGCAAATTCTCTGTATGATAAACACCACACTATTATGTGGATCACAATTCCTTTTCCAGTCACGATCATTCATATGATACAGCCGTCAGTATAACAACCTGGAGCTACAGATCATACTCAGTACATCTGACTCATGAAGTTCTGCAAGTGGCTTTTAGATCCATCTTCTAGAGCTACATACCGAATCACTCTTCTGCAATTTAAACTTGTTCTCTCTCCATTATATCGATCTTACCCCACTCCAGGCTTCGTAAAAAGGGGAATGTGCAATATTGATGGTGGAATCCAACTGAGATCGTGATCTCTACTTAAATCAGTCAATCCGATCAGTAGAATTATAATTAAGTCATGTGATCATGGTTCAAAGGAGTTCCTACTGACACGTTTCTCTACTCTTGGTGTGTGGTTTCCTCACAGATGGCTATTTGTTTGGTTAGCCTTCATTTCAACTCACTTCTCCACTTTTGATATGTGGCTTACTTCATCTTTACAGCTCTTCTGTGAGTATTGTAGAGGAGGCACAAAAACACATACTCAATTTATACTTTTGTGTTTTGCTTTCCATTAATTGTACATCAGGTCAATTTGCCTTGCAAAGTTGCAAAGTTGCAAAGTCATGACTACCGTAGATGTGAATGTAGAAATACTGGAATGACAACTCTCAGGAGTAAAACATAGAAGAATTGGTTGCTGGAGAAACTTCCTAGGGCACACTCAGCAGGTGGCGACGGTTGCGCTCATAGGTGTCACTCTGAGCTTGTACCACGTAACTGTTGGGATGAGCAGATTCTCAAAGGATGGTGGAAGGTCTATCATATCCACAAGGCGTTTGCATTCGGACAGTTTTACCTGAAACAAGATGTGGAAGACAATGTGCTGCTCTATCATAGCCACTTTGAGGTAAGTACTGTTTGTACCTGTGTTTGTACTTGCTGTTGCAATTGTTGCTTTGTAACAGGTATGAGAGTTCAGGTACGGTGCAACAATAACCCCTGGAGAGATGATGGTAAACCATCCCGTGGTGTATTTCTTAGGGTACACATTACTTAAAAAATATTGGTGTTATCACGTGTGCGTTTTTCGGCAGGTGTTTGGCTGAGCAGACAGCTCTTTCCGCTAGCCCATTTAATTAAGGATAGTGGGGATGCTGGTAGAGTGTTTAAAGTCCCAGGTATTTGCAAGCTCTTTGAACTCTCTACTCATGAATTGCATGGCATTGTCCATGATGAGTTGCTGTGGGATGTCATGTGTAGTAAAGTGTTTCTTGAGTTTGGCAATAACAGTAGTGCTGGTGAGATTGGGTAGGTAGTCGATATAAAACCACCCTGTATAAGAGTCTACCAAAACTAGATGTTCCTTACCTCTCCATTATAAGATGTCTGCAGCAGTGACAGACCAGGGCAAAGAAGGGGTATGGAAAATTTTGTGATAGTGAGGAGGTGACCCACATAGGGAACTTCCCATACCTGGAACTTTCATTTGTCTGGGTTGAGCAATAAGTTTATGGCACGAATCCTTTCCAACACTTCATAAAGATGCTCCCCGTGTTCTTGCATTTTGCGGCCCCAGATGAGGAAGAGGAAGTCATCGACAATGATTTTACACGGGTATCCTGCAAACAGCAGTTCCATGCATCATTGGAAAACTTCACTGCCAGTGGTCAGACCATAAGGCATACGCAACAAAGCATATCGTCCAGCAGGTGTTATGAACGCAGTGAGTCTGGATGACTCTTTGTCCAGAGGTATCTGTCAAAATCAACATTTAGCATCCAGGGTGCTAATGATTTATGCCTCATGTATGTCAGCAATAACTTATTTGACCATTCTCAATGGGCATCGAGGCCTCAGCAGTGCTTTTTTTAGATGCATGAAGTCTATGCATAATCTGACTGACCCGTCTTTTTTCCCTGCAGCTACCATAGATGAGACCCACTGTGTTGCTTTCTCTATTGGTCTAATTATACTGAGCCTTGTCATGTGGTCTATTTCCATTGTGTTTGAAATAGAGGCTAGTAAATATTTCTCGCTTCAAAGTGGTAACATATATATTGCATTGGCAGGTTCTGATACACACTCAGTCTCCACATTATTGACTCTATGTGACTGCCTTTTCCTCACGTTATGTGCTAATTGCAATTTAATATTTGGATCTGCAGCATTTTGCGAAGTGGTTCCATTTATTACAGGAGTTGCAGCGTTTATTAGAGGACTGGCATTTTTGCCGTTCAGGTGGTTGGTGCCTGCCACAGTTTTGGCATTGCATGTATTGCGGTGATGTGCGCTGTATACTACATACTTCTGCCTCCTTCCTTTATTCCCTTGCACTTCTCTCAGACTGTTCATTAAGTATACAGATGTGAATGGCAGTTTCTAAAGTCAAATTCTTTCCTCTGAACATCTGTGTGCCTACAGTATCATTATGAATACCACAATTCTGTTACTGATTAGTTCACTGGTAATTGCACCAAAATCACATTTTTTTCCTAGAAGCTTCAATGCTGATGCATATGATTGCACATCTTCATTACATTTTTGGTTTGTATTAAATATATGTCTGTCCATTATTTTTTTCTTTACTGGTAAACATATCTCCTCAAATGTTTTTATAAGTACTCTGGGATCCTCATTATCCTCTCCTTCCTCATAAACAAATGTGTCTGCTTTATCTACTGCCTCTGCACCAGCAGATTTAGTAAAGTATATGCTTGTACCTTTTTTGAGTTCTCAGAGAGCCCAGCGATGCAGTATACTTTCCATTCCTTGCTGAATTGAAGAAAGTTGTCAGCGAAGTTTTCATAAAATATGAGAGGAATAATGCGGCGGAGACCTTGAGCACTGTCTGCCAACTTCTGACACCATCATCATCAACATTTATTTATATAGCACCAGCAAATTCCGTAGCGCTTTACAATTAGGAACAGACAGTAATAAAACAATACTGGGTAATACATACAGACAGAGAGGTAAGAGGACCCTACTCACAAGCTTACAATCTATATGACAATGGGAGTTTGATACACAAGGGAAAGTGCTATATCATATTGCATATTGGTATAGCTAGAAAGCAAAGGTTAAAAGTATAGAGAGGGCTGTATGATCAGTCACACAGCAATGTTGATCAGATTGTTGTTGTCTTGTGTTAGCAGTGTAGAGGGTGGTAATAGGGTAACCTAGTGAGATTAAGATGGTGGTTGAGGAATATTATAAGTTTGTCTGAAGAGGTGGGTTTTCAGAGAATACATAAAGGTTTAAAGATTGGAGGAAAGTCTTATTGTGCGAGGAAGAGAATTCTACAAAGTGGGTGCAGTCCGAAAAAAGTTCTGTAACCAAGAATGGGAGGATGTGATGAGAGTGGATGAGAGACGCAGATCTTATGCAGAATGGAGCTGCCGAATGGGAAGATTTTTGAGACAAGTGAGGAGATGTATGTCGGTGCAATTTTGTTGATGACCTTGTATGTTAGAATGAGAATGACTTTATATTGGATCTGTTGAAAAACAGACAACCAATGTTGAGACTGACAGAGTGGCTCAGCAGAGGAAGAACAATTTGCAAGGAAAAGCAATGTAGCTGCTGCATGCAAAATAGATTGTAGATGTATGTAACATATTTTAAATATAGAGTCGATGTGGGGAACAAAGGATAGTTGTGAGTCAAGGATTAAATTTAGGCAGCAAGTTTGCAGGGTGGGATTTATGGTCATATTATGAACAGAAATAGAAATGTCAGGCAGGAAGAGAGTAGAAACTTCATCTTCATTTGTGGCATCAACTGAAGAGAGGGTGTCAGAGGGTGCTACAAAGCAATTGAGCTGATTGGAAGATGGTACCATGTAGATTTGGAAGTAGGAATACTGCAGTGACAACAGTCAGGAAGAATTCATAATGGGCATGATTCATCTAGGAAAGTTAAGCAAAAGTAAACAAGTAAGGCAAAACCATGTTGCATTGGAGGGAGAGGTAAATTTAAAAAGGTTATGGCAGATTTATATTTGGGGCATGTCCTAGATCAACTTTAAATTTCAGTTTACAAATAAGCTGTCACATATTTGTGTGCTACATGAAAAAACAGCCAGAATTTTCCTTATGTGCAAAATAATAAACCATCAACCAATCATTTGCACCCCTTGCATTGCAACATGGTTTGTACAGAAAAATTGAGTAAGAAAACTTACTCAGTTTTTTGCTTAACTTTCCTTAGCCCAATGTGTTCACTCATCAAAACATAATAAGCAGAACAGAGAACATGGGGCCTGATTCATTAAGGTTCTTAAATGAAGAAGATTCTTATTTCAGTCTCCTGGACAAAACCATGTTACATTGCAAGGGGTGAAAATGAGTGTTCTGTTTTGCACATAAGTTAAATACTGACTGTTTTTTCATGTAGCACACAAATACTTGATAGCTTATTTGTACACTGAGATTTAAAGTTGATATGTGTGTGCTACATGAAAAAACAGGCAGTATTTAACTTATGTGCAAAACAGAACACTCATTTGCACCCCTTGCAATGTAACATGGTTTTGTCCAGGAGACTGAAATAAGAATCTTCTTCATTTAAGATCCTTAATGAATCAGACCCATGAACCTCACAGCATGCATAGCCAATGACCTCACTTCCTGCCAGACTCATACATTTACAACAACTTTGAAATATATGCTGTCTACACTCTCTGATCTTTTAACTCTCTTGGTCCATAAAATGGTTTCTTGGGTGGAATTAACTTTCTCACAATGTGTCGTAAAGTGCCTCCGAAATGGCAAGAAGGCATCCGCGGTGATGTACCTTTAGAGATGAGCAAGAAGATCTGTGGTATTCAAGTACCATGTAACCTGGAAAAGAGTGCTGCCGGACAACGCAGGAAATTGAATCCCCACCCCTTGGATTTGTACATGGGTCAAACAGAATGTTACATAATTGTGCCTATTGCACAGCACTGAGGAATTTCTATCACCCTGACTAAAATCTGTTCTCACTGCAATGGATCAGGGCTGTACAATGCTACCCCGAATCTCCAGTGACCAGCCGCTTACTGCTGTACTGCAGTGACAGTGGAGTAGGGCAAAAGAGGATGAATACTTTCTATCCATTTCCTGTCCCCACTACTCTCATGCTGTCCTCACATTCTGTTGTTATTGCAGATGTAAATGAGGATTGTGTTCCCCTGAAGTCTTTCTTCAATAAATTAGCACAGTGACCAGAGTCCAGAGCCAATAGTTGAGATATGAACCTTGTCTCTGTTGTCCCTAGGATTGCACTAGTTCAGATGAGGTTCACACCAGTTTTACCATGCTTCAACATAAGTATGGCCCTGCATGCCATCTTGCTTTATAATTTCCATAAGGATATACACATTAAAATTGAGATTTGTGACATCATTGAAACACTTGTGAAGTCAACAATGCAAGCCAGCAGAGGCAATATGATGCTCTTAGCAATGTTCTGCTGGGAAACCTTGGGTCCTGGCTGTCATGTGGATGTTACATCGACACGTACTACCTACGTAAACATTGTTGCAGACCAAGTACACCCTTTTATGGCAATGGTATTCCCAGATGGCAGTGGCCTCATTCAGCAGGATAATGTGCCCTGCCACACTGCAAAAATTGTTCAGGAACGTTTTGAGAATTATGACAAATAGTTCAAGGTGTTGATTGGCTCTCAATCCGATGGAGCATCCGATGGATGTGTTAAAAAAACAAGTCTGGCCCATGGTGGCCCCACCTATCAAATAACAGGACTTAAAGGATCTACTGCTAACATCTTGATACCAGATATCACAGGACACCTTCAGAGGTCTTGTTGAGTCCATGCCTTAGTGGATCAGAGCTGTTATGGCAGCACAAGGGGGACCTACACAATATTAGGCAGGTGGTTTTAATGTTGTGGGTGATTGGTGTATATCTAATAATACATATGGTTGTTTCCTAACATAATCATCCATAATGATTCTGCATATTAGTATAAGTTTAT
The DNA here is from genome assembly GCF_038048845.1 of Mixophyes fleayi. Classification (NCBI taxonomy): domain Eukaryota; kingdom Metazoa; phylum Chordata; class Amphibia; order Anura; family Limnodynastidae; genus Mixophyes; species Mixophyes fleayi. Next base: position 113,718,537 of record NC_134403.1, on the reverse strand, counting down.
ACTCAAATAACAGAGAAAAAAAAACTAAATGTCATACACACTCTCATACACAATAGCTTTACCATTTGCGTTATTTAACCTAATGGTGTCCCTTATGTTTAATAAATACTCAAACACTGAAAAAATAAAACCTCAAAGCAATGTGGATGAAAAGGGGAAGTCAACACAGGTATCTCACATAGCAAAAAGTTTAATTACTACTGCTTTATTGTGTTAGGCTTTAATATAGTTTGCAATAGATTATTTGTGGTCAAAATCAATTAGATGGTTTCAATATGCATATATACTGCATAAAAACAATTGCATACAATAGCATCAATATTAAAAATCTTATCAAAAAGTTTACCTAAAATATAATTCAATAATTTAGTTTAAGCCCTCTGGATACAAAGTTTTTATGATATGTATCCAGAGAGATTTTATCATACATAACTTAATGAATCTATCCCTGCCTCTTACAGTCAAAGTGATTATTTAAATCCCTGTTAAAACTTTAATGGTTTTCTGGTAAATCCTCTGTACTGATACTTGCAATTATACTCCAATAGGTAAACTACACATTTGAATTACAGCTTACACATAACTTAATTAGAAATTTCTGTTTTTAATGTATGACTCAAAGTTAATTTATTAATTTGTAATATAGTCAAAAATCCACACCTTGGGGCTAGGTTTACTAAGAATCGAGTTTGGTGGCGGTTTGAAACTGCCATCCATCACCGGCGGTTTAGTGGGTCATACCCCCGCATTTACTATAGGGCGGTTTAAAATGAATGGCGATGTATGGTGAATTTAAAAAGCTAAACCCGCAGGTAGTTTGGTTAAAACCGCCATCCAAATGACAAGACAGGACAGTTGTAATACCTGCTTTAGAATGGGTGTTTGAACTATTTTGCCATTCAGAAAATAAGAGAAAACACAATTGACATTCAAATGATTTGGGCAATCATTATTTATTGATTAAGGAGCAAAATGAATTTAATATTAACTTGTGTGGGGAAAAAAATCATTATATTAAGGGGACAATATTATTTAATTATTATATTATTCGGGCACTATGTAAAGCCAAATTGTGCAACATAAATAATTATATACGCCATTAGCAATCAGTTAATTTTATTATATATTCACATTTCCCACATAATATAATGCTATAATAGTGTCCCCTCATAAGTTAATATTGAATTAATTTTGCCCCTTAATCAATAGCTGAAAAGCGGTGGTTTGAACAAACAGCCCTTTAGTAAATCTAGCCCTTGATGTTTCTCATGTAAATGATTAAACTTATGGGTTTTCATGTTTCTAAAAAGCTTGGGTCCAGAAAGTTTTAAATATTCTTAGACCTTCCAAAAATGGCTTGAGTCTAATTGTTGGTTCAATGCTGGATTGAATGAAAGGATTTGATCATTTTGATTCATACATATTCTGGCTAGTGCCATCCCTCAAAATAAAACGCAAATTATCAATATACCACCCATAAAGGACCAGGTTCGTCTAGAACTCACCAGATCAAATGTTCTTGTCCTCACATAAACCTCTGCACAGTGCTACGGACCTCATGTGGCACCCTATTAATAAACGTTAACAATAATAATAATACTTATAATAATAACAAATATAAAGGTTGGTAAAAAATGATCCCCATTGCTATGCCCAAGATTTGCAAGAAAAACTGGTGTTTAAAAATAAATGACTATGTGATAATATAAAGTGAATAGAGTTTGAATTAAATTTGCAATGCTCCCAACATTCAATATAAGAAAGGTATCAAATGCATATACACCTGAATCTTGAGGAATATTTGTATATTGATCCAGAACTTCACATGTTAAAAAATAGTAATTCAATTACATTTTTGATGTTACGGATGGGGAATCTCAGGTATGTACTATTTGGTTGCACAAGTGATCAATATATATCAATATATAAATCAACAGACAACGGCCCAACACTTGAAAAGCTTGGATGACACTGTGGAGTAGTGTGATTTTTATGTATTTAGAGGGTGCAAATAAAAGGTGGGTGTAATGGGGTGAAAGGGGAAATAATGTTACCCCCTAGATATCCCACTTTTTTTTGGAGTTCTAAGTCAATTGCTTTTGAAAACTAAATTTTGGATCAAAAGGCATAATTTTATAGCATTGTGTGTCTTTAAATTGTCTATATGTCTCGTTTAAACTGTCCTCTATGTTTTGAATTGCTAGTACCTCCCCTCTTAACTGTAATTATGATTTTGTTATCATTAGATTTTCTTTAAAGATTTATATTCTGAACTTAAAAATTAGGATATGAATATTTTTTGCTATTATTTATTTCGCAAAAGAGAGAGATTTTGAGATTAAGAATTTACTCTCAAACCTAAAATAGGAATTTCAGAAATATTTTCATTGCTATACCCATTTTCTTGTAGCAAACATTCTAAATATTTTACACATTGTTGTTCCACGACATATAAAATAATTGGTTGGCCTACAATTTATCAAATTCACAAGATAATTCTCTCTGCATAAGCTTTTCACATATTGGTGTAAAAATACAAATATTTAAAATTGGTTTTGCAGTTGAAGCAAAGGATAACATTGCAAACTTGCGGGCAGGGCCCTCTTACCTCACTCTATGTATTACCCAGTATTATTTTATTACTGTTTATTCCCAATTGTAAATCTCTAAGAAATTTGCTGGTGCTATATAAATAAATGTTGATGATGATGAGGATGATATGCCTTTTAATAAGTTGAATAGATTTATTTTAGGCAAACTGCAGTCCCCAGCTCATCCATGTTTTATGTTCTCTCAGTTCGTTTCTCTACTTTATGCCCCAGCTATTATTTTGTGCGTTATGAACTGCTCAGCTTGACCCGTGGCCCAAGGTATTATATCGAGACTAAATGCGTAATGTGAATCCCTTTTGATGGTTAAAGGGTTACACATGTGGCCCCAGGGGCGGATCTAGGAAATTACTATACCCCGGGCGATGTAGTGGGGGCGATTTAGGCCCCGCCCCCTTTCCGACTTCTAAGGCTGCCGGCGGCTGCACAGTATGTGCAGGTCCGCTCGGCAGTGACAGTGTGCTGCCCGGCTGCTCTGATTGTGTTTAAAACACAATCAGAGCAGCCGGGCAGCACGCTGTCACTGCTGAACGGACCTGCACAGTGTGCAGCTGTCGGCAGCAAGCCCCTGCTAGGGGGGGCGATCTCACCGATCGCCCCCCCCTGGATCCGCCACTGTGTGGCCCTTGCCTTGTACTGGGTTGCCCATCACTGCCCTAGTGCCTATGTATTTCTAAACTTTTTGGGAACACCCATGCTTAGAGATTCATATTGGTTTGACATTTCTATCTAAAATGGTTGAGGTCCATTATCCCATCCTGATGAAAATAATGACTTTTATTATCTTTTATTGCTTTTGTCTAGCAGCCATATAATTTCTGTTAGTATTAAATTTACTCTACAGTGCATTTGCAAATATTAGAGAGAAGAGAGTACCTCTCTAATCTCTGACAACATAACATCCAGAGAGATGCCAAACCAGGTCATTTGTAGATGCATGGAGAAGATATGTAATAAATAAATGATAATAATAATTGCAAGATGATGTTCCTGTGGATTACAAGGAAAAGGATTCCGCTGGATTACAAGGATTACAAATTAACAAGATTTCCTATTGGTTTCCAGAAAGATCCATTGGATAACAAATAAAAACATTTTTTGTGGATAACGCATTTTTCCAGTGGATTGCAAATTAAGAATTCCCATTAGATTATTAATTAAGAACATTGCCTATGCATTGCTGGAAGATATTTCCTGAATTGCAACATTTCCCAAGGATTACAAAAAAAGTTCTCATTGAAATACATCATCATTTATTTATATAGCGCCAACATATTCCGTAGCGCTTTACAATTGGGGACAAACATAGTAAACTATTAAACAAACTGGGCAAAACAGACAAAGAGGTGAGTAGGCCCTGCTCGCAAGCTTACAATCTATGTGTTTTATTTATTAATTGGTGAACGAATGTTTAGAGCTTTTTTTTCAATTAAAATTCATTTAATAACCATCTGTATGTTTTATTTATACTTTATTACAATTTAGTATAATTGAATGTTGCCACTGCCGAGGTCCCAAATTCATAATTTATCACATTCCAGCGGTGCCAGGTAAAGTCTCAGCATTTTTAATCCCAGGGCTCATTTGGCTGGGTAACCCCATGCTGTTCCTTTTTGAGCACTCTCCCTATAGTGGCTCCAACCCCACACCGACAAAGCTGGGTTAATGTCTTCTATGACAGTGGAACCTTGTATTGTGGGTTTCCTGTTAATCGTTGGAACTAGGCTGCCTTGTGTTGCGGAATCTTTATTTTTATCTTTATTCTCTTTACTATATGAGTATTAATACATATCTTATATATTTCACATAAACGTCTGCAATTATATTATATCAGGTTTACAATTGGTTGGCTCATAACTAAAGAAAGAAATGACATATCTAGTCCAATCACACATTTATACACATTTATTGCATGTCTGCATATGATGTGTTTTTAAAGGGTAAATATTGTATAGATATATATATATACATAAATATATATATATATATATATATATATATATATATATATATATATATATATATATCTATATATCACTACCGTCCAATAAATATATATATATGTGATAATAAATATACAATATACAGAGATATATGATCTTGGCACACTGACCATGCAGAATTTGTCCAACCTAACAGCTTGACATAAATATATATTTATGAAGTTTTAATATATATTTCTAGAGTTTTAATGATTCTGAAGAAACATGAAAATTCAGCTCTATTTACTAATAAATTTATTCTAAGGTCATGCAAATTACAACATAAGAAAACACATCGATAATAAGTCTTCTAATTTTGACTCTTCCTTATCTACCTACAAAAATACTTTGCGAACACTAAACATTAATACACATACTGTATCCTTGCAAGAATATATAAATTAAACAGTATAGCTACCCGTTAGTTGATATCATAGGATGCTTCTGTCTGTTTCAACTCCAACTGACTGAAATGACTTTCACATCATTTGTTTCCTATAGTTTTGTCTTTCATATAATAGAATCTTTCAGATTATCTTTAAAACATAAGGGGTCATGAATTGTGTCTTTGATGTGTAAATAAGTACAATATAAGCATTGCCTGACTGATTTTTCAGAGTGTTTTAAACAATTTGACCCCAAGGTGACAATGAAGAAGGATGTCTTAAAATGTAGGATGTCTTTTCATCACTGGTTGACTTTGAATTGCAAATGGAATCTTGTTTGGGAACCCTATCAGTGACAAACTTGTTCTGTTTACACAGTTGTTTTGTGTCTAACTAAATGTAAATTCCATCCACCCATGTTTTATGGCCTAATCCAGTGGTTCCCAAACTTTTGCAGTTCGCGGCACCCTTAGAGTCTCCATAATTTTTTCAAGGCACCCCTCCAAAATAATTACAGAGCAGTCCTGTTTTAGAAGTAGTTGGGTCAAAAAAACATAATAAGTATTTAGGTCAGGACAGAAATACTTATTTATTTAGTTGTATGCAAAAATAATACGCATAGATCCAAGGAAAAAATAATATTTTTATATATTTTTTTCAATTATATTTCTGTCAAAGAATAATTGACAACTAACTCACACTGTGACCTCCTTCATCTCCACACACTCTGCCCCCTCTCACACTGCCCCGTCTGCCCTCTCACTCTGCCCTCTCTCAGCGCTGCCCTCTGCCCTCTCTCATGCTGCCCCTCTGCCCTCTCTCACGCTGCCTCCTCTCACACTGCCCCTCTGCCCTGTCTCACACTGCCTCCTCTGCCCTCTCTCACGCTGCCCCTCTGCCCTCTCTCACGCTGCCTCATCTCACTCTGCCCCTCTGCCCTCTCTCACGCTTCTGCCTCTCACCCTGCCCCTCTGCCCTCTCTCACGCTGCCTCCTCTCACGCTACCACTCTGCCCTCTCTCACACTGCCTCCTCTGCCCTCTCTCATGCTGCCCCTCTGCCCTCTCTCACGCTGCCTCCTCTCACTCTGCCCCTCTGCCCTCTCTCACGCTGCCTCCTCTCACACTGCCCCTCTGCCCTTTTTCACGCTGCCTCATCTCATGCTGCCCCTCTGACCTCTCTCACGCTGTCTCCTCTCACGCTGCCACTCTGCCCTCTCTCACGCTGCCTCATCTCATGCTGCCCCTCTGCCCTCTCTCACGCTGCCTCCTCTTACTCTGCCCTCTCTCTCTGCCCCTCTGCCCTCTCTCACGCTGCCCTTTCACTCTGTCCCTGCTGCCCCCTTCTCACTCTGCCCCCCCTCTCACTTTGCCCCTGCCACTCTGCCCCTGCCACTCTCTCTCACTCTGCCCCACTCTCACTCTGCCACTCACTCTCTGCCCCTTTCTCTATGCTTCTCTCTCACTTGGCCGCCACTCTGCCCCCCTCCGCCACTCTGACCCCCTCCGCCACTCTGACCCCCTCTTAGCCACTCTGACTCCCCCTCCGCCGCGGCCAGCCAGAGGAAAAATAAAAAAAAAATAAAAAACACTTACCAATCCGCGTGGCGCCGGGATCCAGTATCCTTCTCTCTCCTGCAGCGCGCCCGACAATCAGTGACAGCTGCAGGAGAGAGAAGGATGCTGGATCCCGATGCCGCGCGGATTGGTAAGTGTTCTTTATTTTTTTTTTATTTTTCGTCTGGCTGGTCGCGGCACCCCAGTGGCAGCGCCGCGGCACCCTTGGGAGCCGCGGCGCACACTTTGGGAACCGCTGGCCTAATCTGTTACAACCATTATCTAGTAACATTACATTTACTGTGAACCAGACATATTAATGTTATTATTTAACCAGTTCCCTATTTGATACAATTATGCATATAAACTATATATATTTTAGATGACCTGAACCATAAATACCTTTATCATAATGTTATCTGTATAAATAACCTTTAATTCATTAATTAATCGGGTGTGAATTGTAACTTTTAGAAAATGTGTATTATTTATAAGTGTAAGTAATGGAATGTATGTGTTATTAATCCATGCAAATGCATCATTACACGTGGCGTACTATTCGCAATCGCACGGTAAACCAATATTAATTACTTTAGCCGACTTCATCCAATTAATTGACTTCCACAGGCCACCCTTTGATAGTGCACAAAACTATTACCTAATTATATTTTCTATCTCAGGATTGTAATGCAATTCTTCATTAACTGTGGTACGCGTACTTCTCATTACCATCGCATTATCATTTTCAGTATTCACCTTAGTAGAACTTTTTCCATAATTCAACATAGTAGGAACACATCTGACATCTGACAATCATTTCTTGTACCCATTCCTCTAGACCTTAGAACTATTTTGCTGGGTTCAACCACGAGAACCATCCTGCTACATTTTCCCAAATTTCATACAATGAAGAATTATGGTTCTTCTGGAATTCCCATTTTAACTGTAGGATTTCATCTATCTTCCAGTCAATTACTTATTTAGGGTGATCTGTATTATTGGTGATGTATGTGCAACACTTAACACCAAATTGGGTAGCTAACATCACACAGTATCATCATGATCGCCACTCATTTATATAGCGCCACTAATTCCTCAGCGCTGTACAGAGAGCTCACTCACATCAGTCCCACTCACATCAGTCCCTGTCCCATTGGGGCTTACAGTCTAAATTCCCTAGCACACACATAGACAGACAGACACACACAGACTAGGGTCAATTTGTTAGCAGACAAATAACCTACCAGTATGTTTTTGGATTGTGGGAGGAAACCGGAACACCCAGAGGAAACCCACGCAAACACGGGGAGAACATGCAAAATCCTCACAGATAAGGCCATGGTTGGGAATTGAACTCATGACCCCAGTGCTGTAAGCCACCGTGATACACCCCAGTATCCAACAGTAATAGATCTAAGGTAATTTTAACACCAAACTATGTTGTACTAACTCCTTCTTATAAGCCTGTAGCTCCTTACCCATATATCTGAAGGTGTCATCATACATCTTGGTGATATTGTCAAGTCATTTAGCCATGTCTTGTATGTACTTAATATTTGGAGTTCCCCGAACAATCCTGGTGGGGTCCATTGCGACCATGATTTGTAATCCTGTAGTTTCAGTAATTAACTTTGTAGCTACAGGCTTTTCACCTGAAATCATATTTCTTTTGCCACAGTGTTCATACTATGTGTGTACGTATCGGGGTGATGTCGTTCTATGGATAGCTGTCATTTCATCATGTGTTAGAGTCATAACCTAAGGAATCACTCTGCCTAGGAAACATATACCTTTGGAACTCGGAGTTAACCATGTGTAAGCCCTTTACCCACAAACATAATACACATCACCTGGGAGGATATAAGTCACAGTACGATTAATGATAACATTGCATAAAGTCTTGACAAAAATCTCCATGCCTAGTGTTTCCATTTGTTCAAGACAAGTTTCAGCATGTATGACAATCTGACAATAACCCAAAGGAACTTTCCCAATTAATACCCTCTTATGTTTGTTGACATGCCCTTGTCTATTATGTCCTTTAGTATTCCTGGATATTGGTATTGTAGCGAGTCTCCCGTCAATGGTGTTGCGATTGTCTGATCAGGTAGTTCAGCTTCCCAATTCTCCAGTTTCTTTATTTGTGAAAAATTCAAACATAACAATGACCGATCTACAGAGTATTGGTGAAGCTTCAGACTAGGTGACCTAGTGGTATTATATCTCCCTTCTAGGAGGCTCCCTCCCCATAATTCAAGGACCTGAGAGATGTTTAGTGGGAACAGTACTAATCCTGCATTATGTTGTACCTGCGGCACGTATGGGTACACCCAGCATTCAGTTTGGTTTAAGACCTTACTCACTAAGGAATGATAATCAACTAAGGGATGCCCACCCAAATCCAAATAACTATTGGATTGGCACTGCTGGATGCATCTCTCTTCAACTAGGGAGTCACAGTACTTACAGATACAATGTTCTTCAGACAACAGTCTCTCACACTGTCTCCGAGCTTGAGAGTTAGCAGACCTTTTCATTACCCCTGAATTGAGTTTGGCAACAGGCTGTACTGATTGTTTTAACAAATTTTCCTCCATCTCCACCTCATCAGTATCAATATCGGACCCAGTCTCTATCATATGACCACCATCGCAAGAATAGAACATCCTGGGAAGAATAAAAATCAGACAAACCCTGGAAAAAGAAGAATAGAAAAACTGCCACTCCATGCTGAGATAATAGTCTTTGCAACGTCCTTGTCTCGGGTGTAACTGTAGTCTTTAGGTCTCCCAGATTCACAAGTGACAGATCTGGATTGTCAGTCTCATCTTTATCTTGTACTTTCTCTGGATTATTTTCTGCAGTGGGTGGAATGGATCCAAGTGTCTTTTTCTGCTACTTTCAGAGATGTTGTGCTGGTCATCAACACTTGGTACGGGCCTTCCCACCAGTATGTTAAACAACCTAAGCGTAAAAAAATTGCAGATCATGACATATTCCCCCAGGTTCAATATTGTGACAGTTAGTGTTTGGCATACCAGGTGACAGTATTTTGAATTTCTGTTCCTGCTGTCTTAGCTGCTTACTCACCTTTATGAGGTATTGAACAGTCACTTCATTTTTGCAGTTTAAATCGTCCTGTGGACCTATGATCAAATGAGGTTGTCGACCAAAAAGTATCTCAAAGGGGGACAAATTAAGGGGAGGTCTGGGAGTGGTTCTGATGCTATGGAGGACTAGTGGCAAAGTTGTTGGCCACGCCAATCCAGTTTCAGCCATTACCTTAATCAATTTGTTTTTAATGGCACTATTTACCCTTTCCACCTTTCCACTGGCTTGTGCTAGGTAAAGAGTATGAAGTTTGCTATCAATAATTCTAGGGATACCATATCTGCATACAAATTCCAGAACAATTTTTTAGCAGTAAAAACAGGAGTATCAGTGGCAGCTATAAATGCCTCTACCCAATTAGAAAATACGTCGGTACACACTAACACATACTTGAGATTCCCGCAAGGTGGTAATTGGATGAAGTCAATTTGTATTAACTGGAAAGTTAATCTGTAGGAGGAATATGGGATGGCTTTGTTGGTATTGTCTTTGCGACAGTTTTACTCAAACAAGTAAGACAAGAAATTGCCTTCTTACTAGCCTAAGAAGAAAAGCCTGGTGCACACCAGTATGCTCTAATCAGCTTACACATACCTTCTTTACACAGATGAGTCAGAACATGTGCTGCCTTTGCTAGACCTGGGAAATATGATCTGGAAACCATGGGCCTACCTTCTCCATCTTTCTATAGTCCAGAGGTCTCTTGACCACATCCCTTCACCTTCCAGACTGCCTTTTTCTGTAGGGAACACACATCTTGCATTTCAATTCATTTTTGTGTGTTTTGTTGTTTGGAAAACCATCATCTTGTCAATTGTCATGTTTACAGTTAAACCAGCTGCCCGTTTGGTAGCTTCGTTCGCCCTGCTATTACCCACTGATACCAAGTCTTCTTCATATGTGTGAGCATTTGATGGCTACTACCTTTGGTAATTGTATTGCTGTCAAAAGTCCTTTTATGTGCTGTGAGTGTGCTACTGGTATGCCTGCCACTGTCATAAAGTTTCTAAGATGCCAGAGGGCCCCGAAATCATGCACTACCCCAAAAGCCTACCTAGAGTCAGTGCATATATTATATGATTTACTCTCTGCCAACTCACACACTCTTCTCAATGCCACATGTTTGGCCACTTGGACTAAGTGAGGTGGACTAAGGGGTTTAGCATCTATAACATACTTGTCATCTACGACAGCATAACTGGAACATAGTTCTCCTGTGTCAGTCTGTGTAAAACACTAAATTTACATTTTCTAAGGGGGTGTCACGTATGTCAGGTCTCACAGTTAAGTCTGGTTCAGATATTCTATACAACCATGGCCAAAAGTTTTGAAAATTACACAAATATTATTTTTCACAAAGTCTGCTGCCTCAGTTTTTATGATGGCAATTTGCATATACTCGAGAAAATCATGAAGAGTGATCAGATTAATTACAATTAATTTCAAAGTCCCTCTTTGCTATGACAATGAACTGTTTCCCAAAAACAACATTTCCACTGCATTTCATCCCTGCCACTGAAGGACCAGATGACATCAGGTCAGTGATTCACTAACATAGGTGAGAGTGTTGATGAGGACAAGACTGGAGATCATTCTGTTATGCTGATTGAGTTAGAATAACAGACTGGAAGCTTTAAAAGGAGGATGGTTCTTGAAATCTTTGTTCTTCCCATGTTAACCATGGTTATCTGCAAGGAAACACATGCAGTATCTTTGTTTTACACAAAACAGGCTTCACAGGCAAGGATATTGCTACTAGTAAGATTGCACCTAAATCAACCATTTATTGGTTCATCAATAACTTTGAGGAGAGAGGTTCAACAGTTGTAAAGAAGGCTTCAAGAACATCCAGCAAGCACCAGGACAATCTCCTAAAGTTGATTCAGCTGCTGTATCGGGGCACCACCAGTGCAGAGCTTGCTCAGGAATGACAGCAGGCAGGTGTGAGTGCATCTGCATGCACAGTGAGACGCCAGCATAGAAGCCACTTCTCTCCAGGAAAAATATCAGGGACAGACTGATATTCTTCAAAAGGTACAGGGATTAGAGTGCTGAGGACTAGGGTAAAGTCATTTTCTCTGATGAATCCCCTTTCAGATTGTTTGGAGCATCTGAAAAAATGCTTGTCCAGAGAAGGAAAGCTGAGCACTACCATCAGTCTTGTGTCATGCCAACAGTAAAGCATCCTGAGATCATTCACGTGTGGTGTTGATTCTCTGCCAAGGGATTGGGCTCACTCACAATTTTGCTTAAGAGCACAGCCATGTATAAAGAATGATACCAAAACATCCTTGTCATGAACATAGAGAGCTTGCAGTTATTTATAAGGGATAATTCATAACTGCAGTGTAAATAGGTTGTATCAAATGAATCCATTGATAAGTTAGTGTAACAGTTAAAGACGCAGAGTCTGATGTAATTGTGTTTGATAACTTTTTACATCCCGGTGTGAGGAGATAAGCCTGCCACTTTTAGCAGCTTCCAGGATGTTCGCTTTAGACACTTGAATAGACTTTGTGGTGCTAATCACAGCTGGAGATCCTGGTAGGCAGCATGTGAAAGCCTATACAGGTATATAGAAATATGACCTTCAAAGGAAAATTGTCATAGTTCATATTTTGGGAAATCTGGATGCCACTCCATACTGAGGGCCAAAAACCACACAAGGGTTTTAAAACATAGATACCAACTACACAGGGAACAGCCATAATCACATGTAATTCAGGAGGAGATTGGATATTGTTGTAATCTCATCATATTTGGTATTTAAACGTGCGGGAGATTATGACCGGTTTATTGAGCGGGGTGTTATTTCTCTGAGATATATCTGTGAAGAATTACCAGCAGGTCAAAAGTTAGGAATAGTTTGACCAAACCTGAGGTAACACCCAGGGGACATTTTCGCCCCCACATTAGCATTTACACTGCCCCTGTGAATGCCGTCCCATTTGAGTTTGCTTAAAAATCTGTGTTCTGAGGGGAAAAACTGTCAGACTTCTGGGGAAATCAAGTTACATTGATAAGCTGTCCATCTTCCCAGCCAAATTCCCCTTGGCCAGATGCAATTCATGTAAGTGCAAATCTGAATGTAATCCTTTTTATTTCAAACTGTTTTTGCTTGTTATGTCAAATTTATTAATTGTTATTCCTTATTTTTGTTATCTGTATGCCCTGTACTTTTTGTATATTAAATCTATAATTTAATAAGTTGCGTCCTTGATACTCTAAAGAATCCATAGCCTGTTTAGAAGAGATTGCTTGTCCAGGTTACCCTGTGTGTGATTTGTTGATACATTTGATTAACAAGCTGTGTGTGCTTGTATTTACATTTGTGTAACAGTCTGGAGGTGTGAAGAGTTAACCCTGTGTGTGCTGGTGTGAGTCTTGCTAGTTTGTGGAACTAGAAGCCTGTGTGCCAGTGTGGGACAGTATATAGGGGTCCTATTGCCCGTACCCAATAGGTGGTGGCTGAACCTTTAAGTGTCTGGGGGTGTGAGAGCGCTGTTTTTGGGTGCGATTCCATAGGTCTAGAACCTGTGTGATAGGTGAGAGAGACTGCGGGCTGAAATCATGTGTGACCTCATACAGCAAACACCCCAAAGTCACGGCAGCTGGGAGCGTGTTCGTGACAATCCTCCAAGAGCAACTTTTCCCAACCATCCAAGAACAGTTTGGTGATGAACAATGCCTTTTCCAGCATGATGGAGCACCTTGCCATAAGGCAAAAGTGATAACTAAGTGGCTTGGGGAATAAAAACATCTAAATTTTGGGTCCATGGCCAGGAAACTCCCCAGACCTTAATCCCATTGAGAAATTGTGGTCAATCCTCAAGAGGCGGGTGGACAAACAAAAACCCACAAATTCTGACAAATTCCAAGCATTGATTAGGCAATAATGGGCAGCCATCAGTCAGTATGTGTCCCAGAAGATGATTGACAGCATGCCAGGGCGAATTGCAGGGTCTTCAAAAAGAAGGGTCAACACTGCAAATATTGACTCTTTGCATAAACTTAATGTAATTGTCAAAAAAAACCTTTGACACTTATGAAATGCTTGTAATTTTACTTCAGTATAGCATAGCAACATCTGACAAAAACTTCTAAAAACACTGAAGCAGCACAAAACTTTGTGAAAATCAATACTTGTGTCATTCTCAAAACTTTTGGCCATGACTTTACAATCATGCGTATCAATACCTATCAAATTTGCTCTCAGCTAGAGTCTCCTCTCCTTCCAGCATTTGTGCATCTCGAGGAACATATGGTAGGTATGTAGCCAGGGCCGGATTAAGGGGGGGGCACAGGGGGCATGTGCCCCGGGCCCCCCTCTCTCTGAGGGCCCCCCGCCGCCGCCGGCCGCACGCTGATCGGATCACCTGTCAGTTGGTGATCCGATTCTTCTGCTTGTGCGCGCGGCTGTGGGCCTGCGCACCCCCCCCTTCCCCCTCACCCCTCACAAAATGTGTCAGCTGGCCTGATGTACAAGCAGCACCGCAGCTGCTGTACATTCTAAGAGGCTGAAATGGAGCTGCTGCGCATGTGCAGCAGCAGCAGCTCCTAATCCCTGGACAGCTTTATAGATCAGAGAGCCGGCGGTGCCCCAGGGGCTGATCAAGGAGGCATAAAGAGTGGCCAGCATAACCTGCCAGCCAGAGGCCTGACCAAAGGTGACTGAACATGGGGGGTCTGTGGGTGACAGCGGAGGGTCTGAGTGTCTGTGGGTGACAGGAGAGGGTCTGAGTGTCTGTGGGTGACAGGAGAGGGTCTGAGTGTCTGTGGGTGACAGGAGAGGGTCTGTGTGTCTGTGGGTGACAGGAGAGGGTCTGAGTGTCTGGGTGACAGGAGAGGGTCTGAGTGTCTGGGTGACAGGAGAGGGTCTGAGTGTCTGTGGGTGACAGGAGAGGGTCTGAGTGTCTGTGGGTGACAGGAGAGGGTCTGAGTGTCTGTGGGTGACAGGAGAGGGTCTGAGTGTCTGTGGGTGACAGGAGAGGGTCTGAGTGTCTGTGGGTGACAGGAGAGGGTCTGTGGGTGACAGGAGAGGGTCTGAGTGTCTGTGGGTGACAGGAGAGGGTTTGAGTGTCTGTGGGTGACAGAAGAGGGTCTGTGGGTGACAGGGGAGGGTCTGAGTGTCTGTGGGTGACAGGGGAGGGTCTGAGTGTCTGTGGGTGACAGGAGAGGGTCTGTGGGTGACAGGGGAGGGTCTGAGTGTCTGTGGGTGACAGGGGAGGGTCTGAGTGTCTGTGGGTGACAGGAGAGGGTCTGAGTGTCTGTGGGTGACAGGAGAGGGTCTGTGTGTCTGTGGGTGACAGGAGAGGGTCTGAGTGTCTGGTGACAGGAGAGGGTCTGTGTGTCTGTGGGTGACAGGAGAGGGTCTGAGTGTCTGGGTGACAGGAGAGGGTCTGTGTGTCTGTGGGTGACAGGAGAGGGTCTGAGTGTCTGGGTGACAGGAGAGGGTCTGAGTGTCTGTGGGTGACAGGAGAGGGTCTGAGTGTCTGTGGGTGACAGGAGAGGGTCTGAGTGTCTGGGTGACAGGAGAGGGTCTGTGTGTCTGTGGGTGACAGGAGAGGGTCTGAGTGTCTGGGTGACAGGAGAGGGTCTGAGTGTCTGTGGGTGACAGGAGAGGGTCTGAGTGTCTGTGGGTGACAGGAGAGGGTCTGAGTGTCTGTGGGTGACAGGAGAGGGTCTGAGTGTCTGTGGGTGACAGGAGAGGGTCTGAGTGTCTGTGGGTGACAGGAGAGGGTCTGAGTGTCTGTGGGTGACAGGAGAGGGTCTGTGGGTGACAGGAGAGGGTCTGAGTGTCTGTGGGTGACAGGAGAGGGTCTGTGTGTCTGTGGGTGCCAGGAGAGGGTCTGAGTGTCTGGGTGACAGAAGAGGGTCTGTGTGTCTGTGGGTGACAGGAGAGGGTCTGAGTGTCTGGGTGACAGGAGAGGGTCTGAGTGTCTGTGGGTGACAGGAGAGGGTCTGAGTGTCTGTGGGTGACAGGAGAGGGTCTGAGTGTCTGTGGGTGACAGGAGAGGGTCTGTGGGTGACAGGAGAGGGTCTGAGTGTCTGTGGGTGACAGGAGAGGGTTTGAGTGTCTGTGGGTGACAGGAGAGGGTCTGTGGGTGACAGGGGAGGGTCTGAGTGTCTGTGGGTGACAGGGGAGGGTCTGAGTGTCTGTGGGTGACAGGAGAGGGTCTGTGGGTGACAGGGGAGGGTCTGAGTGTCTGTGGGTGACAGGGGAGGGTCTGAGTGTCTGTGGGTTACAGGAGTGGGTCTGACTGTTTGTAGGTAATAGGAGTGGGTCTGAGTGTGACTGGGTGTCTGTGGGTGACAGGAGTGGGTCTGGGTCATAATCATTAATCATCTAATCATTATTAGAGAATAAATATATATATATATATATATATACATATATATATATATATATATATATATAGATAGATAGGTATAGTGCAGGAATCGGCGCTCAAGGTGTGACAGTATTGGAAAATAAACCAAAGTTCAGTGGAAAATATAAGTCATAAATAAATGGATCTTTCAAGATTCTGGATAGTCCTCTTGGACCAAGGTTATAAGTCCAGTCTTATATATATGTAAAAGACAGAAAAACAGAGAAATCAGAGGACTAGTGTGTATATGTGATAGCCCATCACCATAATCACCACACCAAAAGATCAATAAAATAGCTTATCTGCATAAACTGCTCTTATTCAAAGGCAGGAACCGTTTAGCTGTGTAGCAACTTCCAGAATAATAATATAACCAGCTTCCCCGGTATCATGATGTTTCTCCAGAAATCTGCATAATCAGCACATCTGTATGTCTGTTCCTCAATCATACACCAGTCACAAAACCTCTCCTCCACTCATCAGATATGGGGAAACAAGATAATGTACCATATGGTGTAGTATTTCAAAACAACGGATATTTAATTTGCAATCATATAGAATATGCACTCACAATAGATCAATCAAAAACATGCTTATCTGTTATACAGGTTACACTGATTGCTGTAGATCCAGCCCCTCGGGTATACGCAGGAACTTCCCACAGTCTCCGCACAGAAAACTTAATGGTTAGATATTCCAGGTAGACTCAGGACAGGGACGCACAGTCAGTGGCAAAGCCTCAACGCGTTTCATCTAAATGATTTCTTCAGGAGGAATGTAGAACACTTCCTATCTACAGGAGTGTAATTTGTATATGGCGGCGGCCATTTTGCGCATGCGCATTGCGCAATCGCTACTGCGCATGCGCGGCCATGCCGCGAGTATTCTATGTTTAAAGTGAGTTCTCTCTCACTTATTTCAGGAATGCCTGGATAGGTTCATAGGGGCACCTAGGGACAGGTGCTCAATGTCAGGAGGGACATAGATAGTATAGAAAACGGCGATTTTGCCTGTGGCCATTTTGTTTTTGGGCAGGCTAAGCCCAGAATTGATATGAACATATAATTTCAATTATAAGGGGCCATCTTGGTTGAGGGAAAACAGGGTGACATTAGGTAGTTAGATATAGCAGCAATAGAAGATGATAACATACTGAGTAGTACATAGTAAATAAGCATGCTGACATCATACAATAGAAGAACATAATAACATAGTATAAAATATACATAAAACATATAAAAAATATAGAAATATTACAAACAAGGATAAATATATCCTCATGCAGAGCCTAGGTAAATTGGCATATATAGCCAGGTAAAATTGCATGAAACCTGGTGGATACCCTACCTATATTCTAATACAATATCCTAGTAGGACTTATACAAAATCATTATAAAATTATGGTAGGGCACCTAGTTAAGACAAATAAAAATAAAAATATAAATAAAAATAATAATAAAAAATAAAAAATAATAATAATAATAAAAGCACAAAAGGAAGCATAATTAACATAAGGAACTTAAGGAGCGTAATCATCATAAAAACCATAAAGAGCGTAATCATCATAAATCATAAAAACGGAGCAATCTCATAGCCTTCGTTAAGTCCAGCCGGGGCCAGGGTATTAAGTTGAAATATCCAGAACATTTCCCTTCTGGATAGTTTGGTTTGGATATCACCACCCCTTGCACCCAGACAGACACTCTCTATTCCCTTAAACGTAAGGTGGGTAGGGTCGGAGTGATGTACACTAATAAAGTGTCTAGAGACTGAATGTGATTCAATCTTATTTTTGATATTGCGGATATGCTCTTGTATACGTATTTTCAAAGGTCTTTTAGTTTTACCTATATACTTTAAGCCACAACTGCATTCAAGTAGATAGATGACGGAAGTTGTCTGACAGTTCATAAAGTGTTTGATGTTGTATTTCACACTATTATTGTGATTATAGAATACCTTTCTATCAGAATTCGTGTACTTGCATATATTGCAATGGTTGCATTTGTTGAAGCCTTTGATTTCCAAGAAAGTTTTTCTGACATTGAGGGGTCTCTCTGGTAACATGCTGGGGGCCAGGGTCTCCTTCAAATTTCTGCTTTTACGGAAAACTATATCTGGTTTAGCAGGTAAGATATTCGCTAGTATAGGATCCATCCTCAGAATGTCCCAATGTTTGGATAATGTGGACCTGATCCTGTATTCACAGGCGTTATAGTTAGTAATGAACGGAACAAACCCCATCTTAGTCTCTCTATGTTTGTACACCATTAATTCTGACCTCGTTACCCTTTCGGTTTTGGCTATGGCTTCTGATATGAGTTGTTCTGGATAGCCTCTGTTAATGAAGCGTTGTGCATATAGGGAGAGTTGTTCTTTGCATTGTGGTTCATTGCTGCAGTTTCGTTTAACTCTGGAGAATTGCGAAAATGGAATATTTGACTTCCATTTTTTAACATGGCCACTTTTGAAATGCAGGTAACTATTTGTATCAACTGTCTTAATAAAATTCCGGAACTCAACCTTGCTGTCAGAGCCTATTAATACTAGGTCCAAAAATTCAATATTGATTTTACTACGATTTGCTGTGAATTTCAAATTATAATCGTTATTGCCAATGTATGTTAAAAATGAATTAATGGAATCATCATCACCTTCCCATACCATGAGAATGTCATCTATATACCTTTTATAGATTTTTATATGTTTGGAAAATGGGTTGGGGTTAAAAATGTGCATTTGTTCCCAACTTCCCATTAAAAGATTAGCGAAGCTCGGTGCAAAAATCGTTCCCATAGCGGTTCCGCATACCTGGAGATAAAAGGTATCTAAAAATTTAAAATAATTATGAGTGAGAATAAAATTGATCAATTCACATATAAAATCTTTATGTTCCGAAGACAATTCCGGATCTGGGTCTAAAAATTCTCGGCATGCATTAATTCCTTTAGTGTGTTCTATTGCTGTGTACAGGGATTGCACGTCAATGGTGAGCCATGTATAATTGGGATTCCATTCAAAGTCTTTAAAAATATGCAGCACACTGGTTGTGTCTTTTAGATAGAACTCAAGTTTCGTTACATATTTACTGAGGAATATGTTGACATATTCAGACGAATGGGATGTGAGGGAGTCTATACCAGCAATAATGGGTCTCCCCGGGGGTTTATTTAAGGTTTTATGAATTTTAGGGAGGTAATAGAAGATGGGGATGGTAGGGTTTGACATGAGAAGAAACTGATATTCATCTTTCGTAAGTATATGCTTCCGTAGGCCTTTTAACAGTGTGTCTCTCAGGATGGATATGTAATTATTGGTCGGGTCATTCTGTAATTTAATATACGATGTTTCATCATTTAGGAGTCTCTCAGCCTCCTCGATATAGGCTGATCTATCAAGCAAAACAATTCCTCCCCCTTTATCTGCTTGTTTGATAACAATTTCTTTATTATTTGTCAATGTATCTACAGCTAATAGCTCTTGTTTGGAGAGATTTTGATTTTTGGGGGTAGTATAATTATTCTGACATAAATCTTTAACAACTAGTTCCTGGAATAAATCTATGTGGCTGCTTCTTGATTCCAGTGGATAAAATTTTGAAGTTGGTTTGAGACCTGATTTGGATGCGCTCTCATAATTAGTGATTAC
Source organism: Mixophyes fleayi (assembly GCF_038048845.1). NCBI lineage: Eukaryota > Metazoa > Chordata > Amphibia > Anura > Limnodynastidae > Mixophyes > Mixophyes fleayi. The sequence goes on along the minus strand of NC_134403.1, from coordinate 113,698,875 downwards.
GGCTGTTTCTTTTCTGGCGAAGTGTCTCTTAAGCGTTAGTTTTCTAGTAAACTTGTTTATATCAATAAACATTTGAAACTTATTTGGTTTCTTAGTAGGGGCAAAGGAAAGGCCCTTACTAAGTAGTGAAAATTCTGATGTTTTTAGTGGATGTTTAGATAGGTTGAAGATACCATTTTCTTTTAACTTATCATTATCTATATAGATTACTTTCTCCTTATTTTTCTGAATGCCCCCTCGTTTTCCTCTTCTTCCGTGTATCTGCGTTTCATTGGTGAGGCTATCTTTATATTCTCTCTCATGTGACTTTTGTTGCCCCCTCTTTCGTGTAACGTTCGGACTGGGGACAAAAAATCATTGCTATCGCTTGCCTCAGCTCTATCTAGTGTATATATATATATATATATATATATATATATATATATACACACACATACATACACACACACACACACACTCACATATATAGCAATGATACCGCACATTCAAAAAAAAGAAACCTTGATAACATGACACCAATTTTAATATATATATATATATATATATATATATATATATATGTCAAAACTGATGTAATTTTATCAGTGCTTCTTTTTTTTTAATGTGCAGTATCAATGCTAATTTCAGGGACGGGCTGGGACAGAGAGCTGGGGGGCATATGCCCGCTGGGCCGGACAGAAAAAAAAAGACTATTTTGGGCAGGTCCCTGCACTGGCCCAAGTCTCTATTACTTCTATCATTGGCCGCGGATCCTTACGATCCGTTCCCCCCCTTACCCTATGTGTGGCTGCTATTGGTGTCACATGGGACATGCACCACATGACAGGTGCCGTCCCATGTGTGAAGAGAACAATACCATACAGTGCATGGATAGAACAAAATTTGTGGGTGTAGTATGTAAATATAATGTGTGTGTGAGGGGGGGTAGTATGTAAATAAAATGTGTGAGGGAGAAGGGGTAGTATGTTAATAAAATGTGTGAGGGAGAGGGGGTAGTATGTTAATAAAATGTGTGAGGGAGAGGGGGTAGTATGCTAATAAAATGTATGAGGGAAGGGGGGTTCTTAATATATTGTGGGAGGTAGGTTATTAATTTAATCTTGGATTGCAGGTGGATGCTAATTATTTAATGGGTGCTATTTTATTGTGGGGTGATGGTGGGGCAATTTAATTTAATAGTGGGGTCTATCAATTTAAGATGGGGTGATTGGACCTTAAAAGTTAATGCTAGGGTGGTTTGGAAGTTCAAAAATGAATGTGGGTCTGTTTTGGGGAAAATTAGGTCTTTTTATTAAATGTGGATATGAATTATTTAATGCCGTGGATGTGGGAAATGGTTATATTTTTTAAACGCCATTTAATTTATTGCTGAGGCTGTTTGGAGGGAGGGAAATTTGTTTATATATTAAATAGGAATACTATTGTGGTAATAATGCTGGGGCTGGTTGGAATTTTCTAAAATTTCATGTACCCATTTTTTTTTCCATATAGGGCCTCCAACATTCCATCATCCAGACAAGCAGCAACTGAGCTAAAGACTCCAGCAGCCACAGGTGGGGTCAGTGATAAGAACAGGTAAGAGAGCAGGACAGTCTGCCAACTGTCCTGAATCTGGTCGGGCAGTCCTGAATTTGGGTGACTGTCTCGTGTAGTCAGGATTGGGTCCGACTACAAGGACAGTTGGGAGGTATGTCCCACTTCACACTGTACTGCTGGTGAAGGCAGAGCTGTGTGCAACTAACAGTAGTGCACACTGTATTGCCTGTGCATTTGTATAAAATGATAACCATGCTACATCATAGGGGCCCCCCTGTCTAAAGTGCCCCGGGCCCCCCAGAGCCTTAATCCAGCTCTGTATGTAGCTGGATTTAAAGTATTGCACCTTTTAAAGGTGATATTTGCAGGTGCCATCAGAGCTAATTCCCATTTTATGAACCTTGCTGAGGAGACATGCCTAGTTTGAGCAGAATTTAACAGAGCAGACACTGCATGGGGGGTATAGACAGTTGAATCATTTCCTAATACTACATACTCTCTCTTACTTGCCAAATGAGCATTTGTTGCTACATTTCTTAAACACGTAGGGAGAGATCTTGCCACAGTGTCCAATTGTGCACTGTAGTATTTTACCGGTCAGCTAGTGTCACCATGTTTCTGTGTGAAAACACCTGCTGCACAACCATCAGCTTCTGTACAATATAACTCAAAAGGTAATCAGGTATTTCCAAACCAGGTGCTTTAGTTAAACTCACTTTAAGGTTAAAGAGTGCCTTCTCTGACTCCTCTGTATGTGTAACATACTCAGGATTTGAGGATGAGACTAACTCCTGCAATGACAAGGCCAGAATAGAAAAACCTGGGATCAATGATCTACAATACCCACACATACCTAAGAAAGTACGGATCTGCTGTTGGTTCTGCGGCAGTGTCATGTCTTGTATGGCCTGAATTCTATCCGTTGTCAGGTGTCTTAGCCCCTGGGTGAGACAGTGTCCCAAGTATTTGAACTTGGTCTGACATGGCTGTAATTTATCCTTTGCAACCTTGTGTCCTGTCTGTGAGTAATGAAGCAACAACAGTTTAGTGTCATACACAGATGACTTAAACGAATCAGTGCACAGCAACAATTCAACTACATTTTAAATTAGAACAGACCCATTCCTTGGTTGAAAGGATTGTAAACAGTCATGTAAGGCCTGGAAGAAAATACTGGGGCTGTCAATGAACCCCGGGGGAAAATCTTGTACATGTGTATTGTACTCCCTTATAGGAGAAGGCAAAGAGATACTGACAGTCAGGATGAAGGGAAACAGAGAAGAAAGCAGAACAAAAATAAATTACCATAAAATGACTGTTAGATTATGGAATCTACATAAGGATGACAGCTGGATTGGCTCTCAACTACATTATTAATTTCCCTTAAGTCTTGGACTAGTCTGTAGCCTCTCCCTCCAATCTTCTTTACTTTGAAAATTGGACTGTTAACTGTGCTGTATGTACAAATTAAAATTCCTTGTTGTAACAGCCTTGCAATGACAGGATACACTCCTAATGCCATCTCTGGTTTTAATGGGTACTATGGTAATTTTGGAGCTCGCCTACCACTTTTTGATGAACCATTACAGAGGGCTAAATTTGCCATCAATCCAGTGAACTGTCCATCTTTTGTTCATAGGGAACCCAATATTTGTGATAACATTTCCTCTACCTGGAATGGACTTTGCTCTAGAACAGTAGAGTGCAACATTAACCTTTGTGTGGTTTCTAGTATATCCTGCACTTTGTGTGCGAAATTCCCTGGAATTTACAGAAATACTCAAATAGGGGTGCAGTGATTAACACATCCCATTTTGCATAATAAATCCCCAGTGGTTAGTAGAAGCCGCTAACCCCAAGAGAAATGAATGCTTGGTATGCAGGGACCCAACAGTAACCTCTGCAGGTTTAATCAAAGGGTAATATAGCACTCTTTCTGTTACTCCCATAGTTGGAGCAGTTTTGTTAGTATCCTGTAAATTTAAGGGAGAAGTTATCACTGATCTGGCTGCCCCTGTATCTACAAGAAAAATTTGTGTTACACCAGATACAAAGCATTTGTTGCTATAATGTGCGTGAGCAACTGGAGGGAAACTTCAGAGGCAAGTGTAGTTCTCCTTGGCTTGTATCTATGTGACTCTCTTCTTTGTTGCTCAAATCTTCTATTGTCCACATGTTCCCCTCTATCTGTTCTCTCCTTACAGTTCTTTGCTACATGTCCTTCTTTAGTGCATCTGAAACAACTCATTGTCTCCTGCTGCTTTCGTTCCCCATAATATGTGTTGTGGGTCTGTGGTCATGTATGTAGTCCTTCTGGTGCCTGGATACTTACCATTATTAACCTCTCACTCTGCGCCTCCTTCCTTTTAGTTATATTCTTATCATGTTCAATAGTAGATTCCCTGAGGTTAATGAGGTTTGTATGCTGGTTTTTAGATTTTCCCTCTCTGTACTGCACATCATCTTGTATATCTGATAACTCAGTGTATTTGGTCATTGCTGTCAGGGCTCTAGTAAAATAATCTGCTCCAGCTTCACTATCCTTTTGTTTAATAGTAAAAATTTTACTCCAGTCAACTACTACTACTGGAAAATAAATACCCAATTGGAAAAGTATGTGTTTTATATTGGGTTGACTATCTTCATCCGTTAAGGACTTATCTTCCTCCAACATACAATCCTTAATAAACTTTTGTATGTCAGTATTGGGAGGAAGACAGGCCCTCAACACCACTCACCAATCTTTATTAGTTGGATCATGAGCATTACATAAATCTTTAACAAATTTCTGACATTTGGCCAAATCTTTCTTTGGGTCTGGGAAATATAATTAAATGCAGCTCAGACCTTGTCCATGGACAGTGCATTGTTAAATGTTTTATGGGAACTACACCTTCTTTGTCCGCTTTCCCATTGGGAACTGCTATCATATGGGCTGAATGTAAGCCAACTAAATCACTACATTCAGGACTAATTGCTGGAAGTCCTGTTTCAGTACAATGGATACTTCCCCTTCTATTGATTTCTACCCTAATCTCACCGATTTCAGCTACTGCCCCTGCTGGTGGGTCCACTCCATTTCCTTACCTGCATGGCACTACTTGTATATTAATTGCACGGGCAGCAGCTGAAATAACTGTGGGTTCATCATCTTCTTCAGAAACATTACCTTGCATAACACTCAATATGGGATATAAAGTACTTATGCTATTTTTATTAATTTTGGTATCAGTTGTACTTTCCCCCATCCACATATGGCAGCGGGGGTGCGCTTGCCCTTGCTTCTCTTTGCTTTGCAATGCTACCTTATGCTGCGCATGTGCTCTCATGCTACACACTCCCTTCCTGTTGACATAGTTTTAAACAATCAGTGTGTTCAGTTCTCAGTTTTAGTGAATTTATCAAACAGATTTTATCCCTAACAGTATTTAATACCTCTGGATTAAAACTAGCAACTTTAGGAAAGGATTTCACACATTCATCGGTCATCTCGACCCATTTATCACAGTACGCCGTTGCATATGCATCATATTTCACACTCATAATATACTTTGCCGAACCTATTTGCCTTGCTTAATGTGTACATCAGCCATCTCACACTTTTGTTTAGCACCAATGTGGAAACGGAATCCTCAACGCTTCGCAGTGCAAAACTCCCACTAGAGATTTGTGGTGAATTCTTTAAGCTGCATCCACTCACTTCCTTTCAAATGGAAACAACTTCACACTTCATGCAATGCCAAGCGTACATAGCAAGGACCCTAACACAGCCACTTAACCAGGAAAGCGGAAAAACAAATGTTTTAATGCCATGTGGAATTGGGTTCCTGAACGCTTTGCAGCACAAAACAATACCCCACCTTTCCAGTAAAGTTCCTGCTGAGTACTTTAGAACTGGGAGAATTGAATATTGAAGAATACCAGCCTTTTAAGAGAATTTCCTCCCACCATTCACAATTTCACAATCACAGTCCGTATGTAACATGTGCGGTCCGATCGCAGAGCTTACAGGTACTAGTTACCTGTATGCTCTACTATTACAATTGGGATTATGACTAAAACCTCTGTTTTCAACGTATACCTCGTATACCACAACGTCAATTTTTATACCCTGTTTTCTTAACAGAACGTCTCAAAGGTCAATTTTTATACCATTTCATCAACAGAACCTTTGTACGTAACCTGTATTTTCACAGTCACACTATTCACATACACCTTTGTTTTCTGTACATAAAAATACTTTACCAAATGTTGGTAATAACTTCTCAGAGGTTTAACAATTCCTTTCACTATAAAATATTACTGCAATATATATCAATACAACTATTTAAACATGCAGCAATACAGGTTAATATATGCACACACTATGCAAAAAATCACGTTTAGATCGCAAAATTACATAAAAAACCCCATATTTTTCTTTCTTGCCTCTACGTCCTCGCCAGCACCCCTTAGAACACACAAAACGAATATACAGTTTGGAAACACTGGATGATACAAAACTATTTGCGTTATTACCTGTATATGACACGTCTCCCGGTGGTAGTCGCTTTTAAAGTGGCAAAGGCCAGTCCCACATTAATTTACATTATACAGGCGTTTGGTCCGCACATTGACACATTAAAAGTGCTGTTTTCAGTCTGACAATTAGTAGTGACTTTATTTGTCAGTGTACATATTTGGGAAAGTCAATGTTTAGATCTGGAGCTGATTTGAACTGCTGGATATACTTCCTGTCTATTACATGGTAAGTGGATTTTTTAATCTTATCGCAGTTACAGTCATCGTGATTTTTGGACGTTGCAAAGTGTGTCAGGATTATAAGTGTCATAAAATCATTCCACACCCCGCATCTCCGCCCTTTGTTGGTAAACTGAAAACCGTAGGTTTTGCAAATTCTTAAGTAATGTGGCATCGCTCCACGAGCACCCAATTTGTTATGTTCATTTTGACGCCATCAATAAATATTGTGCAATTAATGTGGTTCCAAAGCACAAAAGAGATTTAATACTAAAATTTTGCAGAACGCAATAATAATAAAAAGTACAACCGATACATACGCTGTGCAGCCCTATATCCAGGAACAGTCTGTCAATCCTGATGTTTGCTGGTAAAGAGAGACCATTCCTGAATCCGCTGCTTATATGCTGTTACATTTTGAAAAATACATTGATGATGTCACAAAATATACACAGATAACACTAAGAGAGTTCTTCATTGGTCCAGAGTTAACAATGTTCCAGTAGACTGCAGGTCATAGGTCAGTTCATTTGATCTTCTTCCAAAGGAGGAGGCAACACACTCCAACTGTTGCCTACGTGTCTTCCTGACAAGGAACCAATTTAAACTGACCCATAAGAAGAATGCATTTGGGTATTAATCTCACGTTGCTCCTAACTAGCGACCGCTAGATGCAATCACTACGAAACCGGGTTACCGCTGGTGAAATATGGATTAATATGTGACCAAACTCTATATATTTTAGAGGACCTGAACCATAAATACCTTTAGCATAATATTATCTGTATAAATAACCGTTAATTCATTAAATAACTGAGTGTGAATTGGAAATTTTACTTGAGGAGTACTAAGCACAATTGCACCATAAACCAATATTAATTAATTTAGCCAACTACATCCAATTAATTGACTTCCACATTGTATACATTTTTCCTTTTGGTTTTAATTAAACTTATGATTTTAATGTCTTTTAACAGTAAAATTGTGTATACTGATTTTATATACTGATCTTATATATGCTATGTAATAACATATGTTTATCTTGTGCTTTTAAATTTTTGCTTTGCCTTTGTTATCAATTAGCAAACTTTGAAATTAGTAGCAAATGTATACATACAACCTTCCTCCTGTCACGGGCACTAGGAGTCTTTACCCAGGGATCACCAGGTGAGCTGTATAGGTGGTAATATGGTACTCTGGTAGCGGGGTGATCACGGAACAGGAGACAGAAGCTGGTAGAGAATGCTCTTGGAAAGTCTATGACTAGCAGCACTGGTAATATTTAGGTAGTAGTACACGAGGAACTGAATGGACAAAGGAAACGTGAGGGTAGTCAGTGGTCTGCGGTTAGCAAGTTGTACCACTGCTATAGTGATGAGGAATGTCCAGAAGCAACGAGGAGGTGATGAGAGTCAGCGGTCTGCGTTTAGCAAGTTGTACCGCTGTCTAGGTGAGGGAACGGAATCCAGGTGGAGGTATCCGGGAAGTCAGTGGTCTGCGTTAGCAAGTTGTACCACTGCTATATGGAAGGATACTGAAACAGGAATCAGTGGTCTGCCTCTAGCAAGTTGTACCACTGAAATATATATGTGAGGAGAAGCACGGGAAGATAAATGTAATGCAGAGTATACACGGGCACACTGAACTTGATCCCACGATGATATGCACAAAGTAGTAATAACAGAGCAGCACTGCACAAATATACAAAGTCACAGGAACTATCCAGACTACAAGGTAACACAGTCAAATGATGGCAATAGTCTCAGTGGATAGGCAACTTCAGAGAAGAACAACTCAGTCCAGCAAGGTATGCAATACACAAGCACAGTCAATGATAAGTATGCATACCGTGGTTCAGAAGAGCAGGCTGTCAGAAAGGAGTGCAGAGATACCTGAGCTGCAGGAGGCCGGCAGGATGCGAAGTCCCAGGGAAATGGAAGCGGTATCCAAGTAGGTGCAGCGCACAGGTAGGTAGACCAGCAACGATGGAACAATACTCAGGAAGCAGTAGTATATAGGACTGGTCACCTGGAGATCACTGAAGAGAGTTGAAGTGAGTTGATAACTGTAGTGCACGGAGGCAGCGGATAGGAATCAGCTAATACAGTCACGATGAAACACAGGAGAGTTGAAGTGAGTAGATAACTGTAGTGCACGGAGGCAGCGGATAGGAATCAGCTAATACAGTCACGATGAAACACAGGAGAGTTGAAGTGATCTGGAAACCACAGGAGAGTTGAAGTGGTCTGGAAACCACAGGGATCAGCTGGGCTGAATACACGAGGAAACACAGGAACACCTTCAGAGGCTCATGGGGAATTAGACTCCGAGATCAGGCAACGAGGTATAGACAACAGGTGCTTTAAATAGGGAGTGTTGCCTGATCAGCCAATTAACTAAAAGGAACAGGTACTGAAGGTTTGAAAGGGCTGCACATGCGCAGACCCTCAGGATGGTGGACGGCCACGGTTCCTAAACACACCGGAAGAAACACTTACCGTTTGGTGAGTGACACCTCCATTGTACATACAACCATAGTATACTTTTGTTTGTAGAAGATAGTTAGTTTCCTCTCGAAACACATAGCAGGGATGCAGTTTTGGTACAATTATAAGGCAGTTCTTCAAGTATATCAGTCAGTTGATAACCTTTACAAATGAATAACCTTCAGTCAAGCTGCTCAGTGCGCCTAACCTTCTTTCTTTAAGGAGACTTCTCTCCTGCTGAATGCAAGCCCACTTGTTATAGGTTAGGAAAATAAACATAAAAAATCTTAACAATAAAAAAGAAAGATTGTTTGATCTTAATAGATAACAATATAAGTAAGTATTCAAAATAATGATACCAACATATAGTATACAATGAATATTAATGGTATTAACATTGCATACCTTGGTCTCAGTACAGTGCCTCCACTCAAATCTTGCTTGGAGTCATTTAGGCTACTAGTATCCCCAGATACTTTGACAAGTGGTTGACTAGGAAGCCCCTTCCCAATCTGTTGTTTGTAGGTACACAGTAAGGCAAAGACACAGCTGGTGATTTATTAAATCGTGGCATCAAAAGAAATAAGGTAGGATGACTTGAACCTAGGGATCACAGATAATGGCTATGAAGACTCCCAGTTGTATTACTATAGCAGGCCAGTAAGTGGTTGGCTAAGCAGAACATAATTTTAGCAGCAGCATCACAGATTCTTAACAATAATGTGATACTAGGTTTGATGAGTTTTGCAGAATCCGGAGTTTAGTAAGATAATACACAAATATGGTCATTAGTACTCCCAAAGAGATGTGGAGGCAATGGGCCTGAGTCATTAAGGAGAGCAAAGCATGAAAAAGCAGTAACTTTGCACCTGGGCAAAATCATTGTTGCATTGGAGGGGAAGGTAAATTTAAAATGTGGGGACACATTTATAGTTGGGATAGGGCATGTCCTAGATCAACTTTAAATTTCAGTGTAGAAATAAAGCTATCAAGTATTTGTGTGCTACATAAAAAAACAGCCAGTATTTTCCTAATGTGCAAAATAATAAACTAATTTGCACCTCTTGCATTGTAACATGGTTTGTCCCGGAGAACATTTACTCCTTTTGTTGCTTTAAGTTCCTTAATGACTCAGGCCCAATGTGTGTAGGTAAACCAGGAGTGCAATATATATTGATATAATATAGAGACCTAGTTCTTGCTCGCTAATTGCAATGGTTTATACAAGAGAGGTCTGTGTCCAGTGGACCTTTTATTATGGTTGGCACCTCAACATCCACGCTGAAATATTTTAGAAATACATTTGACCAGAAAGTCCAGGTAGGAGGAAGTAATAAGGAAACCTAGGCACATACCATGGGCCTGAGTCATTAAGGAGAGCAAAGCATACAAAAGGAGTATCATTTGCACCTGGGCAAAACCATGTTGCATTGGAGGGGGAGGTGAATTTAAAATGTGGGGACAGATTTATAGTTGGGATGGGGCATGTCCTAGATCAACATTACATTTCAGTGTAATAATAAAGTTATTAAGTATTTGTGTGTTAGATAAAAAAACAGCCAGTATTTAACTTATCTGCAAAATAATAAACTAATTTTCACCCCTTGCATTGAAACATGGTTTGTCCCAGAGAACATTTACTCCTATTTTGCCTTAATGACTCAGGCCCCATGTGTCAAGCATAAAAACTAACCTTATCAAGAAGATAGTTAGTCAAGAAGAAAAGTTAGCAATATGTTAGCTTTTAGGGGTCAGTGTGTGACTTTTTCTTGTGTTCTTAAAGAATTTACATGTTAGGCATGTTTCGGCTTACTTAGCTGTTCCAGTTGTTTTCTCCGGCATTTCGGCCGATGGCGGGTGCCATCTTGGATTCGGGTGTGCAAATGCTGTATATCTGTCCTGTTCCTCAGCCTTAGGCTGATTAATTAGCCTTCCTATTTATCTCTCCCAGTTATTCAAGGCATCTGCTCCTTCCCAATGGCACCAGATCTACTTGTCCTATAGCCTGCTCAGTTGTGGCAAGTTTGGATCCATGAAACCTCGTATCCTGTAGATGCAGTTCTTTTTATTGTATCTGGTATACAGTAACTCCTGCTTCTTAGCTAAATCTGGAAATCTCAGTATCCTGTACCTGCAGTTCTCCAGTTGTGCCTGCTATCCAGTTATGCCTGCTTCTTAGCTACACCTGGAAATCCCAGTATCCTGTACCTGCAGTTCTCCAATTGTGCATGGTATACTGTTACTCCTGTTCCTTATCTAAACATGGAACTCCCAGTATCCTGTACCTCCAGTTCTTTAGTTATGCCTGATATCCAGTTACTCTAGCTTCTTAGCTAAACCTGGAAATCCTGGTATTCTCTACCGGCAGTTTTCAAAATCATGCCTTGTATTCTGTGACTCCTGCTTCTAGCTAGACCTGGTGATCCTGGTATCCTGTACCTGCAACTTTCCATTACACCTAGAATCTAGTATCTTCTGCCTCTAAGCTAAGCCAGGCAAATGTGAAGAAACTAATACAGATAGTATATAATAGCAGCTGAAACAGTAATAACCTCAAATAAGGTGCTACCATTGACCCACTTGATAGCTGTCACCCTGGTCCCCAGTTAAGAATTGAAGCAATACTTTAACACTGAATAATACTGTACCCGGGGATACAGTTACATGCTACCTACAATGGTAACACATGTGATACATTGAATGGATGTTAAACAAGTGGAGCAGTTTCTGGCTACTGTAAAGCTATCTGTGGTTAAGGCAATGTTCACATAAAATGTGACAAGAACATAAGTAAAGTCTAATACAGACAAAAGGCAGTCTCTGTTTAGTAATAATATTTCATTCAGCTACTCCATGGGTGCTTGCCAACTTCAGACTCCAGGGATGTTCCTGACAATGTACATGCTGAGCTCTGGCTGTAGTCACTTTTAAATATTCTGATAATCAACTATGTTCACTTTGTCAACAAAAAAATCAGAGAATCTTAAAACGAGGAAATGACATAGTGTGTCATGCTTCTACTAGCAAGATATTTCCCAGTACTGTGGATACTAACCTTGCAACAATCCACCAGCATTCAATATGTCTTAAATTGTGTCTCTTTAATCACTTCTTCAAATTCCTTATAGATACCACAAATCTATGCAGCTTTAAAATAAAGAAGTGGGTCCTCAGAGATCACTACATAGCAAGCTTTATTCTATATAAAAGATACTCATATTATGCATTAACCATACATAACTATAAAACTAATATATAGAATGTACTCACTCCTTGTTGTTAGATAAAATGCCCATAGGTTTCCAGACAACTGTCCCCATTTGCAGTCTGGGAGTGTCAGACGTCAGGGTCATTCTAGCAAAGGATTCAGAAATATCCAAAATTACCACACTTACGCGTTTCATGAGCATCCAGCTCACTTCATCAGAAACATTAGAGTTTTTAAGATAACCATTTTGCTGATGTTAGCGAAAAGGGGATTTATGAGTTGTCCTTAGTATTAATTACAAACAGTTATCATAAAAAAAGCTGCATGAAACTAGTTGAGAAGTTTTAAAATGAACGTAGTAGGCTAATAACTTAATTTTCTTATTTGTATTTTAGAATATGACATCTAAATAATAAGATATGTTCCATATTGAAAAGGGGTTTTCATTACCGTTTCAAAGCTTTAACAGAATTTTAAGAAACAAGAAGTAACCTGATAGTATAAAGGTCTTCCAAATGCATATAACAACCATTATTCTCTGAGAAAGTGAACAAGTAGGTTCACAAAATGTGTAAGAAGTGGTCGCCAAAAATAACTCTGCTGCTGCATGTTAAGATGATTAACTGATTTTCACTCTTTATCCACTTGATGGACATATGAGGCCTTATTCATCAAGGAATGCAAAGTGAATGTAACTCGCATTATTTTTTTATTAGACGGAAATTGCATGCATGTACCCCATATTCAAAAACACGCAGATCTGAAGAAACATTTCCAGGTATAAATACGTTCTGCCTGTATGGCATGTTCCGTATGCAGACACATACAACACACTGCAGGATACGCACAATGCATATGTGCAATATAAAGTTCCATCAGAACAGAGACACAAAAAAATTAAGTACAAAAAAAACATTAACACCTGTATATAATATAATCATTAATAAAAATACATTGAAAAAAATGTTTTTTTTTCTTTTTCTTACATGAGATTCATTGATCAGGATGTTATTAATGTCCATTGTACATAAAATGCATTTATACAGTTGGTTTTAATTGCAAACACATGTTTTGGCACGTATACGGGACCATCATCACTATCGATTGGTACTTACACCAGCCCTGCATCTGGTGCAAGTGATACAGCTAAAAAACGCGTACCTCAGAGATACCCAGAGATTGAATCAGATGAATACACATGCACTAGACCTTGGCATGTCCTTCCCTCCCACGATCTGCCCTTCAAATCGTAGGCTGACGGAAGTGTCATTTGCATACCAAGAGGAATTGCATGCACTTGTGTTCAATGGGGTATAGTCCATTTCTGTTCATGTGTATAGCAATTTTATGCAAAAAGCTGCACATAATAGGTCTCATGTCCTTTAATGAAACAGGAACATGGGGCTTGATTCATTAAGGAAAGTTAAGCAAAAGTAAGTAAGGCAAAACCATGTTGCATTGGGGGGGGGGGGGGGGTACATTTAAGATGTGATAGCAGATTTATAGTTGTGGTAGGTTATGTCCTAGATCAACTTTAAATTTCAGTGTACAAAAAAGTTATCAATTACTTGTGTGCTACATGAAAAAAAAACAGTATTTTCCTTATGTGCAAAATAATAAACTAATTTGCACCCCTTGAATTGTAACATGGTTTTGTCCAGAAATCTTGAGTAAGAAAACTTACTCAATTTTTTGCTTAACTTTCCTTGATGAATCAGGCCCAGTGTGAATAACTTGATCACTAAAACTAAGGTTCTAGGAAACAGTTCATGACATAATCATAAGAAACTTGAGGAATAATGTTGTGTATGTTAGGAAATTTAGATTGCAAGCTCCAATGGGGCAGGGACTAATGTGAATGAGTTCTCTGTGCAGCGCTGCGGATTTAGTGGCACTATATAAATAAAATAGATGATGATAATAATAGGACAAAGTAAAGATTTAAACATGTTTGTAAATAACTCTGTTATAACAATAATATATCAAATAAAGTTTTTCAATAGATTGAAACAGTACACAGTATATTTATATTCTGTATTTAACGGACCCATCTGTGCAGAGGGATTCTTTTTTGCTGGTTTTATAGAAATAGTGTGTCAGAATACTGCTCTGTTAAATCTCATTTAAGGCTTAAAGTAATCATGAGTGTGAGGAAACATCAAAACTGCTGTTACTACATGTGGCACGCTTGTGTGTTTAGAGCCTTGGGAACTGTGTTCCTGCAAATGAAGTTGCAAAATGTTTTCAATTAAATGTGTGGGACAAGGCATGATCTTTGGGAACTCTGTGCACAATTCAAGTCTTTTTGCATAGAGAAAATGACTGTATGCCATCCACACAGCGAGGAACACCCTTATTCCTCCCAACTTCTGCCATCAGCCTCTGTCTTCCTTTGCTTTCTACAGTAAATGACCTTCACTAATGGTCTGAAGCTGGAATTCCTACTTCTTGTGATCCACACTTGAGTTACAATCAGCAACTGTAGTTGAAAAGATTCTCAGTGTGCTACATATAAGACTTATGTGTTACTTTTCAATAAACATTCTGCTACAGCGCAAGCTGTCCTTACAAGCCAACATCACATAGACTAGTCTTCCTCAAATCTTGTTCTAGGTATGGTTATTCTCTCACTTTACTGAGTCTTGAAACCAGAAAGTAAAGTTATTTCATCCCAATAGAACATATTCAAAATAAGTTGTGGGTGCAGCATGTTTCTATAAGCCTTCATTTGACAAGTGAAGTCAGACCTTATTACATTTAGGGTAAGTTTTGTTAACGATAATTTTAACTAAAGAAGGAACAGAATTTTTTAGACTTGGAGAGTGAAGAAGTCAGCAGTTAATTACTTTTAGATGTTGAGGACATGATTGAAGATTTTGACTGAAAACAGTAAATAATTTACAAAAATAAGTTTAAAAGGATATTCGCCTTGCTTTGAATGTGCTTTTGATTAGTGTCAGAACACATTTATGTTATCAATATTCATATTTTTCTAGTCCATATGTCACCAATTTTGAAGTGGCAGTAGATATAAGAACACGTAGCCAATTAGATAATCACAGTGTGATTTTTCCTATAATCATTGACCAGTTACACCAACCAGCTATGTACTGATAATATTTGCAGATATAATATAAGTTTCCAACAGTGGCATAATTCCAGGTAAAGCAGCCTTTGTTGCTGCTGTGGGCCTGAGCACTATAGGGGGCCAATGCTTTATGATCCTGTTGCTCCCCCATGTTAAATGCTCTTCTTCTGTGCAGAAGGGTTCTGCCTCCTGCTTGTATATTATCTTAATCACTGGGCACCAAGACTGGTAACTACATCATCCATCAGCCCAAAACCCAGACATAGCTTCCTGTATTATAGATTGAGTGGATATGAATGGAAGTCAAAAGCAAAAGGGAAGATTCCACTTCTCATTACCTAAAATCCATCTTAAAAAGGTAACCAAATGAACACCCTTTGCTATGTAAACATAGCATCTAAACCTTTTTCTCATATATATATATATATATATATATATATATATATGTATATATATATATATATATATATATATATATAACTCACTGATATTGTCAAATAGAGGTATATTTTCATATTATTTTCAAAAATTCTGTGACTCATTTTTAAGAATTCTAAAGAAAAAGTCAGTTGAAGCGTCTGATGTCAAAGAACTGCCAAAATTAAATTTCAAATACTTTTCTCAACATGAAAAGTATTAGTCTTATAGACAGTTCAAGGGACACATGAAGAGAGCATATTTCATCCCAGAATGACATTGTCAATTTTAAAAAGTAAATGTTCACACATGAAAGATCAAGTTCAATGCTAGGACAGTATAGAAGAAAATGTTATTGCTATGAGATTAGTCTGTTCTCAAGTCTTAGAAGAAGTTACTCTCCAGAGAGCTTCTGCCCCGCAAAGTGAAAGAAAGTGGGGCTTGTGGTGCACCAAAACAAAATGTAAATGAACCACACACCTTATTGTAAAAATAACTCTATTTGTGTTTGGGGTGAAGGGGCGGACTGTTTTTTTTGTTTTTTTTGTTTATGTTGTAACTCTTTTCTGTATTGCCGCCGGGTCTGCTGGGATTGCCCTTGGAATGTCATCGTTTTGACTGTCGATTCTACTACCTATCAACAGTCACAAATTCCACAATTGAAGCATGTCGACAAACTGAAACTGTCAGCAGCCAGACTGTCACTCTTTTGGTGATGACAGATTCACCATCTCCAGAATGACTACATCCCCATTTTTTTTTAATCTGCTCTTTGTACTCATCCCAACTATATCTCAGCATTCTAGGGGAAACATGTTTGGCGTGTGACGTGTTTTGGGGTTTTCTACACTAAGTGGGTTTTCTCACAAAGTGTTTGGAGATGCACAGTTAAACAACACAGTTGGACAAACATTGGACAACATCAGAAGAAATCCAGTAATAAGCTACATCTGCTGCAGCCTACTTCTGCACTACTCTAACTGCACTGAACATTTATTTAAATTTCCACAAATTTGTTGCCTTTTACTCTTAAATTGCAATGTTTAACAAATTGCTTTTATTACTCTCCTTTCATGGCATTAACTTTATATCATCCTTTCCCCTCCCTGCAATACAAACTTCTGTCCACATTGCCCCTTTATAACTCCACTCACCTCTAGTTAACACTTATGAAATTTTGTTCTATTTAAATTCAATAGTTGTAACAACCTGACCCTTTCACCAAAAACTAAAAGGACACACATCTTACAATGATCTTTCCTATCTTTCTCTCTCTGCTTCTATTAGCTGGTGATATATCAACTAATCCAGGTCCCCCACACTCCTCCAATACACATATATCAGAACACTACCACAATCCAGCAAAGCTTACCTCCATACCAGAGCCGTAACGAGGCCGGTGCGGGCGGTGCCGCCGCCCCGGGCGCAGTCCCAAGGGGGCGCAATGGCCGCCCGCACCTGCCTCTGTGTGAGGAGTGTAAAAAAATAAAAATTAAACAGACCTCAGATTCAGACTGCCGGCCGCCCGGCGCATCCAAAATAGCGGCCGGCACCCGGCTCCACCCCCTTCTGAACTCTGCCCTCTGCCTCAGCGTCTGATGTCATGACGTTGCTAGGCAGCAGAGGAGCAGAGAGGAGCCAGGCAGCGACGGCTGGAGAGGAAGAAAGAGGAAAAAGGTAAGTTTCAAAGCAGGGGAAAGGGGATGTGTGTTGCTATTATGGAGGGAGGGGAGGGATGTGAGCTGCTATTATGAGGGGAGGGGAGGGGGGGATGTGAGCTGCTATTATGGAGGGAGGGAGGGAGGGGGGCATGTAAGCTGCTATTATGGGGGGAGGGGAGGGGATGTATGCTGCTATTAAGGAGGGGGGATGTGAGCTGCTATTAGGGAGGGGGGTGTGCTGCTATTATGGAGGGGAGGAATGTGTGCTGCATCTTGCTATTATGGAGGAGGGATGCTGCTATGCTTTATGAGGGAAGGGGGGGTATGCTGCCATAATGTGTGAGGGAAGGGGGGATGTATTAATGTGTGATATGAGGGTAGGGAGGTTAGGTGTCTTAGTACATGGGTGGGAGGTAGGCTATTAATTTAATGGTGACGTTTAGGTGGGGGCTAATTATTTAATGGGTACTATTTTATTTGTGGGGTGCTGGTGGGTCAATTAAATTTATTGTTGGGGCTTTTTAATTTAATGGTAGGGTCTATTAATTTCAGGTGAGGTATTTATCTGTTTTGCAGTCACAAGAATGCTCTCTGTATTGTATGGTGGTCATAGGAATGCTCTCTGTATTGTATGGTGATCATAGGAATCCTCTCTGTATAGTATGGCGGTCATAGGAATGCTCTCTGTATAGTATGGCGGTCATAGGAATGCTCTCTGTATTGTATGGCGGTCATAGGAATGCTCTCTGTATAGTATAGCGGTCATAGGAATGCTCTTTGTATAGTATAGCGGTCATAGGAATGCTCTCTGTATAGTATGGCGGTTATAGGAATGCTCTCTGTATAGTATGGCGGTCACAGGAATGCTCTCTGTATTGTATGGTGGTCATAGGAATGCTCTCTGTATAGTATGGCGGTCACAGGAATGCTCTCTGTATAGTATGGCGGTCACAGGAATGCTCTCTGTATAGTATGGCGGTCATAGGAATGCTCTCTGTATAGTATGGCGGTCATAGGAATGCTTTCTGTATAGTATGGCGGTCACAGGAATGCTCTCTGTATTGTATGGTGGTCACAGGAATGCTCTCTGTATAGTATGGCGGTCATAGGAATGCTCTCTGTATTGTATGGTGGTCACAGGAATACTCTCTGTAAGGTATGGCGGACACTAGGAGGCTCTTTATATTGTATGTGTGTGTGTGTGTATGTATATATATATATATATATATATATATTCATTTCGTGCGATGGTGATAAGGGGGCACGATGGGATAAAGTTGGCTCCATGGCACGGTGTGATAAAGAAGAAACTGTGATGGAGGGCACAGTGTGATGAAGGGGCAGTGTGATACAGATGGTACTGTTACATTTGTTTTAATTTGTTTCAGTGAGTTTTATTTCAATAACCAATTCATTTGTTATACAGCTAGCATGTGACAGCTGCATTTAAAGTACTTTGATCTATGGAGGCTTATTACATAAAGATCCTTACAAAGCCAGACCGAGAAGAATGGGGAGGGAGGTGGTTTCAGTGCGGTCTAGAACTTGTAAAGAGCTAGCTACGCCCCCCACAGTAGGTTGACCACGCCCACTCAACAATTGACACTCCCACTTAGATGGGGGGCGCTGCTTCCCTATCTCGCCCAGGGCACTAAAATGGCTAGTTACGGCACTGCTCCATACACAACCTCTTTCTCTCCAACAACCTCAACCATCTGGCAATAACTGAAGCCTGGCTTACACAATCAGACACTGCCTCACCTGCAGCCCTTTCACATGGTGGCCTCCATTTCACCAACATACCCAGACCTGGAGACAGAGAAGGAGGTGTGGTGGGAGGACTTCTCTCCCCACAGTGCACATTCGCAGTTCTACCAAATGTCCCCTCACTTATATTTACATCTTTTTTAGTACACGTTATTCGGACTTTTAATCTATTCTCTAGGCCTGTTTCTGTGATCTATGCCCCCCTCCCCCCCACCCTGGAGCGCACCAACAATTTCTTGAGGATTTCTCTGCATGGCTCCTTCACTTCTTATCTTCCGACATCCCCACAATCATCCTGGGTAATTTCAACATTTCTAATACAAGTTTCAATGCTGCTTCCAAACTACTCTCTCTGACCTCAGCCTCTCCCAGGGTTTGAATTCACTACTCATTACGATGGCCACTGCCTTGATCTTGTTTTCTCTAGTCTATGCTCAGTTTCTGATTTCCTTAACACACCTTTCCCTCTCTCACATTATCATCTTATCAGCTACACGCTCACCCCCAATACTTTATTCTCTCCACTATCAAACTCTACCAAGCCTTCTCATGTCTGCAGAAATCTTAACTGTAATAATCTTCAACAGTTTTACACCGCTCTCCAACACCTTCTTTCCCCAATATCTACAGTACATACTGCTCCCCTGATATGGCAGTACCTCATTTTCACGAAACACTAGCAACAGTCCTCAATCAAGTGGCTCCAGTGAATATTCATACTACAGGTCGACTTCGATGTCAGCCATGGCACAATAAAGTAACACAAAATCTTCAAAAAACTGTCCTGTAAAGCAGAATGTCCCTGGCATAAATCTTGTACCTCTAATCATTTCTTCACATATACTACTATCTACCAGTTCCATCAAAAGGCTCTATACACTGCAAAACAAACATACAGTACTTCCAATCTCTCATCCATGCTCAAGCATCTAACCCCAAGCACCTGTTTAACACATTTACATCCCTTCTCAATCCTCCCACCCCAAACCCACCGATTACTATGAGTGCCCTGGATCATGCTTCCTACTTCGAGGACAAGATTAATAAGATCGAACAAGAAATGGTATCATCCTCCTCGACAAGCAATCAGGTCAATTGCTTCCCAGCACCCTTTGACACCCTATCTTCATTTGATCCCACAAATGAAGATGAAGTATGTACTCTCTTCTTATCTTTCTACACTACCTCCTGTCCTCTAGATCTTATACCCTCACAAATTGGTAGATCCCTGTCTCCTGTGCTCATTTCACCTGTAACTAAAATCTGTAATCTCTCTCTCTCTATACTGGTATATTCACTTCATTATACAAGCCTGCAGTGATTATTCCTATTCTGAAAAAACAAAATTCTGACCCAAACTCTCTCTCAAATTCCCGTCCTATTTCTCAGCTCCCATGCCTTCCAAACTTCTAGAGTGACTTGCCTACACTCGCCTTATATGCTTCCTGTCTGCAAACAATTTATTGGATCCTCTTCAGTCAGGCTTTCCTTTTCAACACTCCACAGAGACTGCATTCACTAAGGATGTCAATGATTTAATCACTGCTGAAATTAAAGGCCGTTTCTCTCTTCTAATTCTCCTGCATCTCTCTGCTGTTCTCTATCTATACCACTTCTCTTAGAAAACTAATAAGCTCTTTTGGTTTTCACTATCATCTCTATACGGATGATACTCAAATTTATCTATCCTCTCCTAATCTCTCTTCATTTGTGTTGTTCCGCATTACTGACTATCTTCTGTCATTTCATCTTAGATGTGCTCTCGCCAACTCAAACTCAATCTTTTAAAAACAGAATTAATAATATTCCTACCCAAAAACAGAAGTTACCTACCTGACATTTCTATTTCTGTTGACTACCTGACCTTAAATCCGACCCCGCAAGCTCGCTGCCTAGGTGTGATCCTTGACACAGAACTATCTATATCTAAATCATGTTACATAAATCTAAAAAACATTTTCAGAATACGCACATATCTTACACAAGACACTGGAAAAACTCTAGTTCATGCACTCATCATCATGACTATTGCAATTCCCTGCTTATCAGTCTTCCCCGAAACAGACTCTTACACCTGCGATCTATTTTGAACTCAGTGGCTAGATTGATTTTCATTACAAATCGTTCTTCCTCTGCTGAGCCACTCTGTCAGTCTCTACATTGGTTGCCTGGTTTTTACTGAATCAAATATTAAATACTCCTACTAACTTACAAGTCCATCAACAAACTGCACCTCCATACATCTCCTCACTTGTCTCAAAATATCTCCCAACTTGACAACTCTGTTCTGCACAATATCTGCATCTCTGAACCATTATCATTACATCCTCCCATTCCCATTTACAGGACTTTTATTCAAGCTGCACACACTGTGGAATTCACTCCTTGGCACAATAAAACTTTCTTCTAGTCTAGAAATCTTCAAGCATTCTCTGAAAACTTCCCTCTTCAGGCAAGCTTATAATATTCCTCAACCACCCTCTTACCCTCACTAGGTTATCCTATTACCACCGTTTACACAATTCATAAAAGACAACAGCACTCTTAGCCCCTGACCAACATTGTTGCCTGACTGAATCATATAGAATACTAATCACACCTTTGTAATCTGGCTGGACTGAAATACAATATGTAGACTTAACCTCATGTATCCAACTGCCATTGTCCCATAGTTTGTAAGCTTCCAAACAGGGCCTTTTCACCTCTTTGTCTCTATTACCCAGTATTGTCTATTACTATGTTTGTCCCAAATTGTAAAGCACTATGGAATTTGCTGACGCTATATATATATATAAATGATGATGATGAATATTTCAATATGAGTAAAAGCCTAACTCCAATATACACTTAACATAAGCACACACACCCGCACACACAAAAATTGTGACTCTTCCTCTCTACCTGTCTCATAGGTTCACTTATTGTGCATACTGGGTGCATACTATATATGCAGAACTATGCTTCTATGAATATTGCCCATTGTTTGTTGGGAAATTCCTACGTATTTAATTCTATCGTGTAATCTCAAACCCACAGTGACAGCACTGTTCAATGACAATTACTGACTTTTTTGTCTATTGTAGGCAACCCACATATGCTGCGTGTCAGTCTGCATCTGGAATATTACTGCAGCTGGTGATGGTCTCTGATGTTACTAAACCTTACTTAAATTAGATGTATATCACATGACACTATGCACAAGCATCTTTTTACAGATTACACTTTGGGCCATATGAACTCATTCGAACCACTTACGCAACCACTTTCATAATGTCTTTCAAGAAATTGAATTTTCAAAGGAGCATAATAAGTGACACATGTAACAAGTAGACTTTGATACTATATTTTCCTTAGCCACACATTCATTACACATTAATGCAAACCTAGAACCCAGCATAAATCTGTTTCCAATTGTTCTCATACCAAAGAGCAGCACGTGCAGTATTATGTGGAAAATGGCTGCAAAGATTGTAAATACTTGCTGTAGCGCTATTCATTTTATAAAGGTGAATGATGCAACAGATAAAGTTGTGGAGCAATGATTTATTTTTATTGTAGTTTATAGTATTATAAGTTTCGGAGGAAGATGGGAAGCCTAATATTCCTGAGTAGGACAATTTCCAGGAGAACTTTGTAGCTAGCATACTACTACTACTGTAGGTCAGGGGTAGGCAAGAGGGTATGAAAAAGGGGACCAAACCGCTGGTAGAAAAGTGCATCACTGGGTCTCATAGCAAAACTTGGATAGTGGTGCAAAGATGCTACTGTATTCTCCCAGCCTGAAAAGAGCAGAGAAGGGCCTCTTCTGAGAATGCATGGTCCTGCTACTTTCAGATCAGGGTGGGATTTTTTGGGTGTGCTGAGCTGAGGGAATGTAGGGGTGAGGGCTTTGTTGGAGGAGGGACCCATAATGGCAGAACCTCCTGCATCCACTGCAATTCTGCCACTGGGCTGAACAACATCTTTCAGAAGAAACATCATATCACATTATAAAGTCAGAGCATCAGTTATTGGTTATCCTAAGTTTGCAAGGTACGTTTGTAGGAAAACACCAGCAACAGCATAGACTCTTGACTGTACTGCACTCATTCTGATATCTGAATCAGTAGAAAGACAACCAAAGAAGGTACATGAGTCAGGAGGGCAGCATAGGTCCCCCTTTTGGTGCTGCATACTGCCCTCAGGCTATCAGTTACTCACCACTGATATTAGTGCATCAAACACAGTACAGTCTAGATAAATAAAATATATGACCCTTCATTACACAACCACTGCATATAACCATGGTACAATCAATTGAATTTTATTTTTAATAGTGAATTTTAATAGAACTCATGCAGATTAGAAATATATACTGAGATTTGCCTTCAATGTACAATACAGGCCAGGAAATATACTGTGATAACCAGTGTAACCATAATTAAAAAGCCTCTCAGGATCCTTAAACCTTCTCCAGACATCAATCAATCTCACTACTCTCTTTCTCATGTAAGCTACTTTTAAAACATGCTCATTTAGAATTGTCTTCATTATCCTCTAAATCTTTACTTGAACTTTTGAGTTTTAGCTCTTATTATGTCAAAAATTTGTTTTTACTAAAGCAGCCAATGACATATTCAGTACTTAATCCAAAGATCATTACTCTATGTGCACTCTACTTGATCTACACACAGCCTTTGACACAGTCAATCTGTTACTCTAAGCTATTTTCTTTGGGTCTCACACTATGTCATATCTATTTGAATAGACCTACCTCATCTGCTAGTGTACCACAAGGCTCTTTCTTTGGACCCTTCTTCTTCTCCATCTATACATATATATGGGCTTGGTCAGGTAATTCATTCCTTCTAGTTTCAGTATCAAACTCACATATCTACTGCATAATGATTCTGAAAGTCATGCTGCTTCTACCTCCTCTTTCATGTTTATCTTTCTATTTAATACTAAACATTGATAAAATGAAATTTATATTTTTTCTTCTAAATATGTTCCAGTTCCTGACATAACAATCACTGTGGATAACATTCTAATCTCTCCTTTTGCCCAGGTCTGCTGCTTAGGGATCATTTTAATTCTGCAATTCAATTCACTTCTCACACTAGCACTCAAACTATTGTCTCCCTTAAGCTTAAAAACATCTGTAGCATATATCATGTATGATACAACTAACATATTTGTGCATATTCTAATAATATCCAGCTATATTATTGCATCATTCTCCTCTGTGGTCTACCTTTGAACAGAATGATTCCACTTCAACCTGTTAGCATACTTGCCAACATTTTTTTTTCTTTTTCCGGGAGATGCCGGCTGGGACGTGGGCGTGCAGGGGGCGGGGCTGCGAAATCGCGTCATTTTGGCCCCGCCCCCGTGACGGAATGACGCAAATCGCGTCATTTTACAGTGGGGGCGGGGCTAAACGCCGTGATTCCGGGTGAATCGCGGCGTTTAAACTAAATTTTTCCCCCTTCCTATCAGGGAGATTGCCACACTCGTCCGGGAGACTCTCGCAAAATGCGGGAGTCTCCCGGACAATGCGGGAGAGTTGGCAAGTATGCCTGTTAGGTATTCTGCAGCTCAGTTCATACACCTCTTCCTATCTTTCAGCTTCTACGTAGACACCTAAACAAAATACAGTTGAAAATTTTTGGCTTACCATACAATGCCTTGAGCAATCTTAAACCCAGACCCCAAATAATAATGGACCTGATGGGACTGTAGTCCCATTCCTTCACAGTGCAGTAGGTGCATGAGATCAGTGGCTAATTTATTTTACTTCAGCCACTGTTCTGTGCAATGCTTACCTCCCGGCTGGGACTGGGAGAGCCTCTCCTGGATGGACCCTTTAGTCATAATTCTTTTTTTTTTAGACTCTTTATTTGAAGAGGAAACAACAGGAACAGTACATACAACATTTTTGACAAGAAGAATCTTAATAATCAAGGTGCTTTCTCTGAGTTTTATACTTTTATATCGATGGGGAGGGTGAGCAGGGAAGGGGGGGAGGGGGGTAGAAAGGCACAAATATTGTCAACAATATAGCTAATAAATAAATAGGCACGCAAACTTGAAACATTGCCAAGAAAAGCTGGGACACACAGTTACAATGGCTACCCGAAAGAGAAGTAGCATACAGACATTACTCACCAACCGCGCACCATATCCAGCCTGGGGGGGTCTAGAGGCGGCCCAAAAGCTATGTTCCAACTGCCGGAGGAGGAGCCGTATTGGATAGGCAGCTACGGCTTTCTAGCAAATACCACTTGGCCCACACCTTATCGAAGTTATATGATTTATCATGAAGGTAGCATGTTATACTCTCCATGCTTGCGACATGACCTATGTACGACCGTAACTCCTGCATAGAGGGAGCCCTCGGGTCTTTCCAGTGTTTCGCTATTAGGGATTTAGCGGCTGCCAGAATATGGGAGATAAGCTTGTTAGAAGGCGCGCTCTCATCAGGTATAGGGCGAGAGAGAAGGAATGACCAGGGGTCCTTACTTATCTGTTGTTCGGACACAGAGTTTATGAGTGTAAGAACCATGTTCCAGAAAAGAACTATACGAGGGCAGGTCCACTATATGTGTAACATCGTACCTCTCTGGCCACATTCCCGCCAGCAGCTCGGAGTAGCCATAGGAAACATTCAAGACAACTTATCAGGAGTATAGTACCACATATAGTACACTTTGTAGGCAGTTTCCTTAATTACTGTAGAGATCGAGCTCTTGGCAATCCCCTCCCTGACCTCCTTCCAGCATAAGTCGTCTGGAGGAGGACCCAGGTCATTTTCCCATTTCCGCTCATGTCGGCCTGGAGTATCGAAAGAATAATCTATGAACTATTATATATATATATATATATATATATATATATATATATATATACTAATTATAGATCTGGGAGATCATCCCTTTGGTGAGAGGCGAGTGTAAACACATGTACTCAAAGGAGGTCGGGGCCCGGAGAGCCTCCTGGGGGGGCAGAGAGATGGCGAAGTGTCGAACCTGGAAGTACTCAAAAAAGAGCGAACGAAACGGTTCAAAATTATGATGAAGTTCTGACATGGAAGCCCAAGTTTGATTAACCACCAGGTCCGAAACAACCCGTAATCCCGCCTTTATCCAGAGTTTAAATTGCTGGGTTGAATTGCCAGGAGGGAAGTGTGGGGTGAGATAGTGGAGGACAATTTATATTTGACCCGGCATGAGTCCCAGAGGGATAAGCAGAATTTAAGAGATTGAAGAGAGGAGGCCGCTGGTGGTCTATCTATATTGGCCAACCCCCAGAGTGATGCCATGGAGGGGATCCCCGCATAGTGGGTCTCCAAGTCCACCCAAGCTATGGACTGGTAAAGCGCATAAGTTACCGCCACCTGGGTCAGATGGGATGCCAAATAATAAAATTTAATGTCTGGAAAACCCCTGCCTCCCCGAGCCCTGGGCTTCTGAAGCCCTGCTATCGAAATTCTAGGGGGCTTGGCACCCCATATAAACTTTAGAAAGAGGAATGCAAATCCTTAAACACAGAGTCGGGAACCCTCACTGGAAGAGTCTGGAAAAGATACAGAAGTTTAGGGACCAAGTTCATCTTAATAGCAATAATCCTCCCCAGCCACTATATGATATAGCTCTTCCAAGTCTCCAAGTCCTGTTTGATTTTGGACAGAAGGGGGGGGAAGTTTTCCCGATACAATCTCTCATAGGACTTTAGTCATAATTCTGACACATAGCTTATGCGCTTCTAGGCTGGCATCACTTGCAAGTGACTTACCAGTCCTGGCAGGGGAGGGCACGCTAGCAGCACACTCGCAATGTCTCAGCCTCCTTCATGCCACTCACTGTGTTTCAAAACATGGGAAGAGAAAGAAGGAGAATTGGTATCATCACACATTTAGTG
This sequence comes from Mixophyes fleayi, assembly GCF_038048845.1. NCBI lineage: Eukaryota > Metazoa > Chordata > Amphibia > Anura > Limnodynastidae > Mixophyes > Mixophyes fleayi. Next base: position 113,672,073 of record NC_134403.1, on the reverse strand, counting down.
CATCATGGCTGCAGAACTCTTTGACACCCAGGGACAGTAGAACTTTTCCATCCAGCTTTAATTTTCTCATCAGTGTTTGTGCTTTTGTGTGAGTTGATTATATTATATAAGCCAATTAGTGTTTTGTTACATTGTTGTCACACAACAATGTGATGGCAGCCCTGCCCAGTCCTATCCTATTCCCTTGTTATCTAGCTGCCTTCCTGTGCATGATCATGACTACTGCTTTTGCTATTCTTTCTGTACCACTTGCCAGTTCATGTACTGGACCCGGATTGCTGATTACGTTCATAGAATCCCCCTGTACCACCTTGCCTGTTCGTGTACCTAACCCAGATTGCTGACTACGATTGTGGCTGCCGCTGTTTCCCGTATTACAGCAGAGGGCCATTCTGAGGGCTGCGACCTGCGAACCTTCAGCATTCTCCATTCTGTCTTACCAGGCGTGGTACCAAGTCTTCCAAAAACTAACATATTTTACTCATCAGTCTACAGAACATTATGGGTATAATGAACCCTTCAATCAGTTTAGCCGGCATATAGCAATCAGTGTAAGCACTGGGCAGCGTTCATAGAGCATATCAGTAACTCTATGAGACTTACAGACAAAATACATTCTTTTAACTTATGCAGTAAGTGCTTTACACAATAAATAAATAAATATATATATATATATATATATATATATATATATATATATATATAGTACTGTGCAAAAGTTTTAGGCAGGTGTGAAAAAAATGCTGCAAACTGAGAATGCTTTCAAAAATAGAAGTGTTAATAGTTAATAGTTTATTTTTATCAATTAACAAAATGCAATACATCAAATCAATATTTGGAGTGACCACCCTTCACCTTCAAAACAGCATAAATGCATCAATTTTTCTAGGCGCACTTGCACACAGTGTTTTAAGGAAGTCGGGAGGGAGGTTGTTCCAAACATCTTGGAGAACCAACCACAGAGCTTCTGTGGATGTAAGTTTGCTCAAATCCTTTAGTCTCTTCATGTAATCCCAGACAGACTCGATGATGTTGTGATCAGGGCTCTGTGGGGTCATGTCATCACTTACAGGACTTCTTGTTCTTCTTTACACTGAACATAGTTCAAATGATATTGGCTGTATTGTTGGTCGTTGTACTGCTGCAGAATAAATTTGGAGCCAATGAGATGCCTCCCTGATGGTATTACATGAAGGATAAGTATCCGGAAACAAGGCCAAGTGACACAACTATGCATGAAAACATAGGAACTGGGGTGCAGTAAAATGGCAGCAGGTCTATCCATCTATCTATCTATCTATCTATCTATCTATCTATCTATCTATCTATCTATCTATCTATTGTGATGTTATTGCATTAGATATGCTTAATGTTTGTAGACACTCCCTTATATGTTTAAGCTTGAATCTTTAGTGATGGTCCCTAAGACCATGGGGAATGCTGGGAAGTGGGTGTGGCCAGTGTGCAATGTACCCAGAGTCTGCAAATGGCTGAATAAAGAGCTCAGCAGTGCCCACCCATGCTTCAGTGTCCTGATGAACTGATTTACAAGTATATTAACAAAACATGGTGTCAGAAGAAGTTTTAACTGGACTGCTAGAGCTCAGAGTGTGAAAGGATCCTGCAGAAGTCTGTAAAGCTGTGACACGCAGTGTCTGAATATCTGCCTTGTGCTCTGGTCACATCAAACAGTGAGTAACTATGGATAGGCTGTCTCCTCCAGCAGGCATGCTCATGTCTGGCAACTTGTCTGAAAACTGGAAAAGATTTAAACAAAGGTTTAATATATATCTTGCTGCATGTGGAGCTGATGCAATGGAGGATAAAACAAAGTCATCCATCTTCCTCCATGTGATAGGAGAGGATGTGCTGGACATTTATAACAGTTTTCAGTTTGCTGAAGGGCAGAATATGGTGCTATCTTCTATAATGCAAAAGTTTGAAGATTACTTTGTGCCAAGGAAAAATGTGACATATGAAAGATATAAGTTTTTCACCTGTGATCAGAAGTCTGGAGAAGGATTTGATCAGTATGTTACAGAACTGCAATCACTCAGCAAAACCTGTGAGTTTGGTGATTTAAAGGACTCACTGATTAGAGATCGTATTGTCTGTGGAATACCTGATAATGGACTCAGAGAAAGATTGCTGAGAGAGCAAGACCTAGAACTTGACAAGGCAATGACTATGTGCAGATCTACAGAAATGACCAGACTGCAAGCCAAACAGTTACACAAGGAATCTGATACTACTGTACATGTGGTGAAGAAAACAGAGCCAAGCAAACCACCATTCTCTAAAATGAAGCAGTCTAAAATGCAATCTAATAGGAAAATCTGCAGTAGATGTGGAAATACTCACAATCCTAAAATGTGCCCTGCTTATGGTAAAACCTGCATGAAATGTGGTGGACTTAATCACTTTGCCAAATGCTGTAGAACCAATAGTGAAACAAACAAAGTGCATGCCGTTGAACAAGCTACGTCTGAAGATTTTTTTGTGAATTGTATTGAACTTTGCAGTACAGACAAGAAAGAATGGATTGTTCCTTTAACAGTGAACGAGATTGTCATTCCCTTTAAGCTTGATACTGGTGCGCAGGTGAATTTGATATCGTTTCAAGACTATAAGACTTTTAGAGTAAAACCTAAAATTCATCCAGCCAATGTGAAAGTTACAGGCTACACTGGGGAGGAAATTCCTGTGAAAGGTACATGCCTAGTGACCCTGAGCTACAAAGGACAAAAGTTCAAAACATCGCTACTGATTGTGGATAAAGATGTACAACCGATTCTAGGATTAAGTTCATGTGAGAAGCTTAACTTGATAAAGAAAGTTTTCATGGTGACATCACAAGTAGAAGATGAATGCAAATCAGTGTTTACAGAATACAGAGACATGTTTGAAGGTTTAGGTTGTCTGCCTGGCGAGCATAAGATAAATCTAGACACGCAAGTTCCTCCAGTGATACACCCCTGTAGAAAAGTGCCATTTGCGCTGAGAGAAAAACTCAAACAGGAGTTAAACCGCATGGAAGCTTTGGGTGTGATACAGAAAGTTGATGAGCCTACTGAATGGGTGAGCTCCTTAGTAATTGTTGAAAAGAAAAATGGACAACTCAGAATATGTCTGGATCCAAGAGATTTAAATAAGGCTATTAAAAGAGAACATTTCAAACTACCAACCAGAGATGAAATCATGTCACAGTTTGCGGGAGCAAAATGGTTCAGTAAATTGGATGCATCTTCAGGATTCTGGCAAATGAAGCTAGATGAAGCCAGCTCAATGCTGTGTACATTTAATACCCCAGAAGGTCGATACAGATTCCTTCGACTACCATATGGGATATTGTCTGCTCCAGAAGTATATCACAAAAGGATACACATGATTTTTGAACACATTCCAGGTGTTGAAACAATGATGGATGACATTATTGTCTGGGGATCTACAAAAGAAGAACATGATTCTAGACTGAGACAAGTAATGGAACTTATCAAGAAGGTGAATCTAAAGCTGAACAAGGACAAATGTGAATTTGGTGTGAAAACACTTACCTTTATGGGTGACGTGGTCTCGGAGGAAGGTGTGAAGCCTGACCCGAGGAAAATATCAGCCATAATAAACATGGAACGTCCTAACAACAAAGACGACGTGAGAAGATTCCTAGGAATGATTACTTACTTAGGAAAGTTTATTTCTCAACTCTCCGAACAAACAGCACCTCTAAGATGGTTGTTGGACAAAAATAATGAGTGGCTGTGGTCCCATGAACAAGAAGAAAGTTGGCAAAACTTGAAATGGACCATCACAGAGCAACCGGTACTAAGATTCTTTGATCCTACAAAAAGTATAAGAATTTCAGCAGATGCCTCGCAATTTGGCCTAGGCTCAGTGTTGTTACAAGAACATGAGGACACATGGCAACCGGTAATCTATGCATCAAGAGCATTGACAAGTGCTGAAACAAGATATGCTCAGATAGAAAAAGAACTTCTAGCAATCACATATGCATGTGAGCGATTTCATCAATTTGTGTATGGTCAAGCGTTTACAGTGGAAACTGACCACAAGCCATTGGTAGCTATCATGGCTAAATCGTTACATGACTGTCCCATGAGAATTCAAAGAATGCTTATAAGACTACAGAAATATGATGTCCAATTGCTGTACTGTCCTGGTAAATACATGTACATTGCTGACACACTTTCCCGTGCTGTGAACAAAAGTGAAGGTTCTGAAAGTCTGATGGATAAAGAGATAGACGCATATGTTAATTTGATTGTAGCTTCTCTACCTGTGTCTCTTGCAAGACAAGAACAGATAAGAAAAGAAACAGAGACAGACATCACAATGAAAGTGTTACAAGACATCATTCTGAAAGGATGGCCAGCAGAAAAAAATGCGTGCCCACTGTCTATTCATGATTATTGGATGTACCGCACTGACCTTACGGTTGTCAATGGTATTATTTACAAAGGCAATAGAATTATTATACCTGCACGACTAAGAAAAATTATGCTGTGCAAGATACATGAAGGCCACTTAGGAGAAGAGAAATGTAAACGGAGGGCGCGTGAAGTGATGTATTGGCCAAGAATGAATCAGGACATAGCACAGACAACAGCTACATGTGAACTGTGTCTTACGTACAGACCAAAGCAACAAGTCGAGCCGCTGAGTCCTCATGCAGTGCCAGAGAGACCATACCAGAAGGTAGGCGCAGATTTGTTTGATTGTATTGGAAAAACACACATTGTCGTGACTGATTATTATTCTAATTACCCTGAGGTGCAGACTCTACCTACAACTACTAGTAAAGCCGTAATCAGTTGCATGAAGTCAATCTTTGCAAGGCATGGTGTTCCTATGGAAGTGTTCACTGACAATGGACCTCAGTTTTCCAGCGCTGAATTTAGACAGTTTGCTGAAGAGTGGGAATTTGTCCATGCAACATCGAGTCCCCACTATCCACAGTCAAATGGGTTGGTGGAAAGTTCAGTAAAAACTGTAAAGAGTCTAATGAAAAAAGCACAAGACGGCAAAGAAGATTTCTACAAAAGTCTTTTAATCTACCGCAGTACACCTCTACAGCATGGACTCTCTCCTGCACAAATGCTGATGGGAAGGAGGATTAGAGCAAATCTTCCGATAAGTGACGAACTGCTTAATACGCATAACTCAGCATTGGTGAGACTGAGTAAGGTACGTCAACAGGAGAAACAGAAACTGTACCATGATAGGCGAGCAAAAAGCTTATCTGATCTAAGATCAGGTGACCAAGTCCGTCTCCGAGATCATGAGAAAGGCATTTGGATGCAGAAAGGTATTGTGCAAGCACAAGTAGCACCAAGATCTTATATTGTACGTACAGATCGTGGAACAGAAGTAAGAAGAAATCGGGTCAATTTAAGATCTCAACCCAACCATAGTGATGGCAACACGACTGAAGAATACCCTTCATCTGACATGTATGATGGACTTGATAATGGTGAACAAACCATGATGGAAGAAAGGTCCAACATGGTTGACGATACACAGACTTTGTGTGAAAGACCCATAAGAGAAATACGCAGACCTGAGAGACTCATTGAAACTTGTTAGATGATGTTCTTAATGTTATATTGTTAAATTGTTATACTGAAGGATACAGGGCTTATCTTTAAAGAAAAGAAGATGTGATGTTATTGCATTAGATATGCTTAATGTTTGTAGACACTCCCTTATATGTTTAAGCTTGAATCTTTAGTGATGGTCCCTAAGACCATGGGGAATGCTGGGAAGTGGGTGTGGCCAGTGTGCAATGTACCCAGAGTCTGCAAATGGCTGAATAAAGAGCTCAGCAGTGCCCACCCATGCTTCAGTGTCCTGATGAACTGATTTACAAGTATATTAACAAAACATCTATCTGTGTGTATATATATATATATACATATATATATATATATATATATATATATATATATATATATATATATATATGTCTAGCAAGGTTGCTGGGGTCATGAACAGAGAGTAGTAAAATGACTGGGTCAGTACCAGGAGATCCAAGCGAAGCCAAAAACAAAGGTCTAGGTAGCCATGTTCAAGTCAGTTATCCAGGAGAGGAATTGATGCACAGAAGAATAGTTAGGTTATGTCAAACCAAGAATCCATTGGAGCCAGAATCACTAATTTAAAGAAAAGTCAGGAACAATCTAGTGGGCAACGAGAAGACCAAATGAGAGTGCAAGGGTGCAGATACAAACAGGAACTAGAAACAGGACCTAGAAGTGATCTAATACTCTGTCACTGGATCAGTGCCAGAGTCAGGCTTATATAGGTTGCTCAAAGTAATTTCTGGTGGTCACTGATCGTCACAGTGACCACCGATAGGCTTTTTGAAGGTTGCGTCCTGTTGACTAGCCACGGGATGATTCCTGTACTGCAGGCCGGTTGAGAACTGGAAGTCACGTCCTGTTGCTAGACAAAGGGCCGCAGACCACTGGCTCAGCAGGTGTCCATCCCCTTTGCAATGGACACCTGCTGACATGTTGTCAGCACCTGACAACATCTTTTGGGGGTGAGTTTTGTCTCTGCACAGAAACTTAAACATTTCACTTCACCAACAAATTAGGGGGAATAGTATATTTCTCAACAGACCAAACATATATTTAACATTGACTGGGCCAGATTATTTTTCATGAGAGAAGGTCTGTGTTTTTTTCCTAGTTTTCCTATAGAATGCAAGCAGATTTTTTCGATAATAAAGCTTAAAGGAAAAAAATAAGTCATAACTAGCATTCAGACCAGTACGGAGACACTTATTTTCATGTTAGCAGCCAGACAGGGTTCACTAAAATCGATTGAGGTAACTGAGGCGTGCAAAGCTATTACAGTACAGTTTTTGATAAGCTGTTACACTCTTCATTATAGCTGTTCAAAGCCAGCTACATCCTAGCAATATGTACAAGTCCAAGATTTTTTGTGTGCCATGGAAAGTATCTAAATATACTTCAGGAAGGTATGCTTCTAAGACATAAATTACCTAACTTTCAAACGTTTGACAAGTCTTCAGTGTTGTAAAAATCATTTGTTCAGAAAGAAAGCTAGGCTGTATTTTTCTGAGCTATTTAAAGGCGTATTAAGCAGTGAGCACAGATGGATCAGCGGGAACAGTTAGCAAATTGCATAATTAGTGACACATTTTGTACCTTATCACTTTCAAAGTACATTTAATAAACCAGAGATTCTAAGATATATTATAAGGAATATGTGAAAATGTAAAAAAAATTTAAAAAATAAAGGAAAATTAATATTTTATAGTAGTACTTGATAATGGGAATAAAAATATTGTTTGCATATAAGTATAATTTCTTTAAACATAAATTCTATCTGAATCATTTTTGCTTCATAAAAGTAGTACATTAATGTACAGACATCCCTGTGAAAGGTTACATGGGAGGAATATGTTGTAAAAAATAAATTACATACAATTGTAAGTATATTTTTTACATAAGCTTTATTTTATTTTAATTTTTGAAATTTGCATGTACTACACCAATCATAAATACATAAAATAAAAACAAGCATAACTCAAATTTATATACTTCATGAAAGCATAGCTAGTAAATGATTACAATAACTATATTAACAAAAGCAAGGGAACATCAAATTAAATCTCATAATTATATTTAGTAAGTGGGCAGACAGAGATACTGGAAAGTCGTGACTCCAGACTTGACTCTCTTAGTTCTACCAGATATTCAACTTAAACAGCTTTGACTTGACATAGCAGTCAAAGACTATAACTAGTTACATAATTTCCATCTGGAAGCTGAATGCAGTCACTCTCTTGTAACATAAATAATAGTTGATATGTCAACATATTGTAGCATGTGAATGTTAAAATAAATAAGTCATGGACCACCTCAAACTCATTTTGTGAAATATTAGTATTGTTATTATTATTCCCATTAATTTGTAAGTTGACACAGTGCTCTGCAATGGTGGACAGTGGGGAAAACAAAATAAATGCAGATGTGAACGGGTAAGGACAGAGCTGGGACAAGTTGAGTAAATTTGCTCCACAGTTGTTTTGTCACTGTAGATAGAACAGGTGGGCGTATGATGCTTGACATGTAGCTTATTCTACAGCCAAACCTTATACGCTTTCATTACATTCTTATTGACCACATAGACATTCAGAGGGGTCCAGATATCCTCTGTATCCTGGGACAATCATGCAGAGGTTGAAGTACAACTCAATATAACACACCCCTTTTGCAAAAGAGCTTGCAATGGGGGAAATTCTTTCCAACACGTGGCTTGTAATGGGAATATTTTTCTGCAATTTGTGGTTTAAAATTGGGAGTATTTCTCTGCAGTACATGACTGTGAATTGCTGGTTACTTCTTTGTAATATATGTCTAGAGCAATGGAGGTTATTTCTCCATTGCCCTAGACATATGACATTGGGGTCTATCTCTGTAATATGGCTGGGGTTTATCAATGTGCCACCTTAGCACCTTGCAGGATAAGTAAAATATGAATCAGAAAATTTCCAAACTATGAATATTATTGTCTTTTAATTAATGTATGCAGAGCATAAGATTTGCTGGGTATGATAATGGCAGTTCTCTACATATGATTATACAGTTTGTGTGTAGGGGATTGGTGGCCATTTGTGTGGTGGTCATTTAATGTGAAGAAGAATTTCAGTTATCTGCTATGTAAGAGAATGGCAGTTGTTTGCTTTGTAGGGAGGCAGCAGCAATTTTTCTTTTGCAGGAGAATAGCAGTCATTTACAGTGTGGGAGATTGGCAGGCATTTACTGTGTAGGAGAATTGCAGTCATTTACTGTGTGGGAAGGTAGCAGTCATTTTTTTTGTAGGTGAATAGCAGTTGTTTACAGTGCAGGAGAATAGCAGTTATTTGTAGCATAGGAGCATGATATCCATCTTTAGTGTTGGAGAATGGGGGTCACTTGCTCTGTATGAGAATTACAGTCAATTGCTGTATGAGAATGGCAGTGCATTGTGTAAATGGTAGTCATTGGTCATGCAGCTGCTTCTTGTCCCCAGGCTGCACTCACAACCTCAGAGTGTGTTACTGAATGGACTGGCTAATCTACACACACTATTTTGGCAAAAGGCCCATGCAGCCGAGGATAGGTGTTATCAAGCAGACTAATGGAATGGTTTTGGTCCTTGCAAATACTTTTCCAAGCATTTAGTGTGATTGAGCTGGAGATTACTGATGAGGTTGTAAACAAATGCAGTTATTGTTAGGTATGATGTGCTACGCTGCTCTTTCCCATACACGTAAATAGTTTTATGAAAGGATATCTAAAAAAAGACAAACACAGAAAATGCCCCAAATAGAGCCACATCCACTATTTTGCATAATCACTCCCACCTAAAACTCTTTTCTCAACACATGGTCCATAGTGTGCCCATGACTGATCAATACGTATATTGTAATTTTTTGGACTTCACTCAAATTCAACATTCTATCAAGTTTCAGAAGAGTTAGCCGTATATTATCTTTTCAAATTCACATTTTTTCATAACCGCTAAGTTTAAGAAAGGAAAATGGAAAAAATAGTGTAACTCTTCATGTTAAGTTTATTTATAAATAATCTAACACAATATTTATTTAATAGGTTCACAATGAACTTGGGGTGCAATACTTAGCTAAGAGATGCACAAGAACATGGGGATTGATTATACGGTCTCTGACATTCTAGACAGGTGGAATTGTTTTGCAAAATATATCTCAGCAAAGGTGTGGAGGGAACAACACTACAAAATCCTGCACATAAAATCCACATTCATTTTGTGAAAATTAATGTGGGTTTTATGTGTTACTTCTATGTTGTTTGAATTCACCAATGTGGTGCCAGCAGTCAGCTTAAAAGTCTCCTGTTAAGGTAATAATTTCACTTTTATTTCAAAGTGAGCAGCGTCTCAAGAAATGCATAATAGGTGGTTTGTAGAAAAATATTTAAATGGAAAACACTCTCTAAATTCTACAGCAGGAAGAATAGTGGCATCACTACTGAAGCTGCAGATCTGGAATGAGTTTACAACTTTAAATTCCTATTTTTCCTGTGGGATATGTGAGTGTATTCCTTCTGTTTTTTTAATTATTTCCATTAAATGTTATTGTAGTGTTCTTTTTTTAGTACTAACAAATTAATTTGCTGAATATTATTTGAAGACTGGAGGAGGCTTCATTCGTTTAACAACTAACTACTACTTAAGTACTAACTACCATATGGCTGATGTATGCGACTGCATGTGAATTAAAACAAGCTTGCCACTTTTGGTAGGATACCTGTTTCGAGCACTGAGGTGTCTTCCTGTTTGCCATGTTGGGATGGAAAACTACCCCAAACGAAAAAAAAAGATTCTTTTGGAGGTTTGGAATCCACTTATTGTATATTTGGATGATACTGCATTTAAATGGTGGACTGATATGTGAACAGTGAGCTGAGAAGAAGTTCACCTCACACTGGCAAAATTAGAAGCTGGTGCAGCTGAAACAGTGCGGATGCATGTTGTCTAGACGTAGAGCAATGAGGTGGCACCATGGCATGCAGCATCCAGTGAACACGTACCGGACACTGTACTCAAGACGGGCAATCTGCACTTTTCTTAATTTGAAGAGAGTCTTGGGGAAATTGATGGACACCTGCATGTTTTTTAAATAACCTGCAGTCTCCATGATTTGAGAAAGAGGGACTGGGTTAAATATTTGGTCTTCACACTGTATGGATTGCAGTGGAGGCCTATTGTGGAGTGGCTCCAGAGATCTAGGCAGAATATGACAAACCCTTTATATCATTCATTAGCCAGAGTCTAACATGAAAAATTTCCAGTAAGTCACCCATGAGAAGTTTATAAATCAACTGCAGCAATTCATGGTGAGATGAATAGGTGGAGCTGATGCCAAGGCCCGGAGAAAAATAATTTACCTATTTTGATAGAAACAGTTGACCACAGCTGAGAACCTGTTGGATTGCCCAGGGATGTTTTTGTTCTTTGAAGGAAAATCCAGCGTTGAATAGTGGAGAGCACAGACCCAATGACAATGACCTCCTATTAGCTGACCGCAGCCTGCAAGACACTGGGAACCTTAAGGTGGCAGATTTCTCAATAAAATAGAGAGAGAGCCAAAGGAGGGAGTTCATGGAAGTTCATTTGGACCAATTTCGGGAAATATGAGGTGCTAAGCTGAAGACAGCCTATCAGGCATGGGATGTGTCCTGGCATAAAGAACTTATGCACAGGGTAGCCAAGAAGGTAGAAGGGGATAGCCCTATCCCAGATCACATTTAATTGGTGGTTCCACGAGGCTTTCGGGAGCAACTATTATCAGCTGCCTATTGTTACGCTGCTGCTGGCTGATGGTAAGCAGGAATGGATCCCAGTAACTGAAGACAGAAAGACAATCCAAAAATAGAAACAGAGACATACCCACAAATCCAGAACCAGATCAGGTAGCCATCCACGCCAGGAGAGTCAGAGCTGGGAGGATTGTTATAAGTAGCCAAACTCAGTACACAGGATTTCAATCAGACAGAGGTTTAAGAATGCCGGATTAACACAAAAATCTGGTAGTTTGTGCAATTGGATGACAGACTGCTATAACCTCAGAATGCAGAGGACTGGCTACTTGCTCCAGGCAAATTCATCAAGTACAAGTTTTCCTGAATAAAAAATGAGATAAACAGCTGCCAATGTGACTCACCTGAAAAAACCACACTGCACAAACCTAAAAGACCCAGAATCAACTCCAGTAGAGTCCGCCAACATTTTTCACATGCACAATTCTTTCTTCTTGTTCATATGTATAGATGCTGGATCCTAATGACACTGCTTTCTATTAAACAGTGTCTGCTTCAGTCAGTTGGTATCTGGGAGCCACATTTCTTAGCAAGGCAGTGATATTTATTAGATTTGGCTACATAGGAAATTAGAATGGGTTTATGAAATATAGACTGGCCAGACATCAAGTGAGGGGACAATCATTTAAGCCAAGAGTGTCGGATGATGTAAGTCCTGCGATGCTTGCCAACTTAGGGTGTCACCTTGGTATTATTTATGTAAGACATGGGGTGCGGTTTCTAGTTTGAATATCGTTTTCAGGATCAAATGATTTCCAAAGAAAAACGCACAGAATATCAGTGCACATTTATTTGTGCATTACAGAGAAGCAGAACAGCGTTTCAAATACTTTCCCTCTGCACTCACTTCTAGCAGTGCTTACATGATTATTTCTGAATTAACATAAGCAGTATCACACATCATTGCTCTGTGACATTTCATTTGTCAGTTGTGTGCACTGCTAAATACCAACCAATAAAAACATCTGTTAAAAATATCACAGCCAATCTGATTATATAGGCAGAAATTTGCTAACTAAATATGTCTTTATGGCTTTAATATTGATATAAGAGGTGCCCATGGTAAACTCATATGTCTCACAGGAAAAAGTCTTACATTTGTGGAGGTGCAGTGTAAATACATTTGTTTTTACACAGCTTTGCTGAAAATATTTATTTTTATTTTTCAAAGATCTTTATGCTTTAAATAAATTTAGTTGATCTGAGCTGTATTGTGCATTTCAAAATGCATGAATGATAAGTGTCAACATCATGATGTATAGAGGAACAAAGCAAACACTCTCTATGTTCTAACTTAAAGAATAACATCCACGCCAACACAAAAATGAGCTAAAAAACATAACTTGCTTAGTGTTTATCTGAAATTCCAGTGCAGAACCTAGTGGCATTAAATCTATAACTTTGTGAAAGCACTGATTTCAATGTTGCAATGACACATCACAACATGCTTGTTGTTCTATAATGCTAAAGTCCATCTCTATCTTCACTTGCAGTAGCCTCCATTCTATGGGTTCATTCTCTCTCTCCTCTAGGGGTTTTCATTGTATGAGCCTCTAGAAAATTAATTAGTAAGTTCAGGTTCTTTGTAAATAAGGACAGACAGATAGACATTATTGGAATCAAGAACTCAGCTGTGTTCACTATATAACAGATAAAAAGAACATATTGAATTCATAACGCATATCACCCATATTCCTTCCCTGCAGTAATCAGTTACAAGTAAATATTAACAAAAGTCTGTTGTAACTCTAACACCCCCCCTCGACAGTATGAGGTTTTCTTCACAAGGCACATTTTCGTCATGAACAACACAAGAAACAACAGCGCTGACTACTGATGCACACATAAACACTAATAGATCCGTGTGGTGGAAATAAAAAACTTTATTAAAAATAAATTATGTATAGAAATCCTCACTGGCCAGTGAATACAGAACAAAGCTAATCACAGCATGATATGCTGATCTATGGTCTAAATTGTACACTGATGTTAAATGTAGGATGAATACACAGTTGATCAAATAAGTACCACTTCAGTGAATATTGCACATGGATTCCAGAGGTAAATAGACACCATTAATTCCAAATGATGCACACTCTTACAGGTAATAGATGACGCTTTCTGCATGGGCAGTCAGCGCAATACAGACCTGGTCCGATGTCAGTCCCGCAATATGGTCTGTATGCGCACACACCTCATATGGTAATGGAACTCCGTGGAGCCCGTGGTTGAGCCGTGGCTGTAAATTCCGGTCCAAATAAAAAGCTTCAATGCGGCTAGCACATTCGAAGCACCGCAAGCTGGTAAGGATCGCACGGCTAAAGATGAAACAACCTCCAGGGGATCGATGTCTGTGGTAACAGGATCAAGGAGCTGTGGTATCCAGCGGCTCACTGAGATATCCAAGTTAACTGACGCGTTTCTTCACCTGTCGGGTGATTTCATCAGAGGACTTCCTCTGTACTTATTTGATCAACGGCGTATTCATCCTACAGTTAACATCAGTGTGGCCACACTATATTTACTTGGCTCCACTCAGTGTACCTACCACCGGGTCATCGGACATTGATCATTTTATGCTGTGGGACATTTTCGGTTGACTATCTATTCATCAGTATTCATACCTACCATACTGCACGATTTGGACTATATATCAGCATATCATGCTGTGATTAGCTTTGTTCTGTATTCACTGGCCAGTGAGGATTTCTATACATGATTTGTTTTTAATAAAGTTTTTTATTTCCACCACACAGATCCATTAGTGTTTATGTGTGAATCAGTAGTCAGCGCTGTTGTTTGTTGTGTTGTCTACTATTCCATTCAAGATCCCATTGATCTCTACAGCTGCAGACACTGATTCACACTATTTTATACCTACCCTACGTTTGAACATCATTTATCCTTGCGCCAGGTTTTTCTGGTTTGTTTGTACATTTTCGTCATGAGTTCCTCATGAGTAGTGGCTTGGTCAATGCATAGGTGATGATGATGATCTACAATCTGTCCCAGTTGGACTGTATTGCATTTTAATAATGTCTTTATCTTTAATGCGCTCAGTAGATGGTACTTTCCATCTATGTGTTTAAGACATTTTCTCTGCAACAACCTTATACCTTTTTCACTATATTCTGGAATAAGGATTGGTTTGTGCACGTCAATCAAACAAAAATCCAATTGTTACCATGTGTTCTTTTGTGTTAAAGCCCATCTACATAAGCAGTTAAATCAATCATCGTCATTTCTGATCATTTAAATTCATTATTAATAGCACTTTTTGAATATCTTATATATTTTCTTTACTGTATTCCAGTTAGGTTAAGATGGAGCTACAACTTTTCTGTCTTCCTAATACGGCAGCAATGTGTGACCTTTTTAACGTACATATGAGCAATAGTTTTCCAATAGTCTTTTGAGTTTGGTTATCTGGTAAATATGTCTCCCCTTTTTTCCCCTTCAAGTATTCAGGAGCTTTCAATTCCCTTTTCTATTGTGTCCTAGAACGTATCTTTCTAATAGAGAAGAAAATTTTGATTTACATCTCTTTTCAATTTATATTCCAAAATAATAAGTGATATTTTGCAAATCCTTGATCTCAAAATTTTGGGTCAGTTTTTGAACAATGACACAGATGCCTCCTTGTTGCTCATATCTATTTATGCAAGTGTCAAACATTACAATTGCGTAAATAGTGAGGACATGTATCAATGGGCAGCACACTGGCACAGTGGTTAGGATTGCTGCCCATTAATACATGGGTTGATTAATAGTCTGCGGACTTAAAGTAACCACTAGAAACAGCGGGCTGTACACAACAGTGAAATAGTCTGTGGAGTAGTAGTAACTACTGAGGATCGGTGGAGAAGAATACAATAGAGCAATAGTCTGTGGACTTGTAAGAACCACTGGAAACAGTAGACTCTACACAATAGAGTAATAGTCTGTGGACTAGTAGTAACGATTGGCAACAGCGAGCTGAACACAAGGTTGTGATAGTCTGCAGAGTAGTTGTATACACAATAGAGTAATAGCAATAAGCTGGTTGCTGCAGTAAAAAGATACCAAAGCACAAAGAGCCACGTCTGAACACTAGCATGGAAGCTGACAGAAAGAACAGGTACCATAATGCTGCAGCAAGTGCTTTAAATATCCTGCCAGTGATGATAGACAGGCCCATGAATGGGAGGAGAAAATTATAAAGAGGCCTGAATCCAACATGGCGGCGGGCAACAGGGAATTGCGGTGATCAGCGCCAAAGAGGACCGCGGTGGGCAGCAGTAAGAACATAGGACCCCTGCTAGAGAGGCCTCTATGCCCCAAGTTTACCCTCATTATCCTCCCGAAATGTAGAAAGCCTGAATTGGACTGCGCTAAAAATGATTAGTAAAATAGTTTTTGAATCAAAATAAAAAACAATTGTTGCATGCCTTAAAATGTATAAAAATGAAACATTTATTTGTAATAATAAAATAAAAAAACAGTAAACATACTAAGCATATACACTTCCTGGGAGCAGATAATTAATGCATTATAAGTAGATATGAATGAAAAGTCAAACCGTATCGGAACTCTGAGAGTTTCTGGCAATGTAGGCAGGCTGTTAAATATGACTCATATAGGAAATGGATATCACAAAATATATTCACGACGCATCCACATAGACTGTGCTTAATGGTGAGTGTTGTAAAATAGACATGTCCAATTACCGAGAATGTCGGCTTCTGACTGAACAGGTAAACAGTCTCACCTTTGATGTATAATTCAGCTCCGGATGCAACGCCCCCTTAGCTGGAGGAATGGTGAATGTTGTGAAATATAAGTATCCAGTTAATGAGAGTGTCGGCTTGTGACGAGACAGGTAAACAGTCTCACCCTTGTTGTGTATATCAGCCCAGTATGTGATGTCCCATTAGCTGAAGAATGTACGGATGTATCCCGAGCCCAGTATTTGCAAGTAAGCCAGACGTTGTTCCACGGTTATAGTGACTCTTGCAGTGATGTAAATAAATGTTATTATTTGAAAATTATTGT
The DNA here is from genome assembly GCF_038048845.1 of Mixophyes fleayi. Taxonomy (NCBI): domain Eukaryota; kingdom Metazoa; phylum Chordata; class Amphibia; order Anura; family Limnodynastidae; genus Mixophyes; species Mixophyes fleayi. Next base: position 113,655,655 of record NC_134403.1, on the reverse strand, counting down.
ACTGCTCTATTGGATGTGATAGGGGACCTTGACAGATGTATATTTTCATGTGTGGTTTTCTTTGTCACTTCTTTATGTTTTTTGTTTCGTGTGATATACAAATTTGAAAAAAAATTGATTTCCTTGTTTTTTTGTTCATTTAGTGCAAGCATTATATTTTAAGCAAAGAAAAACTTGCCTGATGAAAGGGCCTCTGTGCTCTGCAAATATAATACTTTTGTTTGGTTAGCCAATAAAGGTATCACTCCTATAATACTTTTGTCTTTTTTGACACGAAAGTATTTAACATCACATGAAGCAAAGATAAAAAGGTACTTACATGTAAAGAAGTATGATGAAATTGCATATTCTTCATAGCAGGAATAGTCTTGGGAATCTGGAGGACTAGGATACACCAAAAAAATATATTACATTTGCGATTACATTTACGATCCTTAATGGATCAGGCCCATAGTCTCTACTCCTATGCCTCAAAGAGAAATATGGGTATTTGCTTTAAAAAGTAGTAGTAATCTTGTTTGCTTGAATACAAATCTGACAAAAGTCTTTTAGTCTTTATTATTTTATTACAGACATCAGTGGCCATTCATGGTAACATTGCAGCTGTTATCTCTTTAGGTTTTCTCCTTCTGTCATAATGGATTATTACTTTCAGTACTGTTCTACAAAATAATAATGTTTTATTATTACTAAAAGCTGAAAGTGATGTGTACTGGTTAGGACTGGAAAGGGACTATTTATATCTAACAATTGCATGCATGCAGCATTTTTAGTGCATTAAACCTTTAGACAAGTGAATAAACCACATATGTTGTTATAGGGAACAAGGATAGGACTTCTGGCAGTGTTCAAACTGTTTTCCAGTAGTAAACATGCCAAGATAAGACCTGTAGTTAATCTAAGTCAATTAAGCCAACAGAGAAATGTTAACCTGACATTTTATTTTTTAATATTGATAATATAATAATATTAAATATTATCGCGGAACGTAATTTGAAAACATAAAACGTAAAACTTTTGTCTGTTTGACACAATACTAGCCAAACTTGCTAAAGTTGGCTTCCGGGAGCGGTGGGCGTGATAGGGGCGGGGCTCCAAAATTCGCGTCATTTTGACCAAACCCCGCAATTCACCTGGACCTAATCCTAATTCCTAGTGAAGTGGGCAGAATTCTGCCAGATGCGGGAGATTGCCACACTCTCCCGGGAGTCCGGGAGACTCTCGCGAAATGCGGGAGTCTACCGGACATTTCGGGAGAGTTGGCAAGTATGCGATAGTGTCACATAATAAACATACTCTGTGATATGAAAGCTTCTTTATTGTTTATTTTTGTGTTTAACCACCATTTAATATATTTTTCACTACTGAAGGTCATTAATTCAGGAGCAGAGAGAACAATGCAAAAATAATTATAAGACCACACACCACTGAATACATTGTAATTAACAGGGGTGTTGCTAAATCATATTTATTTATTCCATATTTCAATTATCCTGATTTCAAACCTTTTAAAAAGCAATATAAAAGGAATGGATAATGGGATTAAAATGTATTATTAATGTTATCACTGAAAGATTAAGGGGAATCTAGAAATATTTCAGGAAACCTAATGTGGATTCAGCGAGTAGTTTTATGAAAATAACATAGCCTTAATGACACTGAGATGATCCAATTAGCATCATAACACGGTCATAGTCATCTTGACTGTCCTTAGTCAGCCATCGATATTCCTATTAAAAGTAACAAATAGAATCACGTTGAATAGACGATATGTATGAAATGTGAAAGTCTTTGAAAGAAAAAAAAAACATGTTCATTATAATGACATCTCGGTGTATCTTAAATTGAACAAAAAAATTCCCATTTCAAGGCCTGACCACTCTTATGTGAATTTCTCTTCCTCAATGCTTTCATTTATAGCTGACAGGTGAAGGATCTAATTATTTCCATTTCTGAATTTCAGGAATACCAGACAATATCAAAGTTTGCATATTCTTTTAAAATTGCGTTTTTTTGCTTTTTTTACCTAGGTTTATTCATGAAAAGCTTCATTAGTTGGCCCACTGATAATTGCACATACTGTAGGATGGAACATAATAAAAGCTCTTGTTCCATTTAATAAGTGGCATAAATTGGAAGGCTAAAAGATGTGGATAAAAGTTCATCATTTTGTATAATAAGAGCATAATTTGCATTTCCAAATCCATTAACATTGCATTAACATTGCATATGAATTTTTGCCACATATATATTCAAACAATTTAAAACTTCACCATCATTTGTCCTAGTTATCTCTGTCTTCGACTAAGCTAATTTAAAGTACAATATATCAAAAAATGAAAGATTAAAGAATGTTTAAAGACAAAAAAGGCCATTTTATATAGTGTATGAAGTGGGGAGGTAAAAGCATTATTTAGACTTACGCTGATTTTTCCCCACAGCCAAAGAATTACAGAATAGTGACTTTTTTATTGCCTCTAAAGTAGGGATATATAAAGACCCAGATATTCCGCTCACAACGGTTTGGACAAAGTTGCAGTGAAATTAATTTGTGAAATTTGTGAAAATGTTATTCAATTCAAAATTGTTAGATTCACCCTTTCTTATATCTGCCATCTGCAATCTCTGTCACATGCCTGACCCTCTTCCACTGGGCTCCTTTGCTTCGAAATCTTCCGAAGTTGGCCGCCACCTTGGACTGTAATCCGCCATTGGCAGATTACTTTCTCTGTCCCTCATCCTCCTAACTATTTAAGGCACCTGTTCTGGCAGTATGGTGCTGATCTTCAGGTCCAGTTAGCCTGCTAGCTGCAGGATTGTTTGGCACCTGTAACCCTGTGTTTCCCTTATGAATCCTGGTATCCTGTATCCGTTCTTATTCAGCAGATCCTGGTATCCGGTGCTATATGCTTCTCAGCTAATCTTGGTACCCTGGTATCCTGTATCCATTCATATTCAGCAGATTCTGGTATTCAGCGCTAAACATTTTTCAGCTAATCCTGGTATCCTATATCTGCTACCCTTCAAGTTATCCTTGAATCCTGGCCTTCAAATTCTGGTCCCCCCTAGCATATTCTCCTGTCAGTGTTGCCTGCTACCTATCCTGAGAACCACAATCTGTGTGGTGAAGCAGCAAAGACCAAACCTCCTTGTGGGGGTCCCTGGAGAAAACCTTTGCCATGTTAGATTCCATATCTTTGTGGTGGGTTGAGCTAAACCAGGCGAACGGTAGAATCCCATCATTCCTGTGAATGTAGTAGGCAGCATGTCCCTGAGAGTGAAAGCGAATGCTTAAAAGTTAAAATTAAGACATCATTTTGTGTCAGCATATAAAGTGGGTACAGTTATGTGTGAAAAATTATAACTAATAGGTATTAGCTACTCTATTACTTCCACACAGCATGTCATACATTTCCCTTCATTTACATACTAGACATGAGTGTAAGTAATGTAAATATTATATTTAAGAAAATGTGATATTTTCCTGCGTCCTTATTTCCCTCCATTCAAACTTGTCTCATCTGCTCAGTCTTCTGTCACCCAGTTGAGATGTCCTGAGATATCACAGAACCAGAAATAATGTGAGTGGTCTGTTGTTGGATATTATTGAGGATATTGACATAACCTTAAAGAGATATTCCATAAAGTTTTAGCTTTTATGACCTGTGCTATAAATTAACATTGGGCACTCTGTAGCTACACATCTAAATTTTTGTATCAATAAATGTCTCATTGGTAGGGACAATCAAAGATAACAACTTAATTTAGTCTCTCTGTAAAAGGGTACATCAAACGGTGCTATTTCCAAGAATCTGTTATTGTTCTCTGTAACACTTTTCACAAATATCCTCAAGCAGCTCCATTACATTAATATCGTACTATCAGCAGAGCTTGAATTCTGTGTGAAGCAGACTCATCTGTCTGCCCCATGCACGGTCTGAGTGGGGCTGGCAAATGCAGACTGGAGGAGAGGGAAAAGGAACTAAAGAAGGGGAGGGCAAGAACGGTGGGAAATAGAATGAAAGGGAGGGGTAGCAGTAGGTAAGGGAAGGAACAGGATGTAAGGGGAGAGAAAAAGAGGAGGAGAGCTAGACGGATTTTTAGTGAGAAGCAATAGAACAGTTTGTCCTGAATAGCAACATGACATTTAATAGGGTGCCTGGTCCTTCGGGAGGGATCAGAAAGTCCCAAAATTTCAGTGCCAACCTACTATAGCATGGATAGGAAATAACAGGGTCCTGAATCCCCTTGTTCCATGTGCACTGCAAACCTTTCACCATTGGTAAATAAGCTGCCACAGCTCTATAGAGGGTGAGCCCTGTGGAGACCTACAGGCAGTGTAGACCACCAGGTATTTTCCTGGTACCCTAGTTTGCCAGTCTGGGTCTGGTCCCATTAAAAGTATAGGCCTTTAATTTATTCATTTATTTACTTTTTAATATAAACAGAGCTGGTTATGTGAAATCAGGACCATACCTGTGGAATCAAGACTGTCACTGGGGCCAGGGGGTTCTTTATGATTTTTTTTATTTTAGAATCAAAGAGATATTGCCCACAATTTGCGAAGTTTGAGCTAAGTGTGTACTCTTGCTATGACTAGCGATGTATGAAGCTCCAGAATATTGAAACTGTATAAACATATAGTATTTGTTGGTTTCAGAGCAGAAATAAGGAAATAACAGACCAGCTTTAGATTTCATACTCTATGCTATGTGCCTTGCTGTCATCTGTCAGGAAATAAAGTCTACAAAAAGGATTGGCTTTGTATTATCCATACACTATGTTGGAGGTGATACATAAGTTTCACGTTTCCAACATCTTTGGTAAGATTTAGCTGAGAGCATCCTGAGGGCGGCTACTGAACCTTCGTTTGTTTCCATTAACAATAAATTATTATTATTATTGTTATTATTATTATCATTATTACAAAAGTATAGATAATAAGTTGAAAGAAGTTAAAAGGTTTTTGTTGCATGTTATGGGTTCATTTTGAAAGGGACATGACAATCACTGGGACTGATATTTTTGGAATAATGGGTATATGGTGGATTTTTAAAATGTTGGTGTTTGCATGACAAAAGCTCCCCCTATAGCTATTCAATAACAGCACAAACCTGTGATATTAGACACAGGAAAAGTCATGACATGTAACAAGTGACATTCTTAGACAAGACAGGTACAAGATGAATGAAAAAAAATTGAGGATTCAGAATAAAACTGAGAGTGATAAAATGAGTTGTTTGGTATATATCACAAGTGGTAGTTCTTTGGTAATAGTTGCTAGAGAAGAATAATGGTTTGCACAAAGAACAGATAGAACATAAGAAGAGCATATTCAAATCTCACATGAGAAGAAAATTAACTTGCTCATTTCACAAAGGGAAACATGATTCATTAAGCCACGCAAAATGAAATTAAATTTGCGTAATTCGAGCATATGTATGTAATTCGGGTATATGCCCGGGCATATGCATATTCAACAACAAGCGGATCTGAAGATACGTCTCTTGTTGAGTACAAAGCTCTGCTTTGACAGACACAATACACTGCAGGATACATCCGCTACATATGTAGAATATAAAGTCCCAGCAGAACGCACAGAAAAATAAGTATTCAATGATTGTCACCTTTTAATAATAGAGATGCTTGGGCTCAGTTTTCCAAAAACCGAGCCCACTCAAATTTAGCAGATCCGAGTACCGAGCTCAGTCAGCTCGGTACTTTCATGCGCCCTCGGAACTGAACATTAGGCAAAACATCATTGTTGCATCGTTGGTTCTCACGAGTTTTGTATTCTATAAGTACCGCCGTCCACAGAGATTCGGCGCCATTTCACAGACACAGAAGGGATAGCAGCATTCTTGGCAGTCTCCAGTGTAGTTGGCCAGCGTCATAGCTAAAACTGAAAGAGAAGGGGTGGCAGTGTTTTTGGCAGTCTCCAGTGACATTGTGCCATAGCTCACACTACAACAGGAAAGAAGGCAGTGTTCTTCTTATCAGTCTCCTCTCCAGTGACTCTGCCCTGTGCCATTGCTCATACAGTAACAGGAGAGGTGATAGTGTTCTTATAAGTCTCCAGTGACATTGCTTTGTGCCATTGCTCATACAGAAACAGGAGGGATGTTAGTATTCTTATAATTCTCCAATGACATTGCTCTGTGCAATTCCTCACATAGAAACAGTAGGGATGGCAGTTTTCTTCTTATCAGTCTCCAGTGACATTTATCTGTGCAATTGCTTATACAGAAGCAGGAGGGGTGGTAGTTTTCTTATAAGTCTCCAGTGACATTGCTCTATGCCATTGCTCATACAGAAACAGGAGGGGGCAGTGTACTTGTCACTCTCCAGTTTCCAGTCACATTGTTCTTTACACTCTCCAGTATCTAGTCATATTGCTCTGTGAAAACGATACACAGCTACATAGATTTTCCGCTCATCCTGTTGCAAATACAAAGTGGTATCCTGCATTTGTGTATCACCGACTACACTAAGAGGCATACTGCTCACAACCTGTTTGAAAAACTATGGGATGTCATTGCAACATGGCTTATCCCGCTTGGACTCTCCTGAGGATATATAATTTCTTATCACGCCACCAATATTGTGAGAGCATTACAGCGGGGAGAATTCCATCACATTCCCTGTTTTGTTCACACAATCAACCTAGTGGTACAGAGCTTTTTGAAAAATGACAGGGATGTGCAGGAAATGCTGTCTGTGGCCCGTAACATTTTTAGACATTTTCAGCATTCTGTAACAACATGTAGGAAATTGCAGCAGCTGCAAGAACAATTTATTTTGTCCTGCCACCCACTGAAGCAAGAGGTGGTAACAAGGTGGAATTCCACAATTTATATGCTTGTGAGGATGGATGAACAGCGAAAAGCAATCCACGCTTAATCCACAAGCCATTACATGGGGAAAGAAGAGGGAATATATATTAGTCCCGCGCAGTGGAGAATATTTTCCGTGTTGTGCAAGGTGCTCAAATCATTCAAAGTAGTCACCTGTGAAGTGAGTTCAGACACTGCTAGCTTGAGCAAAGTGATTTCCTTTTGGAAAAGCAGCTTGAGAAATTGAAGGAGAAGATGAAACAAAACAATTCCGCTAAGTATGTTGGACTTGTAGATCAAGTGATTTAATCGCTTCGCCAGGATCGAAGAGTTATCAACATCTTGAAATTGGATCACTACATTTTGGCGATTCTGCTTGATGCTAGGTTTAAGAGCCCTCTGTCTCCTCTCGCTTCTCTCTGCTCCCCTCAGTGACTCTTTACCTGTCATCCATGCCCACCCTCTTGGGCAATAGTTACCTGCCTGTACTCACTTTTCCCCTCCCTCTCTTTCTTGCTGTGACTGAGCCCCCAGAGTTATAGTGCTTACTGTTACTTGTACTGTGCTGTTTCACCTTGTACTGTGCCATTGTTTGTCCTTGTACGGCGCTAAGGATACTTTGTGGCGCCCTATAAATAAAAATTAATAATAATAATAATAATAATAATATGTCTTATCTTTATTTCCAACTGTCCCATATTACAAGAGATGCAATGAGCTCCTAGTGAGCCAGTTGACAGCTGAAGTGGTACGTGATGCAACTGCGTTTCCTCCTTCAGTTTCTCAGGCTACTGCTGCTAGGAAAAAACTAAGCTTTTCCAAGAGACCCAGGATGCAGATGCAGATGATTCAGCAGAACATTTTGACATCTTATCTGGACTAAGAGAATTGCCCCAAAATTGTGGCGCCTCTGCCGTAATGCCACCTGATCCTACTATCAATATCCAAAGAATGGTGGAGGATTATTTTAATGACAGCATAGGAATAGACTCTTCAGACAGTCCCTTTACATACTGGGAGGCCCATGTACAAACTCGCTTTGCAATACCTAAGCTGCCCATCCTCCATTGTGTACTCAGAAAGAGTTTTCAGCACAGTCGGGAACCTTGGCAGCTATCGGCGTAGGAGGCTACTTCCTAAAAATGAGGAAAATATGATGTTCATCAAATTCCACGAGGAAGGCCTTTACCGGCAATTGCATCAAAGTTGTAATGGTGGAGGATGAAGAGAGTGAGGATGAGGGTGAGGATGATGACAGTGTATATTGCAGGTGCTGGGATCTAGCTTAGAGAAGGAAACTAGCTGATGCTGGAATGATTATTAATATTTTGGGTATAATGGCATGTTGGCAATTTTATGTTTTTCTACTGTAAAGTTTCACCTTTATTAAAGATGCGTTTTTTTCTTTAAAAAGGCAAAGCTTTTTTTTTATATTTTTGTTTTTTACATTTTTGTTACAGAGACTTCTGTAATGGTGGATTCCAGCGGGGATGAATTAATATTGTGTGAGGATAATATGCACACTGATGAGGGTGTGGATGAGGTTGAAGTTGATGACAAAAACATCTTGCCACTGTAGAGTTCATTGACAGCACTGCAAGCTTAGCTGACTTAAGCCCATTGTTAACTTGTTTTGCGAGGGCCCAAACAAATCAAGCACTTCAGACACAAAAGGGGCACTCCTTGTTGCTGAAGTGCTTGGTTTGTTAAACTGTGCTTGGTTTGTTAAACTGTGTGAGTTTGTTAAAGCTTTTTACCATATGGGTGGGTGGGTGGGAGGTCCCAAGGACAATTCCATCTTGCTTTTCTTTTTTGCCACTGCCTTGTGGCAATGTTTCCTAGATGTGCTATGAACTGCCATGTGCTTGTTTCGTTGCTCTGTTGCTTGGTTTTATAAAAGTGGAGATGTTGCCTATAGCAACCAATCAGATTCTAGCTTTCATTTATTTACTGCATTCTTCAAAATAACAGCTAGAATCTGATTGGTTGCTATAGGCAACATCTCCACTTTTTCAAACCCGCAGTTTAGTAAATATACCCCTTTGTCTGCAAGCGTATGAAAATAATAGTGTGACCTGTGAGGTGGTCAAAATTGACAGTACATGACTGGAAATTAGTGTTATTGAGGTTAATAATAATGTAGGAACAAAAAAAATATATATTTTAGTAACTTTTCTAAAAAATACAGATCCAAAACCAAAACCAAAACACACGAGGGCAGTTTTGCTAAAACCAAACATCGAACTTAATGCAGATCCAAAACCAAATCCAAAACCAAAACACGGGGGTCAGTGAACATCTCTATTAGAGATGTTTCTTTAATGAATCAGGCCCTACACGTGCAAACACATGTTCTAGCATGCATACGTGACTGTCATCATTATCAATCAGCACTTACACCTGACCTGTAGCTGGTGCAAGGGATACGACAGAAAAACACATACTTTTTCAAAACCTGAATGGGGTGTTGCTGTGTGCACTCGAGCTTGATACGCTCTTTCTCTAAATTGACTACATGCATACACCCATTCCCCTCTCTGTTCCACCCATGAAATTGAAGGTCATTGTAAATGTCTTTTACACTCAAAGATAAATTGGATGTTCTTGCGTTCACAGGCGTATGGTCCGGTTCTGGGCATGCACAGACTGTTATTACGCAAGATACAGCACTTATCTGCATTTACGTTCCTTGATGAATCCGGCCTGTTATGGCTAAGAACCTATGGGTCCGATTCATGTTTGGACAAGATGCATTTTAAAAAAGAGCATAGAACTTGAGCGTAGTTCCAACCATATTCAAATCGAAGCAGCTCTCAAGATGTCTTTGGATTTGAATCTGGGTGTAATTACGCTCTTACCTTATGTAAACAGACAGAACAGACTGCAGTATATGCAATATAAGGTCACATCAGAACATATATGAAAAATATTATATTATAAAATAAATTAACATCTATTAACAGTATAATTATTAATATAAATATGGATTTTCAAAGATTCTTTCATTTAATATATATATCAAACACAGAAACAACTCAGGTGCTTATTAGATGGTCAGTTGATTAGTGAAGTGGAATACAGAGAAGGAATTCTGCAGTGTCTGGAATGAAAAATGTATAAAAAGAGATAAGCCAGCACTTATGAATATGTAGCCATAAATTTCACACAGAAACAAGTAACTGTAAAAAAGTAGTTTTATTTATTAATAGCTCTAGCAACTTAAAACCGTGAAAAATGTACATAAAATACTAGTTGATAAAATGCCAGAAACCCACTTTCAGACTTATATATCAAGACAGCACATATTGTAACTCAATGCGAATCTGCCTTTAGATAGTAGCTAATATTGGAGCCATCATCTGACAACAGTCTCTTAATCAAAACCGGTAATATGTGGGGTTAATAGGAAGTATTGCCGTAAGCTCTATATGGAGTGATTCCTAATCGGTAAAACATTAAGCCTGTGTGTATGTACTGACAGTTCCTTTAGGGAGATAACTGATATGTAACATATGTTACTTGCCCCCAACAATCCACTCAGATATACTCACATTTGTCTCAGACCTACCCACATGACCCTCAAACCTCCTCTCATGTCTCCCTACAAGTCCAATAGACCTCCCCATGTCTATCAGACCCTCCCATATGCCCATTAAACCTCTCCACATGCCCCCTTACATGCCAATAAGGTTTTCCCACTTACCCATCAAACCTCCCCAAATGCCCATCAGACCTTCCCACATGCCCCATACATGCCCATCAGGCCTTCCTGCTTGCCCATTAGAACTCTCCATATGCCCATCAGGCCTTCCCCCATGCACATCAAACCTCCCCCACATGTCCATCAGATGTCCCCCATATCAGTCCTCCTCAATTGCCCCTTTCAAGCCCATCAGATCTCCTCATATGCCCCTTACATGCCCATTAGGCCTCTCCTTCACATGCCTCTTACACTTTCTGCACATGACTTCTCACACCTCCTCCACTAACTTTTAAAGATGGAGCCCACAGATGAAGGAGAGAGAGCCCACTGCGTTCCTTCCTCCTCCTCTATTATGCTGGTATCCTGCGTGACCTCCCTGCATTGTGCAGAGAAGGTCATGTGATGTAGAAGATACTGCCACCATTCAGTATCATGCAAAAAAGCAGATAATGAATGCTGGGGGTCTTAGGTCAAGCCTCATCTGGCCGCTGGTGGCTTGCCTGTTACCCACCTGCCTGTTACCCACCACTGGTCTCAGCAGTATTTTAACAAATTGTTGGATATGTGTATATATTTCAATTCATACAGAAGGATGGTTCCCTATGATATCCAGTCCATATGTCCTTGAAAAAGATAAAGTAAAAAGCAACATTATGTTAAGTAAGGATTAGTATTTATTGAAGGTGTTAAATAATTGTAGTAATACTTGATTTTCAAAGAAAGGGTTAATAGAGGTAGGTAGTAGGAAGTGTCATTTCAGTGCCTATTGGATTATTTAGAATGGGTTAAGTAAGAAATTTACATTTGATATGCCAAGATTATTTGAAGGATCTGAGGAATTTTCAACAATGAATGTCACTTTTTAGCTATGATTTATGTATCCTATTTTTTTATATGTAGAAAATGTTTAATTTATTTTACCTTATCTCAACGAATGATTATAAATTTCAAGAATAGGAAAATAGAAAAAAAAGAAGAGGAATTTGGAATATTCTTTCCTGCTTTTGAAGTTTTATCTAGCCAGGAAGGAATTAAACGATTTGTCCAATATTTTAGATAAAATAGTCAAATGCTGTAGCTGTGGGTAAATTAACAGAAATGTTTAAATTAGGGATGTGCACCGGCGACTTTTGAGGTCTCGTGTTTTGTGTTTTGGATCCGGATTTTCGTTATTTTTGAGGTTCGGATTTGTCTCGCAAAACACTTGACGAAAGGTCTCGGTTCGGATTTAAGGTTTTGGATTCGGATTTTTTTTGAAAAAAACATAAAAAGTTTAAAAATCAAGTTTTTGGGCTTATTTTCACTCCTAGGCTATTATTAACCTCAATAACATTCAATAACAAGCATTTCCACTAATTTACAGTGTATTCTGAACACCTCACAATATAGTTATTAGTCCAAAACGTTGCAACAAGGTATCTTTCTGGACTGCGTAGAGGAGTGGGTCACCACAATATATATTAAAAACCCTGAACTTTTATGATTCGCACCAATAAATGTACCTGGACTGCGTAGAGGAGTGGGTCACCACAATATATATTAAAAACCCTGAACTTTTATGATTCGCACCAATAAATGTACCTGGACTGCGTAGAGGAGTGGGTCACCACAATATCTTAAAAACCCCGAACTTTTATGAATCGCACCAATAAATGTACCTGGACTGCGTAGAGGAGTGGGTCACCACAATATATTAAAAACCCTGAACTTTTATGATTCGCACCAATAATTGTACCTGGACTGCGTAGAGGAGTGGGTCACCACAATATCTTAAAAACCCTGAACTTTTATGAATCGCACCAATAAATGTACCTGGACTGCGTAGAGGAGTGGGTCACCACAATATATTAAAAACCCTGAACTTTTATGAATCGCACCAATAATTGTACCTGGACTGCGTAGAGGAGTGGGTCACCACAATATATATTAAAAACCCTGAACTTTTATGATTCGCACCAATAAATGTACCTGGACTGCGTAGAGGAGTGGGTCACCACAATATCTTAAAAACCCCGAACTTTTATGAATCGCACCAATAAATGTACCTGGACTGCGTAGAGGAGTGGGTCACCACAATATCTTAAAAACCCTGAACTTTTATGAATCGCACCAATAAATGTACCTGGACTGCGTAGAGGAGTGGGTCACCACAATATCTTAAAAACCCTGAACTTTTATGAATCGCACCAATAAATGTACCTGGACTGCGTAGAGGAGTGGGTCACCACAATATCTTAAAAACCCTGAACTTTTATGAATCGCACCAATAAATGTACCTGGACTGCGTAGAGGAGTGGGTCACCACAATATATTAAAAACCCTGAACTTTTATGATTCGCACCAATAATTGTACCTGGACTGCGTAGAGGAGTGGGTCACCACAATATATTAAAAACCCTGAACTTTTATGATTCGCACCAATAAATGTACCTGGACTGCGTAGAGGAGTGGGCACTGGGCACCACAATAAAATATATAAAAAACCTTCAACAGATCTGCATTACACTACACATACGGCTGCTCCTCCATCCTCTCCATCATATACATGTTGGAGTTTTAGCGTGTGACAACCTCTTGTTTTTGATAATGTCAGTGCATTTTGAATATTTTTCAATTTGCCCCACACCACTGAATGTACTTTATCTATGATACGCATCTATCTATCTTGACTGCGTAGTGTGGTGGCCCCGGTACACAATTTGGTACCGAGGCCACAATATAATTAAAAAACCCTCCACGTGTCAGAATTCCACCAAACAAGTATCTGGACTGCATAGTGGGGTGGCCCCGGTACCCAATCTGATACCGGGGCCACAATACCTCCTCCAAACATGGTACAGACAATTCGTCATTGAGATCCCAGACAGACAGGGTCAAAGTGTTATTGTTTGACTTTGTAAACCCAAAAAACTGTCCCTGTTGCACATAGTCGTGCAATGAAGACTGACTTTTTCATTTAAAGGCACGATCTTTCAAGTGTAGTGTTTGTAAGTCTAAGTCATATTATACTTTTGGTAAAATTGGTTTATTTTGTTCCTCTTTATGGTAATTAGTAATAGAATTAAAGTATGAAATAGAATTAAAGTATGAAATAGAATTAAAATATGAAATAGAATTAAAGTATGAAATAGAATTAAAGTATGAAATAGAATTAAAGTATGAAATAGAGTGGTATAGAGTTGTAGTGTGGTATAGATAGAGTGTGTCACGGGCACTAGGAGTCTTTACCCAGGGATCACCAGATGGTAGGCTTACCAGAGCAATGTAGATGGTAATAGGGTACTCTGGTAGCTGGGTGATCACGGAACATGAAATGATGACCGATGAGATGCTCAGGAAAGTCTATGACTAGCAACACTGGTAATAATGAGGTAATGATACACAGGGAACTGTATGGACAAGGACACGTGAAGGTAGTCAGTGGTCTGCGATAGCAAGTTGTACCACCGCTATAGTGAGGAGGAATGTCCAACAGAGACAAGGAGGTGATGAGAGTCAGCGGTCTGCGGGTAGCAAGTTGTACCGCTGTCTGAGTGAAGGAATGGAATCCAAGTGGAGGTATCCAGGTAGTCAGTGGTCTGCGGTAGCAAGTTGTACCACTGCTATGTGAGAGGATAATGGAACAGGTGATACCGGAAACAGGGATCAGTGGTCTGACATCAGCAAGTTGTACCACTGCATATATATGTGAGGAGGTGCACGGGGGAAGACTGCAACACAGGATATATACAGGCACCTTATACACGATCCACAGTAATATGCACAATATAGGTATATATATATGTAAATGACTGATCAGGTCTGCAATCTAGAAAGTCTCTTGAAGAAGTCCAGCACCATGATAACACAGTCAATGATGACAATAGACTCAGCGGATAGCAGACTCCAGAGAGAACCAAACACAGTCCAGCAAGATATGCAATACACAGCACAGTCAATGAGAAGTATGCATACCGTGGTTCAGCAGTAGCAGTCAGATGGGATTGCAGCGGTACCTGAGCGGCTGGGGACCGACTGGATAGGAAGTCCCTGGATAGGAGAAGCAGCGGTCTAGCAGGTGCAGCGCACAGGTGAGTAGACCGACAGGGACACGAATCCACAGGAGTCAGCAACACGTGGAACTGGACTCATAGGAAACCCAGGAGAATGGAGATGATCCAGCAGAGGGTAGTGGAAGAGATACAAATCCAATGCTGACAGGAGGGTAGAGGCCAGAGGAACACGTGAAGGCGTGGAGAGTGGATCAGCAGGAGATGGACGATAGCGCTGACCACAGCGGCAGGACTCAGCGGCACACGGAGGTAACCAGTAGCAACCACAGGAACCAACAGCGATGGGAAACAGGAGTGCAGCGCAGGGCAGGAGCTGTAGATCACGAAGTGTAGCAGATGGTAATGAAAAGCGGCAGTCTCGAGGAGGACACAACAAAGATGAGATGAGAGTGTAGTGCACGGAGGCAGCGGATAGTAATGAGCTGGCAGTCACGATGTTGAACACAGGCGAGTTGCAAGCAGGAGACTGAAGTGCACAGAGGCAGCGGATGGCAGTCAGCTGGCAGTCACGATGTTGAACACAGGCGAGTTGCAAGCAGGAGACTGAAGTGCACAGAGGCAGCGGATGGCAGTCAGCTGGCAGTCACGATGTTGAACACAGGCGAGTTGCAAGCAGGAGACTGTAGTGCACGGAGGCAGCGGATAGAAACCAGCAAACAGACTTGATGAGAAGCAGGTGAGTGAGGTAAAAGCTGGAGTGCACGGAGGCAGCGGATAGCAATGAGTAAACAGTCACTTAGATGTAAAATAACGATGAAGTGGTGTAGAAGACTGTAATGCGCAGAGGCAGCGGATAGGAATCAGCAAACAGTCATGATGATACAGTTGATGGTGGAAGTGGTAAGGAACCACAGTAGTAGAAGTGGTTAGGAAACCACAGGAATCAGCAGCGCTGAATACACGAGTAATACAGGAACACCTTCAGAGACTCATGAGGAATGAGACTCCAAGATCAGGCAACGTGGTGTTGACCACAGGTGCTTAATATAGGGAGGTTGCCTGATCTGCCAATTAAGTTAAAGGGGTATACACTGAAGTATAGAAAAGGGCTGCGCATGCGCAGACCCTCAGGATGGCGGACGGCCACGGTTCCTAAATGTCCGGGAAGAGGCACTCACGGTCCGGTGAGTGACAGTACCCCCCCTTTTAAAGGTGGGCACAGAACGCCTGGAACCGGGCTTGTCCGGATTTTTGGAGTAAAACTTCTTCAAAAGGGCAGGAGCATTAAGATCTTCAGCTTTGATCCAAGAGCGCTCCTCAGGACCAAAGCCCTTCCAATGAACGAGGAAGTGGAGGACTCCTCGCGAAATTTTTGCATCTAGTACCTCGGTAATCTCAAAATCCTCCTCCTGATGGACTTGAACTGGCTGCGGAGCTGAGGGAGGAGTTGAAAAACGGTTGATAATAAGAGGTTTGAGCAAAGATACATGGAAGGCATTAGAAATCCGAAGACTCTTAGGAAGAAGGAGTTTCACACATACTGGATTGATAACTTGAATGATCCTATATGGACCAATAAAACGAGGGGCGAATTTCATGGATGGAACCTTCAAACGAATATTTTTTGTGGATAACCAGACACGATCTCCAATTTTTAGTGGTGGAATGGCCCGCCTCTTCTTATCAGCGAAAGATTTATATTTGACAGATGTCTTCTTTAAACAGGTTCTAACCTGAGACCAGATATTTTTAAAGGTCTGACAAACAGTCTCCACCGCAGGAACTTGGGTGGGCGGGAGGGCAGGAAATTCCGGAAAAGACGGATGGTGACCGTAAACCACAAAGAATGGAGTTTTGGATGATGACTCATGGTACATGTTGTTATGGGCGAACTCAGCCCAAGGGAGTAACTCTACCCAGTTGTCTTGGTTGGCTGATGAAAATATCCTTATAAAAGTCTCAAGATCTTGATTGACACGTTCGGTTTGTCCATTGGATTGTGGATGGTAAGAAGATGAGAGTGCTAATCGTATGCCCAAGGTTTTACAAAGGGCTCGCCAGAATCTGGACACGAATTGTACTCCTCTATCAGACACAATCTCAGATGGACATCCATGGATACGGAAGATCTCTTTAATGAAATGTTCAGCCAGGATAGACGAGGAAGGCAAACCAGACAGAGGGATGAAATGAGCCATCTTCGAAAATCTGTCCACTACCACCCAAATAGTGTTATGGTTCTTACTAGGTGGTAAGTCAGTAACGAAATCCATACTAATATGGGTCCATGGTTTGGACGGAATGGGTAGTGGTCGCAGCAACCCTGCTGGGGTTCTGCGGGAGGATTTGAATTGCGAACATAATTCACAGGAAGCAATGAACTCTTTGACGTCTCTCCTCATTGAAGGCCACCAGTAACTTCGAGAGAGGATCTCAAAAGTCTTGTGTTCACCGGCGTGTCCAGAAAAACGAGAGGCATGGAACCACGAAAGGATTTTCCTCCTTAGAGTAGAAGGCACGAGGGTCTTCCCAAATGGTAGCGTTTTGGTGGATGAAGCAGCCAGTGAGATACATTTGGGGTCTAGAATGGTATGGTTGGGAACCTCTTCTATATCAGAGGACGTAGCAAAGGCTCTAGATAAGGCATCAGCTTTTTTGTTCTTGGCAGCTGGTTTGAAGGTAATTATTAATTCAAAACGGGAAAAGAAAAGAGACCATCTTGCTTGACGAGGGTTCAAGCATTGGGCAGACTGGAGATATGACAAGTTCTTATGATCCGTGAAGATCGTCACCGGATGGCGAGCTCCCTCCAACAAGTATCTCCATTCCTCTAATGCGGCTTTGATAGCCAGTAATTCCTTGTCTCCGATGGTATAATTCTTCTCTGCGGGTAGGAGACCCCGAGAATAGAAGGCACAAGGGTGGAATTTTTGCTGTTCCGAGCATTGGGAGAGAATAGCTCCTAAGCCCACATTAGAGGCATCTACTTCTAGGAAAAAAGGGAGTGTCACATCAGGCTGACGAAGGATTGGAGCCGAAGAGAAGGACTCTTTCAATGTTTGAAAGGCTTGAATAGCCTCAGTAGACCATTGCTTAGGATTAGCCCCTTTACGAGTCAGGGCCACAATAGGGGATGCAATGGAAGAAAAATCTTGAATGAAGCGTCTATAGTAATTGGCAAAACCTAAAAAACGCTGGATGGCACGAAGAGTAGTTGGCTGGGGCCAATGTAGTACAGCATTTACTTTGTCAGGATCCATCTTCAGACCAACTCCGGAAACAATATACCCCAAGAATGGAATCTGGGGTAATTCGAATGAACATTTTTCTAATTTACAGAACAATGAATTTTTCCGTAGCCTGGAGAGGACTTCTGCCACATGTTGGTGGTGAGAAGGCAGGTCCTGTGAAAAAATCAATATGTCGTCCAGGTAGACGACGACACATACATATAATAAGTCCCGAAAAATCTCATTAATGAAGCCCTGAAAAACAGCGGGGGCATTACATAGCCCGAAAGGCATTACCAGATATTCGTAATGCCCGTCTCTGGTGTTAAACGCCGTCTTCCATTCGTCACCGGAACGAATTCTGATTAAATTGTAAGCACCACGAAGATCCAACTTAGTAAAAATACGGGCTCCCTTGATGCGGTCAAATAGCTCAGTGATCAACGGAATGGGATACCGGTTCTTGATAGTAATGGCATTGAGTCCACGAAAATCTATACAAGGGCGTAATGATCCATCCTTCTTTTTGACAAAGAAGAACCCAGCTCCAGCGGGCGAGGTGGAAGGTCGAATGAACCCACGCTGGAGGTTCTCCCGTATATATTCAGATGTAGCTTGAGTCTCAGGTAACGAGAGTGGATAGACCCGGCCTCTAGGAGGAGTCTTGCCAGGAAGAAGATCAATCGGACAATCCCAAGAACGATGAGGAGGAAGACGTTCAGACTGAGCTTTATCAAAAACATCGGTAAATGAAGCATATTGAGGAGGAAGTCCCGGTGGAATAGCTGAAATGGAAGCTTGCTGTACCTTGAGAGGAATGACTTGGGAAAGGCAATGATGATGACATTCAGGGCCCCAAGACGTGACTTGAGGGGTGCGCCAGTCAATCTGGGGAGAGTGACACTGAAGCCATGGAAGGCCTAGGACAATCGGACTTGTCGTAACAGGAAGAATTAAAAACGATATCTCTTCATGATGCAGGGCACCAATCTGAAGGGTTACTGGAGACGTACTCTGGGTGATGAGACCGTTGATGAGACGTGATCCATCAATAGCCGTCACAGTAATGGGAGTTTTTAAGGTAATCATTGGTAGAGACCATTGATTAACTAACGATTTGGAAATAAAATTTCCTGCTGCTCCGGAATCAATCAATGCCTGTGACTCAAAGGTCTTGGTAGCAAAGGAAATAGTCACATCAAAAGCGCAGACTTTAGATCTCATAGACGATGGAGAGGACTCCAGGGACCCTAACTTCACCTCTCCAGAACTAGTTAGGGCCTGGCATTTCCCGATCTCTTAGGGCAGGAGCTGAGGACATGAGTGGAATCAGCACAATAGATACAGAGTCTATTCTTGACTCTTCGTTTCCTCTCCTCAGAAGATAACTTGGAACGTCCAATCTCCATGGGAATCACAGCGGGTGACACTGGACGAAATTGAGGGTTAGAGCGAAAAGGTGCTTTAGCAGAAGTCGTTTTCTCAGCCTCTCTTTCACGAAATCTCATATCAACACGATGGCATAGAGAGATCAAATCTTCAAGTGACGAAGGAAGCTCTTGGGTAGTCAGTGCATCTTTAATTTTATCGGAAAGCCCCTGCCAGAAGGCGGCAACTAGGGCTTCAGTGTTCCACTGAAGTTCAGAGGCTAAGATCCTAAATTGAATGACGTACTGGCCTACAGTATGAGATCCTTGTCGCAGACGGAGGATGCTGGAAGCAGCGGAGGTCACACGACCTGGTTCATCGAACACACTTCGGAATGTAGAAATGAATTTGGCACTATCTTGTAATATCGGATCGTTCCTCTCCCACAGAGGGGAGGCCCAAGCCAGGGCTTGTCCTGAAAACAAAGAGATAAGATAGGCCACTCTGGAACGATGGGTAGAAAAATTTTGAGGTTGGAGCTCAAAATGGACTGAACATTGGTTAAGGAAACCCCTACAAGTTTTGGGGTCTCCATCGTACTTTGACGGAGTAGGCAGGTGAAGCGTGGAAGCTATAGACACCTGGGATGGCAATGGGGAAACGGAGGAAAGCACAGGAGCCTCAGTAGTAGCTGTCACCGTCTGTCCAGATGTTCCTTGGGAGGTTAATGACTGATAACACTGAAGTAACAGCTGTTGGCGGTCATCCTGTTGCTCCACACGGCTAACCAGATGTTGCAGCATCTCTTTGGCGGTAGGTTCCACATCTGGGTCTGTCATGGCCTGATCTTACTGTCACGGGCACTAGGAGTCTTTACCCAGGGATCACCAGATGGTAGGCTTACCAGAGCAATGTAGATGGTAATAGGGTACTCTGGTAGCTGGGTGATCACGGAACATGAAATGATGACCGATGAGATGCTCAGGAAAGTCTATGACTAGCAACACTGGTAATAATGAGGTAATGATACACAGGGAACTGTATGGACAAGGACACGTGAAGGTAGTCAGTGGTCTGCGATAGCAAGTTGTACCACCGCTATAGTGAGGAGGAATGTCCAACAGAGACAAGGAGGTGATGAGAGTCAGCGGTCTGCGGGTAGCAAGTTGTACCGCTGTCTGAGTGAAGGAATGGAATCCAAGTGGAGGTATCCAGGTAGTCAGTGGTCTGCGGTAGCAAGTTGTACCACTGCTATGTGAGAGGATAATGGAACAGGTGATACCGGAAACAGGGATCAGTGGTCTGACATCAGCAAGTTGTACCACTGCATATATATGTGAGGAGGTGCACGGGGGAAGACTGCAACACAGGATATATACAGGCACCTTATACACGATCCACAGTAATATGCACAATATAGGTATATATATATGTAAATGACTGATCAGGTCTGCAATCTAGAAAGTCTCTTGAAGAAGTCCAGCACCATGATAACACAGTCAATGATGACAATAGACTCAGCGGATAGCAGACTCCAGAGAGAACCAAACACAGTCCAGCAAGATATGCAATACACAGCACAGTCAATGAGAAGTATGCATACCGTGGTTCAGCAGTAGCAGTCAGATGGGATTGCAGCGGTACCTGAGCGGCTGGGGACCGACTGGATAGGAAGTCCCTGGATAGGAGAAGCAGCGGTCTAGCAGGTGCAGCGCACAGGTGAGTAGACCGACAGGGACACGAATCCACAGGAGTCAGCAACACGTGGAACTGGACTCATAGGAAACCCAGGAGAATGGAGATGATCCAGCAGAGGGTAGTGGAAGAGATACAAATCCAATGCTGACAGGAGGGTAGAGGCCAGAGGAACACGTGAAGGCGTGGAGAGTGGATCAGCAGGAGATGGACGATAGCGCTGACCACAGCGGCAGGACTCAGCGGCACACGGAGGTAACCAGTAGCAACCACAGGAACCAACAGCGATGGGAAACAGGAGTGCAGCGCAGGGCAGGAGCTGTAGATCACGAAGTGTAGCAGATGGTAATGAAAAGCGGCAGTCTCGAGGAGGACACAACAAAGATGAGATGAGAGTGTAGTGCACGGAGGCAGCGGATAGTAATGAGCTGGCAGTCACGATGTTGAACACAGGCGAGTTGCAAGCAGGAGACTGAAGTGCACAGAGGCAGCGGATGGCAGTCAGCTGGCAGTCACGATGTTGAACACAGGCGAGTTGCAAGCAGGAGACTGAAGTGCACAGAGGCAGCAGATGGCAGTCAGCTGGCAGTCACGATGTTGAACACAGGCGAGTTGCAAGCAGGAGACTGTAGTGCACGGAGGCAGCGGATAGAAACCAGCAAACAGACTTGATGAGAAGCAGGTGAGTGAGGTAAAAGCTGGAGTGCACGGAGGCAGCGGATAGCAATGAGTAAACAGTCACTTAGATGTAAAATAACGATGAAGTGGTGTAGAAGACTGTAATGCGCAGAGGCAGCGGATAGGAATCAGCAAACAGTCATGATGATACAGTTGATGGTGGAAGTGGTAAGGAACCACAGTAGTAGAAGTGGTTAGGAAACCACAGGAATCAGCAGCGCTGAATACACGAGTAATACAGGAACACCTTCAGAGACTCATGAGGAATGAGACTCCAAGATCAGGCAACGTGGTGTTGACCACAGGTGCTTAATATAGGGAGGTTGCCTGATCTGCCAATTAAGTTAAAGGGGTATACACTGAAGTATAGAAAAGGGCTGCGCATGCGCAGACCCTCAGGATGGCGGACGGCCACGGTTCCTAAATGTCCGGGAAGAGGCACTCACGGTCCGGTGAGTGACAGAGTGGTCCACACAATATAATAATAATAAAACCCTCAACTAGTCTGAATTCCACCAAACAAGTATCTGGACTGGGTAGTGTGGTGGCCCCGGTACACAATTTGGTACCGAGGCCACAATATAATTAAAAAATTGGGCATCAACTGTCACCGTTGTTTAATATCTGATACACCTAAATATGGACTGCACAGTGGAGTGGCCCCGGTAGTAA
The DNA here is from genome assembly GCF_038048845.1 of Mixophyes fleayi. Classification (NCBI taxonomy): domain Eukaryota; kingdom Metazoa; phylum Chordata; class Amphibia; order Anura; family Limnodynastidae; genus Mixophyes; species Mixophyes fleayi. The sequence goes on along the minus strand of NC_134403.1, from coordinate 113,633,484 downwards.
ATTTGGTGCCGGGGCCACAATACCTCCTCCAACTTCCAAGTGTAGTGTTTATAAAGACAGACAGCGTCGAAGTGTTATTAGTTGACTTTCTTAACCCTAAAATTGTCCCTGTTGCAAATATTCGTGCAATGGACAGTTACTTTTTTATTGAAAGACTCAAGCTGTCAAGTGTAGTGTTTATAAAATATAAACAACAATACAGTAGTTTTAGAGCACGTCAATACCTCTTGTTTTAAATTATGACACGGCATTTTACTTTTGGTTTAATTTCTTGTATTTTTTTAAATTTGGTTTTACTTTTTGAACATGGCAAACGACTGTTGATTGGTCATATAATGCAAAAAAAAAAGGTCCAAGATGGAATTGTCCTTGGGCCCTCACACCCACCCTTATGTTGTTTAAATAGGACATGCACACTTTAACAAACCAATCATTTCAGCGACAGGGCCTACCAAACAACTTTGGCTGAAATGATTGGTTTGTTTGGGCCCCCACACCAAAAAAGCTATTCATCTCTCCCTGTACAGACTAAACAGGCTCTACTGAGGCAAGATGTCGTCCTCATCCTCAACCTCTGATTCCTCTCCCCCTACAGTGTGTACTTCCTCCTCATCACACATTATCAATTCGTCCCCGCTGGACTCCACAACCACAGGTCCCTCTGTAGTATCTGGAGGGCAGTGCTGTACTTCATTGAGGAATTGATTATTCATTTTTATAAACATCATTTTTTCAACGTTGTGAGGAAGCAACCTCCTTCGCCGCTCACTGACCAGGTTCCCCGCTGCACTAAAAACTCTTTCCGAGTACACACTGGAGGGGGGACAACTCAGGTAAAATAGAGCCAGTTTGTACAGGGGCTTCCAAACTGCCTTTTTTTCCTGCCAGTAACAATATGGACTGTCTGACATGTCTACTTGGATGGTGTCAGCAAAGTAATCATCCACAATTTTTTCTATTGTGACAGCATCCAATGCAGCGAGAGTAGACATGTCTGCAATGGTTGGCAGGTCCTTCAGTCCGGACCAGATGTTATCAGCATCCCCGCCAGTGCCTCTTTTGGGAAAACTGAGCTTTTTCCTCGCAGCCATAGATGTGGAAGAAAATGAGGGTGGAGCTGTTGGCATGTCACGGTCCTCTTCAGAGGACAATCTCCTGACCAGCAGGTCTTTGCACCGCTGTAGACTTGTGTCCGCCGGAAACAGAGACACAACATACGCTTTAAACCGAGGATCGAGCACGGTGGCCAGAATGTATTCCTCTGACTTTAAAAGAGTGACCACCCTCGGATCCTGGCAAAGCGTACGAAGGGCTACATCCACAAGAGCTACATGCTTGGTGTAATCGCAATGGCTTACCAGCTCCTCCCTCACTTTCTCCAGCTGCTTCTGCAACAGCCTGATCAGGGGAATGACCTGACTCAAGCTGGCAGTGTCGGAACTGACTTCTCGTGTGGCAAGTTCAAATGGCTGCAGAACCTTGCACAACACGGAAATCAGTCTCCACTGCGCTTGACTGAGGCGCATCCCCACTCCTTTGCCTATGTCGTAGGTGGCTGTGTAGGCCTGAATGGCCTTTTGCTGCTCCTCCATCCTCTGCAGCATATAGAGGGTGGAGTTCCAGCGCGTCACAACCTCTTGTTTGAGGTGATGGCAGGGCAGGTTCATGCTTTTTTGATGTGCCTCTAGTCTGCGGTAGGCACTGGCTGAATGCCGAAAGTGTCCAGCAATTTTGCGCGCCACCGCAAGCATCTCCTGCACACCCCTGTCACTCTTGAGGTAATGCTGCACCACCAAATTAATGGTGTGGGCAAAACATGGGACGTGCTGGAAATTGCCCATATTTAATGCCCGCACAATGTTACTGGCATTGTCTGACACCACAAATCCCCATGAGAGTCTAAGTGGGGTAAGCCACTGGGAGATAATTTCCCTCATTTTCTCTAATATGTTGTCAGCGTTGTGCCTCTTATTAAAGCCTGTAATGCACAATGTTGCCTGCCTTTGCATGAGCAGCCATTTTGTAGATGCTGCTACTGATGCAGCTGTTGCCGTTGCTGCGGAAGGGGATGCATCTACCCAGTGGGCTGTCACAGTCATATAGTCCTTCGTTTGCCCAGAACCACTTGTCCACATGTCCGTGGTTAAGTGGACAGTGGGTACAACCGCATTTTTAAGAGCACTGAGGACACTTGATCGTACTTCTCTGTACATTTTTGGTATCGCCTGCCTAGTGAAGTGGAATCTCGAGGGGATTTGGTACCGGGGACACAATACCTCCATCAACCCTCTAAATCCCACTCCACTGATGGCGGACACCGGGCGCACGTCTAACACCAACATTGCAGTTACAGCCGCAGTTATACGCTTTGCAATAGGGTGACTACTATCGTATTTTGTGGTCATGGCAAACGACTGTTGGACGGTCAATTGTTTTGTGAAAGACTTAGCGGTCTTACGACTTCCCCTCTGGGAAGATGACCGACTAACAGCAGCAACAGCAGCAGTGGCAGTAGTAGGCGTACCGCTGCAGGATTCCTCGGATGAATCCCGTATTGAGGAGGACTCAGTCTGGCTGCTGACTTGGGCTGCAGGACTGAATCTGATGGAGATTGTGGAGGAAGTTGACGAGGAGGGTGTTGCTGGTGTGTATCCAACTGGACCACGGGATTTAGGTGTCCCTGTACCGATGAGGGTCCTAGCCCCAGTTCCTGAACTAACCACTGAACTATGAAGTTTATTCAGGTGACGTATAAGGGAGGATGTTCCTAGGTGGGCAAGATCCTTACCCCTGCTTATTTGAGCTTTACATAAGCTACATATGGCCATACATTGGTTGTCTGGATTTGGATAAAAATAACTCCAGACTGAAGAGGTGCATTTTTTGGTCTTCTGACCAGGCATGACGATGGGCTTTTTCATCCCATGGACATCAGCTGTTTCCCCCCCTGGTGCCTCATTTACAATAACCACATCACCATCCTCATCATCAAGTTCCTCCACAGCGCCAGCTACATCATCAATAGCCTCCTCCCGAGCCACCTCTTCCCGTACAGTGATGGGAAGGTCAGGCTTGACAACCACCAACACCCTTGGACTCGCCTTGGGGATTTGTGATAATTTCTCTTTAGAAGGCAGAGTTGTTTGCTGTTTTGTTGCTGACAGCATAACTCTCTTCAATTTTTTGTAGGGGGGGGAGGAGGAGGAGGGCTAAGATCCGTGGGTGAAGCTGAACCACTAGTCATGAACACGGGCCAGGGCCTAAGCCGTTCCTTGCCACTCCGTGTCGTAAATGGCATATTGGCAACTTTACGTTTCTCCTCAGATGATTTAAAGTTTCTCTTTTTGCTACTTTTTCTTAACTTGGGCTTTTTGGATTTTACATGCCCGGTACTACGAGATTGGGCATCGGGCTTGGAAGACGACGTTGATGGCATTTCATCGTCTATGTCATGACTAGTGGCAGCAGCTTCAGCATTAGGAGGAAGTGGGTCTTGATCTTTCCCTACTTTATTCTCCAAATTTTTGGTCTCCATTATATGTAGCACAAGATACTGCAGAATGTGTGAACTTGGTAATATTGCAGTACCAATGGACTTATACTGCTGGATTGGTTTTGCAAATTTGGTTATAATTATTATATATTTTTTTTTTTTTACATTTTTTATTTTTTTTTACTTTTTTTTTATTTTTAAAAAACTTGGGAATAGTGGGGACATAACTATGCCCTTAGAAGCACAGAGCACAGGACACAGCACCACTGGACTGAACAGGACACGGCACAGGACCCAGCAGCACTACGGAACTCAGCAGGACAGAGCACAGGACACAGCACCACTGGACTGATACTGCAGAATGTGTGAACTTTGTAATATTGCAGTACCAATGGACTTATACTGCTGGATTGGTTTTGCAAATTTGGTTATAATTATATATTTTTTTTTTTTAATTTTTAATTGTAATTTTTTTTTTACTTTTTTTTTATTTTTTAAAAACTTGGGAATAATGGGGAAATAACTATGCCCTTAGAAGCACAGAGCACAGGACACAGCACCACTGGACTGAACAGGACACGGCACAGGACCCAGCAGCACTACGGAACTCAGCAGGACAGAGCACAGGACACAGCACCACTGGACTGATACTGCAGAATGTGTAAACTTTGTGATATTGCAGTACCACTGGACTTTTACTGCTGAATGTGTGAACTTGGTAATATTGCAGTACCAATGGGCTTATACTGCAGGATTGGTTGTGCAAATTTTGTGGTAATTAAAAAAAATTAAAGTAGTTTTTGGTATTTTTTTAAAAAAACTTTTTTTTATTTTTTTAAACACAGGGGAATATTGGGGAAATAACTATGCCCTTAGAAGCACAGAGCACAGGACACAGCACCACTGGACTGAACAGGACACAGCACAGGACCCAGCAGCACCACTGACCTCAGAAGGACAGAGCACAGCACACAGCACCACTGGACTGATACTGCAGAACACAGCACAGCACAGCACAGCACAGCACAGCACAGCACAGCACAGCACAGAACTAAACAGCACAGAACTAAACAGCACAGAGGACCACCTAACACACCCTCCCTCTACCCTGATCAATGCCCGAGTGAAGATGGCGGCGACTAGCGGGGAATTTATAGGATCCGAGTATCGCGAGATCCGACAACGGGATTATGAGTCAGAGCCTCAGTTTGAATTTGGCGCCAATACCCGGATCTGTCTCGGATCTGACTCGGATCCGCAACGTTCGGGTGGGCTCGGATTTCATAAATCCGAGTGCGCTCATCCCTAGTTTAAATCTATCAGAATTTGAATTAAAAGACTGAATGGTTTTAGATTTTCTGTTAGCCAGTAATGGGGATTGTCACCTTCATTTAGCATTGGGTGTACGTCAATTTTGTGACACAAATATATGCATTTTCATACCGCATATATGGTACAAAATGTGTTTGTAACTAGGTTTGTGTTAAAATGCTTAACGGTTGATATCTCTTACTTCACTTAACCTCTTCTATTCCTTTAACTACTAGAATAATTGACACAAAACCTGAGTGTTGCAAATGAAAGTACTTTATTCAAATATGGTGGTGGAGAAAGAGCAGTGACTACGACTTCCGCCAGGCAACCAGGAAGTCCCAGCATCAACCAAAGGACAATAGCTAAAAATGGGGACTCTCACCCTGGGCACACATATCGACTTCCTGGACAGCTGTCCTGGGCACTACTGAAACTGCAACCCCTCTGGATTAAAAGGAATGCACCCACAAGTCTACCCACCGGGACGGTACTTGGACCGAGACTTTAATCCACTGTTCTAAGAGAGGCTTGTTCATCGTGCCCACAACTGTAATGTGCGCAACACCACTGGACATCGACTGCACTGCATTTTCCGGCAGCTCTCCATTCCACTTCCACTGGCACATCCATGAATACCAGGTATTGTACATCTTTCCTGAACAGTCTGTCTCTGACTGCAGACACCATACATCAGTCAACTTCAACACCATGAACTCCAGCGAGTGATTTTTTTCTCCGCTCATCCTTTTTATAGACTATCTCCCCTCTCCTGTGACATCAGATGGGTGCACTCCCCCAGTAAGACTTTTGACCCCAGAGGATTAACTAAAGCCTAGTGACACAGCCTTCAGATTTTATTATCCTTCTTGCTTAATTTAGCTTTCAGTTCTTAATCTTAGACTTGCGAACCTGCTACATCTAAAGAGGAGGAATAGGGCTGGAAATCTTAACTTGAGTACAGAACGTTTGTGTTCATGTAAGTGTAGTATGCCCTCTGATCTCCAGATACTCTCCTTTGGAGATACTTGGGTACTGGAGGCCTAGTGTAAATATACATGGTGGTGGTGATCATGATGATGACACCAGCAACACTATCTAGCCTCTTCTGATTGACTATTTCACAACACTTCCTCCATGGGCATTGTGGCTATGTTATTTCAAGTTGAGGTCGTCTTTTCCTTATTTGTTATTTCATCATCATCATCATCATCATCATCATTTATTTATATAGCACCAACATATTCCATAGTGCTTTACAATTGGGGACGAACATAGTGACCTAATAAACAAACTGGGTAAAACAGACAAAGAGGTGAGAAGGCCCTGCTCACAAGCTTACAATCTATGGGATTTGGACTACTGCAGGACAGTAATTGTCATTCACAACAGTATATGACAGGTATGGGGGTGTTTATATTTCGTAACACTTTATGTGGGAAAAAATTACTTTTTCAATTATTAACACTGTGAGTACACTATTCTCTCTAGTGTAACACTGTAATGCTGCACTTCTACACTACTGTGGGGCATAAGTAAGCATATTCATTTGTATGTCTGATTTATGCCTGACATAGATATACACCTTTTTTTGGAGTTTAAATTTGGATATGTGTGCAGCTCAATGTATACATGTAAGTATATTTTTGCGACAAACTTTTTTTAAATGAGCATCCGGGGCTATACGCTATAAGGAAAAGAGTGTTATAATTTGATAGCAGACAATGCTAAAGACTAAACTTGTGTAAACATGAAGATAAGTAAATGAGATTTAGGATGGAACTATTGGTGCTCAAAATCATGCAGAAAACAAACTATAATTACTTTTGAGTACATTTTTCTATGTATGTGTTAATTTGGTTGGGAAAATGTTGTATTACTATGGTGTGTAATGAGACTTTCAGTTATGTCATTTAGATGTGGGTGCTTAGGTAAGTTTGAGAAAATAATACTATTAATGCTATTACTCATAATAGTAATTGTTTAACTTTAAGTAAAAGAGGGGATCATAATAAGATATTATCAATGTTTACTACAGCAGTATAATAAGATATGTAATATGTATTAGTTTTAATATCAGATATTTTCTATGTAACAGGACTTTTTAGTGAGATAATTATTGCAGTTTCTGACTTTTTAAGCATGATTAAAACCCAGTGAACATTTGATTATATGTCTATTGTGATATACAACTATAAGTTTATCTTATCAGATTGGTAGACAATTAAAAAGGGATAGAAAGAGAATTTGTTCAAAGTGGTGCATTGAGTACTCCCATGGTTTCTATTTTTATCTTGAACATCTATTTTTTTTTTTTAAATCCAGTATTTTTATTGAAATTTTTTAAGATATAAACATACTAAACTACAAAAAGAAAAGAAAAACAATCGCATACATATCGGAATTAAATGACGGAATTTACAAGATTACATTAAAGCATAATAATAATAAATGTGCTATATTCATTCAGGATCATACATCGTAAATGCTTATACATAAGTATGTTACACATGCAGGGTTTATTACATGGACTCAGATACTTATTATAAGAACTGCAGTAGCCATACATTTAAGTAGATAGAGCATCTGTACTAGATGACATAGAATAGAATGGAGACTCTAACCATCTGTACCATATATTCTCAAATTCCTTCAGAGCCTGTCTGCTAGTATAAACAAATCTCTCGTGCCTTATGGTGGTATTGACCAGTGCCTTCCAATTTTTAACCGTGGGACTCATCGGGGCCAACCACAGCCTCGCTATACAGACCTTAGCCAACATCAATAACTGTGAAATGTACATTTTTGTCAGTTTATTAACTTTCCCCTTCAATCGGAGCCCAAAGACACAAGTGGCCGGTGAACTAAGAGACACTTCAATTCCAGTAACCTGAATACATCTCCTGATCCTTCGCCAGAAGATCTGTATACATGAACACTCCCATAGAAGGTGCCAAAAGTTAGCATCGATCGATTTGCATTTCGGACAGTTAGGGGTAGCATCCGGGTGAAATTTTGCCAATCTAATAGGGGTAAAGTAGGCCCTGTGTAAGATAAACACTTGTATTTGTTGAAATTTTAATGATGAAGTATAACCTTTAGTATTGTCTGTAACCATTTCCCACTCCTTGTCTGATAAAGGGCCAATATCTATTTCCCACTGATTCCTCCAACCATCCAAATCATCTGCAGTGGATTCATACATCTATTTGAACATCTATTTTAGTTATTAAAAATTAACCTTTATTTATTTTGCATTAAAATGTGTTGATTATAAAACAGTGAAATATAAAAGAAAAATGTGCAGTGTAAATAATTGACAGTTGTGAAATAAAATAGCTGGTTGCACTTGAATTGACTCCTGTCTTTCTTGAAGTTATACTTCAGTATTCAGACATAGCGATAAGGAAGGTCAATTTTGTTCATTTAGGATTTACATTCCCTTCTATATAATTGGTACCTTTCTTTGTATTGAGATTAGGTTCTAGTGGTTTATCCCTTCATTTTAAATTACTACTATTCCTACTGTTAACTATGGATACATTCTAGACTGTTTTATTCAGAGTCTCCTAACAGCATTAGCTACTGGATCTAGATGTATCCTCTTATGAGGGCTTTCTGATTCAAGGCTGTGCAACTGTTTCTACTTGATAATAGAAAGTGATTTGCTAGCTACCTCCTAAATGCTCCACTCTAGCTCAGGACTTATTAGGAGTTGTATTAACCTAACCTCTTAATACAGCATATCACTGGTCATAATCTCTTATGTTATCATTTGGGTATTTGAAGTTCAGCCAGCAGTTGAAGTTGAACCAAAGTACACAATTTACATCTACGTTTTGTCAAGCTCAATGCAAAAATATAGGTATTAAGCTAAAATTACCTTCAACCTTTAGCCAAGGCGTTCCTGCTGGCTGTAATTCAAATATTATACCTTATATCATTTATTGAAACAGTTTAGTGATTGCACCCCGCATCTACCAAAGAGAAACATCTCAAAATTTAAATATAGGGCAAAGTAACTCTCTTCAATTAGTGCAACAGAATAAAAAAACCTGCCACGAAGCATGATGGATTTGGCTGTGTGTAGTAAGCAGGTTGCGGTCCAGCACACTGGCCCTTAGTGTGGTGGGTGGAGCACTACAGGTAAGTACCTCTGAAGACAAAATAGTTAGACTAGCTGAGGACAGCAGGATGCAGGTTAAACACACATAATTGGCAAGTAGAGGAATAATCAGGTTTGCCCATTGGTCTCAGGGTGATAGGTTGAAGATAATTTCAGCTTAATATCTATATTTTTGCATAGAGCTCGCCAAAACTTAGATGTAAAATGTGTACTTTGGTCCAAAATTATCTTTTCTGGGCATCCATAAAGCTGAAAGATCTCCTTAACGAATAGATGGGCTTGAGGGTCACAAAATGAGCCATTTTAGAGAATCTGTCTACCACATCCCATATAGTATTGCATCCTGCTGACAATGGGAGCTAAACCACAAAGTTCATAGAGATGTGAGTCCACAGCCGATTCGGTCTAGGTAAGGGTTGCAATAGTCCTGCAGTTCTTTGATTGACCACATTATGTTGAGCCCAAGTGTTGCAGGAAATCACAAAATCTAGGATATCTTTGCCTAGAGTGGGATATCAGTAGCTTCTAGAAACAAATGACAATATCTTCCTGACACCAGGGTGACAAGAAAAATTAGACTGAGGTGTCCACTGTGACTGTCTAGGGGGTAAATTTATTAAAGTGCAATTTTCATAAATTGCTGATATTCAGCTGCATTGCAGGCTAAATTTAAAGCAGCAGTGTGGTTAAAGGCAAAACTTGCCTTTAATCACACTGCCACTTTAAATTTAGCCTGCAATGTCGCCAAATATCAGTGATTTGTGAAAATCGCACTTCAATACATTTACCCCTAGGCCTTAATTCAGGTATAAAAAAGACAAGTCTGGCTGTTGAAGGATAGAATTGGATGTAAAGGCTTTCTTCAACTACTTAAAAGAAAGAACAGCTTCCTGAAGCCACTGTTTAGCATTAGCATTCTTGCTAGTGAGAGCTGTAATGGGAGCCTTCAAGGTGTAATATTTCCTGATGAATTTCCAGAGTTAATTGGCATAACCCAAAAACCTCTAGGCCGCCTTAAAGCTAGTTGGTTGAGGACATATCAAAATGGCATGTAATTTGACTAGATTCATATAGAGACTGGAAACTAAAATTATGTAACCTATGAAGGATACACTGTCACATTGGAATTGACAATTTGCTAGCTGTCAAAATAATTAGTTTTCTCTCAAGTGACTCAAGATATTCTTTACATGATGCCTATGGGAGAAAATATCTTTTGAGTATATGAAAATATCATCCAAGTTGATCACTTACAAATGCATAAAGTGCATCAGAAATTATTCATTCATGAATGATTGAAATACTTCTGGAGAATTACATAAGCTAAAGCTTAAGCTTAGTCCACTGATTCATGCAGATTTCACAATACACCCTTCATACATCCAGCTTGGTGAATAATGTGGCACCTTTAATTATGTCAATTTATTCAGAGGTCAGAGGAATATGGTATTTGTTCATGATAGTGATGGTGTTTAAACCCCTAAAGACCACCATCTCTTTTACAAAGAAAAACCCAGCATCAGCTGGTGAGGTGGATTCCATGATGAAGCCTCTCTGGAGATTTTATTTAATGTACTCCTACATGGCCTGCATCTCAGATAGAAATAGAAGGAAGAAGTGTTTGTCCTTCATCAATAATATCAGCAAATTCACAGTATTGTGGTGGAATTCGAATTTCTGATATTGTGGTACAGACTGAGAGAGATGAAGGTGTTTAGACAGTAGGAATGACACTGAGCCCCCAAAACTTTACGTAACCTGAACTCCAATCAAGAACAAGAGCATAATATTATAGCAAGGGTAGTCTGAGAATCACTGGATTGATTGCTTAGGTAAGTACATAACATGAGATTTCTTATTTATGTAATGATCCAATTTGCATATCAAAAGATATGGCAGGAGATGCTATCTCCAGGAATGTTATTCCCATCAACAGCTACTAATGCCAGAGGTTTGGTTAGTGGAGAACCTAGGATACCCAGTTGCTTGACCAAAGTAGCAGAAATAAAGTTCCCTGTTGCCCCAGAGTCAAGATAGACCCAACACTCAATTGCCCCCCTTAGAGGTATTAAATTGCACTATCAATGCAAAGGGTAGATTTTGGTTTCTCAGGGATACAAGATAATTTGTCTAGCGAGATCTCCCCAGTACCTCTAAGGATTTGGAGTTTTACAGCTTCTTATGTCATTGTTTTACTAAATTATCTGGAGCTGCATAGCACAGACAAATATTCTGCTTACATAGCCTTTTTTCTTTAGTTGTCAAACAAGAATGACCTAACTGCATGGGCTCATCGGGCTGAGTTATAGCCATCTGAAACTGAGGAACAAGCTGCAAAGTAGTACCCTAACTTGCTCCTTTTAACTTTTCTACATTCTCTCTCAAAACTGAATATCCACTTTGTTACATTTTTAGTGATAATTTATTCATAAATCATCTGATTTAGATGGTAGTTCACTCGAGTTTAATTTGTCTTTAATTTTACCAGACAAGTTGTTTGGTTGTTACTGTAACAGGAGGTGTGAGTGAAGCTGGGGGCACCCCAGTGGGCATCTGAAGAGAATCCAGGAAACAGGAGAACACATAAAGACATTGTAGGATTTCTGCATGATAAGGTGTTGCAGCAAATTACAAGTTGCAAAGTGCTCTAGTCTGGTCTATGGCCAGAGTAAACTATCAGGTCCGGGCTTGTAGGCACAACACCAGCTAAGATTGACACAGCCAAAGAGTGGTGGTGTGGAGTCTAAGTTACTATGAGATGGATTTGGCTTGTGTGGTAGCCAGGTCACCACCCACAGAACTGGCCCTTAATAGAGGCATCCAGCGAAACGCGCGTCTGCATTTCGCTGGATGCCTTTATTAGCCTGTTAAATTTGAGGGATTTATGATCAAGCCATATTGCTCCTAGTAGACCCAAAGCTAGATGGAGCTTGTGCTAGGCAGTTAGCAAGACACAAATACATTACAGCATGGTATAACCTGTAGATATCAGGCTTGCTCTGTGAATCCAATTGTGTATCTTCAAATTAAATTCTCACATTATTCATTCACCAGACGTTTGGGGGGTTTTCGTGGCACACTTTGGGTTGGTGTGGTGCTATTTTGCTTTTGCTGTGCGAATGTGCTAAAAGGAACCGGCTTACTGCAGTGTTGCTTTCATATACGTGCAGTGCGTTATTGTTCCTTGAGTTGGGAGCGCTGTTTTTCAGTTAAATGAAGTTTGTTTTCGTGACTCTCCTGTGAAAAGAGTGGGGGGGGGGGTGGAGAGAGGATGGAGAAGGAGGCTCACCATTTTTGGGTGGTATTAATTAAATTTCTGTCCTTAGCTGTTTTTGTAAAATAAAACCTGGTGGGTAAGTGTAAATGTTCTAGTTCGGATTGCCTGGGGGGAAATCAGGTCTTTTGCATTAGTTGCTCTTTGAATGTTGATAATGACTGTTGTTAATGTTTATCATTCATACTGTCCATGTTCAACAGGCAGAACAGGGCAGCTGAATGTAAATAGCTCTTAAGTGTTTATCAATTCATATATGAATAGCAAGATTTCTAAGATAGAGATATGAGAATACGGTAGATGTCAAGGATTGGTTTGTAAACAGAGAAATAAATATAACAAAAAAAATATATATAGATAATGAGAAAGAATAAAAATAAAGTAAAATAAAGATTAAATAAACGTAAAGAAATAAAAACAGTGGAGTACGTTTATACACACAGAAGTTGCAGAAGTAATTTCAAATAATATATAAAGAATGAGAGAAAAACAGTAGAATAAAATTAATAAAATAAGGTCAAATGAAAATAAAGAAAATGTAAATGGGGGATGGAATTTAGCATGGTGGATAAAGGGTGATTAGAGATTTAAATAGTATTAGGGTAGATAACAAGTGTGGCTGGAAAATGGAGTGTTAAGTGGTAGTAATAGTGGGTTTTGAATATGGTAAAATATTGTTAATATACTCTTAGAGTTGCTCTTATAAGAGCAATTTGGTATTTTTGTACCTGTCTCTCTTTTCAGTGGTGGTCAGTGGTGTCCAATTGAAGTTTGGCCGTACTTCTTCCTATTTCGGCATTACAATGCAAGCTTGCATTCCAAGCGCGAACTTCCAGTTTTGGTGGAACGCACAGGGGTTTTTTTTTTGCAGTAATGGTATAGAGCACTACATATTGTATTCATTAGCAGCATAATAATTACAAATTTAAGTGTGTATCTTTCATGTCACCTTGCTAGCCAATGCACTATATATAATCAGTGCTCTTTTTTTGATGGTATGTAACGGCATGCAATACCAGCCATTTTTTAGCTTTTATATAATTTTTATTTCTCATAACTAATTCCGGAAACAGGAAATTCCGAGTTGTATGAGCACATGTGACTGGGCGTACATGCAATGATGTGGATTAAAAATACTAGCCAGAAAAACCAGCCTAATGGATAAAAAAAAAATCTTTTTGTATGCATCATACATATTCTAACTATAACGCTACAATTACATTTTTTGCAGTAAGACTTCAATTTAGTTACAGAATGTAACAGAAAAAAGTTTGGATCTCTTGAGAGAGTCTGTCAAGTTATTTTACATTACACATGTATTGTCTTCTTAATACTGATACTTGTCTGAATTCTATTCAACAAAGTATTGTTGAATAGAATTCAACAATTAAGCTGGCTTGGCAGATTTTAGCTTAAGAAGATGTGATTGGATCTAAATTTAAAAGGGCTTAGAGATTTGCATTAACAAGTAGACAGCAAGACTTTTTTTCTGCTTCAAAACTCTCCCTTCAAATTTAACTTTAACTTTTTCTCTAAGTTAGTATATTAATACCTTTTTCGTACTTTCTTTTATTACTAAAGTAAAAGCTGAACCCACTGGGAAATTAAGAGTTTTGTCTGAACGATATCACCGTTGTTCACACATCAAAGTGTCAGGTAGTACATCTATAATACGATATTCCTATCCTTAATTTTAGTTTTTGTTGGTTGCTGGCTACATAATATACCAGTACAGAAGTGGAAGTTTCTAATTTCAAGAATGTATGACATGCATTTTAAAAATGTAAAGACATATAGATAATTGCAGCATCTAAAATTGAATACATTTGTTAAAACTTTACTTTCATTGCAAAACTTTACTTTCATTACATTTTTAAATGCCTAGTCACATTAACCTCTATATTTTTCTAGTAATCTACCGATTTAAAGTCTAGAAAAGAGCGTGGAAATCTGAAGGCATACAATATTGCGCAACAACAAATAATCATTGTATATCTTTTATAAGTAAAATATTTCTGTTAGAGGATGCTACATTGCTCATTAATTCTGCGCTCATCCAAGGTGCCCAATTCTGCATCCCTGGCGACCATCTTGTTTTCTGTCTGGGTCTATAAAAAGCCTCCTCATATTGTGCTCAGTGCTTGAGTATTGTGATTTTGCCTTGTTCTGTACCACAGTGAAATTCTACTAGGTTTTGGCTTGGAATGCTATCATCTTCCTCGACAAGTAATCACCTTAATTCCTTCCCAGCACCCTCTGACACCTCTCTTAATTTGATCCCACAAATGAAGGTGAAGTATCAACTCTCTTATCTTCCTACTCTACCTCCTGTCCTCTTGATCCTATTCCCTGACAAATTGATAGATACCTGTCTCCTGTCCATCTCTAACTAAAATCTGTAATCTCTCTTCAAGACCCTGTTCTATCCTGGTTCACACACCACCTATCTAATCGCTCTTTTAGTGTTAGTTTCTCTGGATCCAGCTCTGATCCACTTCCATTATCAGTTGGAGAACCACAATGCTCAGTACTAGGTCCCCTGCTCTTTTTTGATCTATAACACTTCTCTTTGATAACTAATTAGCTCCTTTGGATTTCAGTATCACCTCTATGTGGGTGATACCCAAATTTAGCTATCTTCTCCTGTCCTCTCACCATCAGTGTTGGCCGACGCTACTGACTGTCTTTCTGCTATTTCATTCTTGATGTCCTCTTGCCAACTGAAGCTCATTTTTCCAAAAACAGAGTTAATAATTTTCCCACCCTCTAAAAGAAGTTACCTACCTCAGAACTATTCTTTGTTAACCACATCAACTCTATATCTAAATCATATTACATACATCTAAAAAACATTTCCAGAACATGCACATACCTTACACAAGACACTGCAAAATGTTAATTCAAGCACTCATCATCTCTGGAATTGACTATTGCAATTCCCTTCTTATTGGTTTTTCCCGAAACAGACTCTCACCCCTACAATCTATTTTGCATGCAGGGGCTAGATTAATGTTCCTTGCAAATTCATTGTTAGTCTTTACATTGGTTGCTGGATTTTTACTGATTCCAATAAAAAATACTTTTACTAACATACAAGGCCATCAGCAAAACTGCACCACCATACATCTGTTGACTTGTCTCAACACCTATGTTCTGTAGAAGATCTGCGTTTCTCATCCTCACTCATTACCTGCTCCCATTCCTGGTTGCAGGACTTTTTTTGGGCTGCACCCACTTTGTGGAGTTCCCTCACATGCACAATAAGACTTTTCTCTAGTCTTCAAAGCATCCAACTTTCTCTGAAAAGCCACCTCTTCAGGCAAGCTTATAAAATTCTTCAACCATCCTGTTGACCACTGTCTTCTTTTTCAAATGCTGCAGTTTTCAATACACTGTCCTGCCCTAGTCCTCATATCCTACCAATCTAATTGCTCTTCCAGTGTTAATTTCTCTGTATCCACCTTTGCTCCACTTCCCTTATCAGTTGGAGTACAACAAAGCTCAGTACAATGTCCTCTGCTATTCTCGAGCTATGACATTTCTCTTGAAAAACTAATAAGCTCTTTTGGATTTCAGTATAATTTTTATGCAGATGATACACAAATCTATCTATCCTTTCTGGATCTCGCATCATCTGGATTGTCCAGCGTTACTGACTGTTTTTCTGAAATTCATCTTGGATATCCTCTCACCAACTCAAAGTCAATCTTTCAAAAACAGAATAAATAATATTCCCACATGCCAACAGAAGTTAAGTTTCTGACATTTCTATTTCTGTTGACAACATGATCATAAATCCCACCCCGCAAGCTCGCTGACAAGGTGTCACCATTGACTCAGAACTATGCTTTGTTCCCCACATCGACTCTATAATTAAATCATGCTACATACATCTAAAAAATATTTCCAGAATATGCATATCTTACACAAGACACTGCAAAAACTCTAATTCAAGCACTCATCTCCCACATTGACTATTGCAATTCCCTACTTACTGGTATTCCCCGAATCAGATCTTACCCTTACGATCTATTTTGCATGCAGCAGCCAGATTGATTTTCCTTGCAAATAGTTTTTTCTCTGCTGAACCACTTTACATTGGTTGCCTGTTTTTTACCGAATCCAATAGAAAATTCTGCTACTAATATACACGTCCATCAACAAAACTGCACCTACATACATCTCTTCCCTTGTTTCAAAATATCTAACAAAATATCTACCAACTCGACACCTCCTACACAAGATCGACACCTCCTACACAAGATCTGCATCTCTCATCCATTCTCATTACATGCTCCAATTCCTGGTTAAAGGACTTTTTTTCTAGTTACACCCACTTTGTGGAATTTCCTTCCTCGCAGAGCAAGACTTTCCTCTTGTCTTCAAATCTTTAAGCGTTCTCCGAAAATCCAAACTTATAATATTCCTCAACCACCCTCTTAACATCCCTAGGTTACCCTATTACCACCCTTTACACAGTTCACACAAGAGAACAACCCTCCGAGCCTCTGACCCAACCCTCCGAGTCTCTGACCAACATTACTGTGTGACTTGATCATATAGTCAACTAAGCACTTTTTAACTCTGCATTGTGGCCGGACCAATATGCAATATGTAGCACTTCACCTCATGCATTACACTCTCATTGTCCTATAGATTGTAAACTTGCGATCAGGGCCCTTTTATTTCTCTGTCTGTCTGTATTACCCAGTATAATTTTAATGCTTTGCTTGTTCCCAATTGTAAAGCATTGCAGAATTTGCTGGTGCTATTAAAAAAAATGTTGATGATGATGATCTACTAGACTGACATTCCTGTGTGCCAAACTTGGCTTACAATTGACTTCTCTAAAATTTCAGTCTCTTGTACCAAACCCAGCTTATGTCTGACTTATCTCAATCTGCATTCCTTTGTGTCAAGCCTTTGTTAAATCTGACTCTAAGGGGGGAATTGTATTGGCCGCGTTACGGGTAAAAGTAACGTGGCCTGCGCATTATTACGGTAATAATGCGCTTAAATACCATTATTACAGTAGTTAAAACACCGGCTTTTTGCTCGTAGCTCCCTGAAAGCCAGGTTGAAACTACCGTAATAACGGTAATAGTTTTGATGCCGCGCTAATCGGAGGGGTTTCTCCCCCTAAATCTACATTCTGTACCAAATATAGTTTACAGTGTTTCTACTCATTTGATTCCTCTCTGGTGACATTTATTAAATTGCATTTTATAGTTGTGTAGACATTTATTAAATTGCATATTATAGTTTTCAAGTGATACATAGCTTTCAAGCTTGCAAAACTCCCAATTTACCTAACAAGAAATGTAGAATTATTTATTTTCAGTTATTTCTTTTAGTAGCATGTTTTATATATAGTTTAATTTTAAGTGCAACACATTAGAAAATGAGAAATAAACAATATATTTTGCTGCCATTACAGGAAGGTTTATGTTTATGATACTGCAGTAGTTGAAGTAGGCTGGTATGTGCTGATATTCCAAACTGCCACTTCTACTGCATTAATTGTAAAACTATCATATTCCATTCACTTACAGTTACATACAGCCACTTCTAAATTTCCTTACCACCACTTCTAGATTACCACTTTGGCCACTGTCATACTGATTACGTACAAATCTCATACATCTCACTGTAAAAACATGAATTCATATGTCCATCGCAAGGCATCCTTCTATGGCTGCTGCACTATTTTCAGACTCTGCATTTTACTGAATTTTACCAAATCCAATATCAAATATTTCTACTAACATTTTCTAACATGACTCCTCCTCCCGTACTAACCAACCCATTCTGTGAAACGTCCTTCCTCATACAACAAGACTTTAACATACATACATAGAAACATAGAATTTGACGGCAGATAAGAACCGCTTGCCCATCTACTCTGCCCATTTTTTAACCTATGGTAACCTCAAACCCTATTTGATCCTTAGCTCTTTGTAAGAATAACCTTATGTATATCCCACACATGTTTAAATTGCTTTACGGTTTTGTTTTTTACTCTGTTTACCACCTCTGATGGGAGGCTCTTCCACTTATCCACTACACTTTTTGTGAAGTAGTTTTTCCACAAATTTCTTCTGAACCTACTTCCCTCCAGTTTCACTGCATGTCCTTGTGTTTTAATTCTTATCTTCCTTTGAAGAATGTTTCTTTCCTGCACCTTGTCAAAATCCTTGATATATTTGAAAGTTTCTATCATGTCCCCTCTTTCCATTCTCTGTTCCAAGCCATACATATTAAGTTCTTATAGTTTTTTCGGGTATGTTTTGTGCTGTAGGCCATTCACCATTTTAGCTGATCTTCTTTGTACAGTCTCTAATGTATTTATAGCCTTCTGGAGATACGGCCTCACAGTATTCTAGATGAGGCCATACCAATGACCCATACAGTGGCATTATTACTTCTTTCCTTCTGCTGCTGATTCCTCTCCCTATGCAACCAAGCATCTGACTTGCCTTTCTCATTGCTTTGTTACATTGCTTACCTGCCTTTAAGTCACCTGAAATAGTGACTCCTAGATACTTTTCCTTCTCAGTTAAAATTTAAAGCTGCACTGCATTGTAAAGGGAAACTTGCCTTTACAAGGCAGCGCCGCTTTAAATTTTAGCTGTCATCTCACCGAACTCCCGCGAGTTGAAGAAACCGGAGATTGATACATTTACCCCCTAGTCTCCAAACCTTCAAGAATTCCCTGGAATCTCACCTCTTTAGGCAAACTTAACATATTATAAAACCATTTTTATAACCTACCTACTCTACCTGATTACAACCCCTCTACACAGTTCATGCAAGATTATGTTTATTCTATGTTCAAACAGCAATCTCACTCTTAAACCAACATTGCTGTGTGTCTGAATTATTTAATCCCATTTATCACTTTTTCCCATAGTAATCTGGCTGAACCAATATGTAATCGGTGGTATTTCATGTGTCAAACTCCTATTTTCCTATAAATTACAAGCTTCTAAGCAGGGCCGTCTTACTAATTAGTCTGTCAAATATATAAATTAATAATAATAATAATAAGAAGAAGAAGAAGAATTTTTAATAATCAGCGGGAGATTAGGCAATTGGACAATGTACAGTTGTATTTAAAATTTTAAATTGAGTGTAAATTCATTAAATAGTAGATAGTATATTGTTATGATTCCATTAGGTAAATATTTCAATGTTTCCTTAGAAAGAAACACCATAACATGGCAGGTTGCTTGTATTATGTGTGTAACTGACTGATGTGTGTAACTGACTGATGTATATATATATATATATATATATATATATATACATACTTATCAGCAAGTTGATAAGTGGCTGGCAATTTCAGCCATGCACTCATATGACCCGGTCTGTCAGTGATAGCCCAAGGCTGCCCTGAAGGCTAAGGAATCAATTGATATTTTCTGACCCCGACGATTACCAGCACATAGCATTCAAATTGCTTTCCAAAGCACTTTATTTCTTTGTTAAGATAGGAAAAACACTTGGGCGAAGGGCATATTCAGTAGACTTCCAATATATACCACTGTGACTGGTCCATTGCCGAAATCATCCAGTTGTATAGTTTACATAATTCTCTTTTTTAATTTTTAGTTCTAGTGGTTTATAAATAATGTTAATAAAATGGCTGATCCACACTAAAGATAATATTAAGGACAAATTCTTTAGAACAGTGCTGCATTTTCACAAGTTGAGTTTATTAAAAGAGCAAACAAAGGTCAGGTCCTTGGCATTTACAAACTGTCTTCACAATCTGTATTCAAACTGGCTAGCAGACAAACAAGCTCAGCATTTCTTGTCCTAAAGCTAGTTACTGACGGACATAAACAGTTCAAATAGTGTAGCAACTGATAAAAGTCAAATGTGTATAATACAAAACAGAATACAATTCATGCTATTTATCTCTACCAATCTGATTTTTTTAAAAATCTTTTGCTATATTCAGTTTTATATTTTCAACAAAATAAAATTATATATTTTTAATATAACAATAAAATAGAGGATGGCAATTTGTAATGTTACATTTCACTCATGACAATGTTTCCCTCTTACGATCCACTAGGGTACATTGGTCATGCACAAAGTGCATGTGAAATTAGTTGGTGAGATTACTGTTAATATGAATAAAATAAAATTAGATATAATAAACTTGGCATTGCTAAAAATAAAAATAAATACATATATAATAATAACAATACAATAGCTACATTTCATTGCTAGATCTTTTCAAACATTGCTATATAAAATATTGAGTGTAAAAATATACATTATGGTAACTTAATAAGTAAAATCTAAGCTGTTAGCAAGAACAGTACAAAATCTATGAGAACACACTAAGGGGTATATTTACTAAACTGCGGGTTTGAAAAAGTAGAGATGTAGCCTATAGCAACCAATCAGATTCTAGCGTTTATTTATTTATTGCATTCTACAAAATGACAGCTAGAATCTGATTGGTTGCTATAGGCAACATCTCCACTTTTTCAAACCCGCCGTTTAGTAAATCTAGCCCTAATAGTATAAATAATTACAAAATTATTGATGGTATTATAAAATAGGACTGATACTACTTTAAAGTTTACAAGCAATTTCCTAGATTAAAGCTACATTAGAGTGTGTGAAAGTCATCTTTATAAAGCATAGGAAACCTTAGGAAAGTAGATTGAGCCTAGTGAGGCTGCAGCACACTAGGGAGCAGGATGGTCTCAACTTACCAAGTATCACTTGTTATAACCAAGCAGCCCAATTAGGTCACCTCAGGGATTGGCTCCACAATACTGATGTTTACACTTGTGCCAAACTTGACAAAAATTTCCTACCTGACCTTGGCCCTCTGGTGTTTCTACATATTTACGATCAGGAGATACCTGACCATGCCCACTGCAACCCTCTATACATGACTACCCGCAAGCTTTGGAGACAGCTTTACCATAAGTTTCACCTAAACCCCAATGCCTCAGCTCACCTCCTCCTGTTCTGTAGCCCAGACTTCCAGGACTACATGCCTGCCTATCCCTTCACAGATTGGGAAAAACTAGACATCACTAAGATCAAACCTCTGATAGATATAACCTTTTCCAAAACATAAAGTCATTTCACACCTCTATTTTCTATTACACCACTATTTTGATTATAACAAGTTCACAACAGGTCTCTCACAATGGCAAGATCGCTTTCCCAATTTAACACGACCAGTCCTCCTGAAAGCACTAGATGCTTTAGTTAGTACACTACCAGCTGTGAACTATACGGAAATGTTTCTGAACATCTATCATGGAGCCTATTTATCTCCCTCTTGATTCTTACTGGTCGGTTTATCAAATTCCCACCATTACCCAAAATGCAGATCTTCATGTGTATTGACTTTGGAATGGCCTTTCAATTAAAAGGTTCAGATCCCAAATCTGGAGGTTCTCTTTAACTCATTTGGTGAATTTTATCCCCCTTTCTCCAGATTGGGTGAAAGGTGTTACTTGTAATCTCAGCTGCAGCCAGAAAGAGCATACTCCAGATTTGGGCCCAGGTCACCCACCCTGTGTTTTCCCTTTTCAGGGAAAAGTTCTACCACATTTTCTGAATGGACTGGATCGAAACATCATTACAGAAAGAATCTAGGGTAGAGCACTTCTTTGGCAATTATGAAAGCCTGTTTGGCCTTCTCCCCTTGACATTCAGGACAGAACTTTGGACAAGCTTCTATCACATGTCATGGTGCGAGTTGAGGATGTGTGACAGTAACCCCCCTGTGAGGATACCGGGTTTAACGTAACCGTCTGCGCCACACAGCTGGCCTATCCGGTACCTACCCAAGGTTTAAAATCACCCAGGCAAATATCCAAAATAAAACAAATAAGTTTATTTAACAAAATGGTAGCACAAAACAGCAATACACATATTTAAATAATCCCTTGCAACAAATAACACTACAGTCTGGCACAGACAACATACAGGGTATAATGAAAACACCTCACCAGTATCCTTGTCACTCTCAGGGACTTTTGTCTACCAATCCAAGCTTATCCTCCTCTCTCCATTAAGGCTACCAGCAAAGATAGCGGCCTTGAGTCACTGTCACTCTGATTTCGGTGGACACACAGCTCCCCAAGACCTGGAGAGGTTGATTCGGGCAACAGCAGTACTCCAGGGACCGATTGTCCCTTTCCGGTCAGCGACAGAGATCTATATCTCAATGCCAGCCTTACTTCAGCTATCACTTGGGAGTGAATGCCAATTTGCTGTCCTCTAGAGCTCTCTTTTAAGACCAAAAATGACCTCATCAGCAATTTTAAGGCCTGTCTGATTGGTCCAAAGGGACAGCAGATAAGTCACTCCTGATTTAATTAGGGACAGGTATTGCTCTGTGGCCATACAGCAGGATTTGTTAAAACAGGAGAGATCACAATCCAGACATTTACATTAAAAATACACAATGCAGTCCTCTGTAATTAAACATTGAGCTCACATCTAAACAAAGACAAGAGACCCCCTGGTGTGCTGTACAATCATACAGGACTGGTGGACAATAATCCTTTTGCCTAGACTGAAACAATGGACTAGTCTGCAAGATAACAATACATGCTGGCAGACCTATTATTACTTTCAAAATAGAATATACACAAGTTTAAATATGACTGAGAAATATGGGGAACCAGAGGGCTAGAAAAAGTATATGTTTTTATAGTCCGCAGTTGACAGGTTAAGGTGATATTAATACCTCGTTTCCCCACACCCCCGATAACATTTTCGACTCTTCAGTGACAGACCCATTCCTTCATTCACATCCCCGTATATTGCTTATCATGTTTTGTTGCTCTGGACACCTGGCTTTGCTAATAGATTGTCTTGAATTTTTATATCACCTACAGATCATGCACTTTGGATATGTTTCTCTCTATTGTAATATTCATATGTTTTTGACTATTTTCATTAAGTTGTATTGCTTTGCTACCTCATTAAATACTTTATAGAAAAAAAAGGAGACTGAGAAACTAAGTTGCAAAGCTGTAGCTTTATGTACATTTACTGCACTCCCAAAATTCAAAACGCTTCATCCCAGTATGATGTTCAAAAGCTTACAAATCAAGATAATCAATGAATAAATAAATAAATTAGTTGAGTCTTTAAAATAATAAATAACTTCTGCATTTCCAGGACTTTTGAAGCCATTTTGGTGGCTAAAATGAGTTGAAATTGATGGCCCAAATTCAAAATCTAGAATTCCATCAGAAAAAGTAGCCCCAAGCTTACTTTCTTCTGGATAATGACCCTCTCTAAAATTGGGTACATGTATCCTCTGTGAACAATGCCAAATGTACTAGAGAGTCTCTTGTCTTAAGTCTGGTTTGTTTGAATAAACAAGAAACCTAACCATAGTATCCATTGTACAGACTGACAACCTCACCAACACCACCACCACTAACTGTCATCAGGCCATCCTGCCAATGTTTCCACATTTAAGTCCCAGCAGAAACAGATAACTGCATTGGGACTGTTAACTGTGGGGAAGATGACAGAATCATGAGTCAAAGGTATGACTTACTATGGGGTTGTCAACCTGCACCACTAATGGTCTCTACTATACTTCTGTATAAATGACTCTTTGGTACATAAATAGGGGAGATACCCACTTTAGAAAATTAAAGTGGTGGTGGACCTTGAAGAATGAGATGTCTGAAAGTTTACATCTCATTGATAATTACTAAAACATATAGTTAATTCTTAGGTTTCCATTTAAAAGACAACTTCTATTGCAAGTAGTCAAAGAAGCCAAAAAAGAAAAGAGATATTTTATCTTATGTGATGCCAACAGGTAAGTTCCCTTGTAAACTTAATTATAATAATGAAAAAATAAATGTCTTTCTATTCCTGTGATTGATGGAAATACTTTCTTGGATGTTTTATTATGAACTGAAAGATGAGATTAGCAAGAGTTTTCAAGAACTGCATAAATGATTCCAATTTTAACCCGAAAGGCTTTCCATATGAAATAATTGGATATTTTCAAAGATTACGGTGTAGGCCTCTCTTACTTGCTATACATTTTGAATAAAATGTAGACATATTCCCCAAAAGAGAGAATATTTAAGAAATTAGTTTTTTAAAAAAGATTAACGCTTAAAAATGAATATCTAGAAAGGACATAAAATTACTTTCCACTCATGTTATTTTATCTGCTCCTATCTAGCACAAAAAGTTATAAAAATTTGACAGATGTGAGTACAGTAATCTTCTGATCCCGCGGTTCTGAGTCATAAAGGCATTTAGATTTTTTCCTATTTTTTCATATCTACCTAAGAGACAGTTGCTTAATACAATCTAATAATCACATACACAATGTAAAGCATGCCATGATGATGCAATAAGCTGCATCATCTAATTAGAAGCAATAAACCACTGCATTGTCATTGTGTATTCACAAATTATTTCCTGTTGCCATACTAGAATACATATTATTAATGTTTATGGATCTTTGAACTGCAGAAAGTCAGTACATATACTGAATACACATTCATTTGTGGTCCCTCTAAAAATTGACATGTGTTGCAAAAGGAATATAAAAATCATATCAATAACTGTTTTTAATAATTTTGTTGATCATCAGATAAAACATGTTTTTAAATTGTAGACAGTTGTAAAAATGTACAAAATATTGTAATAACCAAGGCTAGTATGTTATTTTCAGCGTTGTGTTAACAATATATAGTTTCTGATGTTTTGATAAATCACATAATAAGTCTTGTTTATCCATACCTAGTAATATTTATTGCTGCAGTTGGCACGATTAATAATTGTTATTTAGCAACAGATTAAATCAGCAATCCTACACAGAGATTTTATTTCTTTAAAAAGCAGTTCTTAAAAGGTACCTTTTAGGCCTGCATCTGATAGTCAATCTTTTAACTGTTCTGCTACAAATCATTACCTCTTTTTAAAAATATCTCTTTAAGGCAGACAAGTATGACTGCCAGCCACAAATACAGTCTCAAACTCTAAAGGGTATATTTACTATGCAGCAGTTCCATAGAACCAACGATTCTCTGCGCTTTGAGTGAATATGCCCCTAAATGTCATGTGATAGAGAAGGAAGGGGATATATCACAGTGTAGACAATGCTCAGAGGGTTGTTCCACAGCCCCTTTGCTCACCACATCAAGCAAAAAAAAATAAATGCAATTGTTATAGTTGCAATGTGCATTTGATACTGGAGCATTGATTACTTGAACCGTCTTGAGTTATATTTTACAGTAGTTTTCAGGCAAGCCAATTTATATTATGTTAATTTACATCATTGTGTAATATTACATTATGTAATGTTATAAATAGGTTGTAAACTTTAATTCTATGATTAACATATTGACCCTCCATTCCTGCCATGCAATAAAAATAAAAGATGGAATTAGTCATATAGCTTTTGCAGATATCAGTTTTGTTAAGCTAACACAGAACTAATTGGAAACAGATGTCTGCCCGGTAGTGTATTGTAATAAATTAAATAATGTCAAAAATTATATTTTGTTGTTTTCCAGGAAGATGAATATGATGACAAATGACACAAGATAAAACAATTAAAGTGCTCAAAGCTATTTCAGGTGCCAAAGCATAAATTATTCTGGACTGGTTCTGTACAAGCCAATAATACAGTTATATAATATAGAGTTGAGCAAAATCACAATGACGTTTGTGTAAATAGAGTTTTATTTTTGTATCCCATGGATTGCCATTCCACACTGTATTTGTAAATTCACATTTCACAGATTTTCTCATCTATGAATGGATTTGGGACTATAGCGGTTAATACATTCTTCTACCTGTAATGGTTGGGGGTTCACCGCCAAATGCAGAAGCAGAATGACCATTACAATTTTTTCTCATCTCTAAAATAAGGATATATGATACAATATAGATGGAGAAAGTATTTGATTTGAGGGATTATGAACTGTGTATCATCGAGGCTGGTATATGTATATTCTTCTCTGACAACCCTTGTAATAAGTATTGTCAAAAAAAATTATTGAAGAAAAAATTACTGATGGACAATATGTTTATTGAATCTTGGTTAAGTTATACCCAAGTTGAGAATGGATTAATGAAGGAAAAGAATGGGCTTACAAGCCTACAGTATCTCAAAAGCATTCATTCGGTCCTGCACATCTATATGCAGCATAGCATTGTCAGGAAAATGGACATTTTTAATTACCACTATCTAATTCTTACTAATAAATGCCAACTGTTGTATGTCTGTGTAGGTGCTATGTGGTGTGTAATAAGGTCTAATAATGCAATGTCTGGGCAGTACAGTGGCACAGTCTTTATCATTGCCACCTCACAGTGCTGAGGTCATGGGTTCTATTCCAATGAGGGCTCTATCTGTCTGGAGTTTATATGTTCTCCTATGTGCTACTGAGGGTGAAAGCATGGAGATGGAGGGAGATTTTCATGCCTGTTCCTGTTCCATCATTGTCTCTTCTACTCATTTATACTTAAGCGCCCACCCAAGGATGACCCATTTTCTTCAGCCTTTACCAAGGAAATATGTCAAGATTAAAACCATACATTTTCTTGTATGTTCTTTTCTTACTTTGAAGAACAGTTATTCTTTTATATTTTAAAATTAATTTCAGTTTCTACCTCTCCTTATCTCAATTTTGCACCCCCAAAAATCTTGAACCCCTCCCCCCAAAAGTATTGCGCCCTTGGCTGCCGTCACACAACCCAGTGGATAATCCGGCCCTGTGTGTGTGTGATAGGTAATTTAGAATATACTCTCCAGCAAATGCTGTAAATGATGAAATATTTTTTGTACATTGCTATGTAATATTATTGGTGCTATATACATAAACAATAGCTAGTTTTTATAAGTATATTACTTATGCTGTACATCGCTATGTAATGATTGGTGCTACACCTGGATAGAATATTTAATTCTTGTTATCACCTAAAAAGTCTTATACATTGGTCAAGTAGCCTATATCTCTTCAATAATCTACATTCCTGTCCAAAACTCAGCTCTGAGCTTCTAATGATCATCACCTATCCTCCACTTACCAATGCCGATCACCTATCATCAACAATATAACTACCCACGTCCTCCTCTATGATTGCCAAGAGCCAATAACAAGCACAGTGCCTGTGATCATCAGCTGCTCAGAGTCAGTAACTAGCACAGTGCCTGTAATCACCAACTGTGTGCTGACCAGGATCTAGCACATGCCTGTAATCACTCACTGCCTGGACACAGGAACAAGCACAGTGCCTGTATTCACCAAATTTCTGGGGCCATGATCTAGCACAGTCTCAGTGATTGGACAGTCGCCTAAAACCAGTAACTGGCACAGAGCCTGTAATCACCAACTGCCCAGAGCCATGATCTTGGTCAATACATCTAATCACCGACTGCCTGGGTCCAGAACTAGCCTAGGGTCTGGATTTATCAACTGCCCAGAGCCAGTAACTAGCACAGTGCCTCTAATCGCCTGAAGCCAGAAACTAGAATAGTACTTTTAATCACCATTAAAATGTATAATCAACACGCAACCTTTTGTATCAAATGTACCCCATGTCTATTATATTTTAAGGGCTGCAGGCAGCTTTAGGCTGACCGATTATCCCTCACTGCAGTACAGTGTAATAGTATACAGTTAGGACCAAAACTAGGGCAGTGTGGCATGTGACATGGCTCAGGGTGCAAAGCTGGGGGGAGGCATTTTCTCAAATGTCAGTAAGGAATTGCTCACAAAGACAGCCAAAGCACCTGAGTCCCTCCCTCTGACCTCAGACAATCACGATTTCCCCTACAACACCAGAGAACAGGGTGTTTCCTCCCAAGTACACTAATGTCACTGGTATCATTGCGCACTTTTCATGCTAAGAAACTGAGGTGTCACAAAAGCTGATATACTGTAGGGGCATAGACTGTAATGTGGAGGGGAATTCCCTTGTATTTATGGACATATGGCATCATATATATGCTTTTGGGGCATACCTCTCAAGTTAGGAGTTATAGTGGGACACAAATTAAATGTGGAGGGGCACAGACTGGCTTACTGCAGTGGTATTAGGCACCCCTAATCCCATAAATTTGCACACTGAAATTATATTCTTGATCTCCTAATTTTTGGCTCTGATGTCCAGACCTGACTTAATCAATACACTTCAACTGTTTTACCTACTGTCAGCAGGCAAGTGAAGTAATGATGTCTGAAGCACAAGAAAGGTGTCTCTATCGTCACCAGTTTAAATATGTGTAAATAATTTGTCTCCAAAGCCACTGATTTCTCATGCAGCTGCCATTTGATGTATTGGGAGCAAGCGCGGGCTGGCAGATGTCAGCCCGGGGGGGCACATGCCGCATAGGCGGCCGCATCACATGACACGGGATGCGGCCGTGTCTACTGGTTTGTCACTTGCCTTGACAGCCGTTTTAGGACAGTTAGCTGGGAGAGTAAAAAATATGTTCAGAGCTGAATTGAAATGGCTCTCGTAGAGGACCCTCCTTTACAAAAAGATCTGGTGGGAAGTCTGCATCAAGATGGATGGGGGAAAGGGTGGGCACCAATGTTCTCTCTCGCCCAGGGCCCTAAGATGTCTAGTTGCAGCTATGTATACACAATATACTGCTTGTTGGTTTTTTTTGTTTTGTTTTTTTAAAAACAGATTTAGATCACAATTTATTTTATTTACATTTATAATCTCCAAAGTTTGGAAAAAGGAAACATGGCTTAAATAGTGAAACATACTTGAATGTGTAGGAATGTGTATGGGTGAATGTGTTACTGGTTATTTAAATGCATGCATAACTGCTTTAATATTTCAATATTTTCATTATTTATTACTTAACTTCTTGTTAGCACATATAATGCTTACCTTTTAAGGCTGTGTGCTCATTATTCTGACTGCTTTAGTTACTACAGGGAAAGAAAATAATTTTTAAAGTGGCATGATCAAATCCTCAGACCATTTTGTGGCATAAAGGGGATTACAAATAATAATTTGCTTAGTACTTGCAGTTCACATTGAGAATTATATCAAAAGATGTGCGGTGTTGTAACACACAATAAGACCTTAGGAGATTACTTATTAACGTGTCATCTTCTTGGCAGCTGAAAATTTTTGACAAACACAGCCCTGTGCTGTTCATGTAATGCAAACATACTGCTTTGCTTACACAAGATGTAAGATACACAGACCAGTAATATAAGTGGATCATTATGTTATTTTACTCATATAATGTGTGTATTACCCTTTTATCCTTCCTACATACACAGTGCAGTGAACATGTGCGAGATGAAAATTAGATTTGTAGGTCTGAGGAGAAAGAGGAAATTGTCATTTTAAGAGATATGAACTTTATAAAATGCATACTGTTGATGCTTCCTTTTCACTCCACTAAACCCTTTTCCATGCTAAGACTTAGCAATGTACTTAAATAAAATAAAGAAACGTAGTCATCATCATCATCATCATCATTTATTTATATAGCGCCACTGATTCCGCAGCGCTGTACAGAGAACTCATTCACATCAGTCCCTGCCCCATTGGAGCTTACAGTCTAAATTTTCTAACATACACAAAGACAGACAGAGAGAGAGAGAGACTAGGGTCCATTTTTTATAGTAACCAATTAACCTATCAGTATGTTTTTGGAGTGTGGGAGGAAACCGGAGCACCCGGAGGAAACCCACGCAAACACGGGGAGAACATACAAACTCCGCACAGATAAGGCCATGGTCGGGAATTGAACTCATGATCCCAGCGCTGTGAGACAGAAGTGCTAACCACTTTGCCACCGAAATTCTATGGCAAATAAAGTTTTTTAAAACAAGACACAGACATCAAATTGCGAGTCAGCTACAACTAATAGCAGTAACCAAACTGTGTATGGTCATCCGGCGCTAATCACTGGTCCCAAGTTATGATTCTTTACGATTGGCCAGTGCTCAATCTGGCGTCAGTGTGACTACACCCCTTCTGGACTCACAATGGTGTGCCCACACAAAGTAGGTCAAGGGGTCATGAGTTCAATTCCCGACCATGGCCTTATCTGTGTGGAGTTTGTATGTTCTCCCTGTGTTTGCGTGGGTTTCCTCCGGGTGCTCCGGTTTCCTCCCACACTCCAAAAACATACTAGTAGGTTAATTGGCTGCTATCAAAATTGACCTTAGTCTCTACCTGTCTGTCTCCCTCTCTGTCTGTCTGTATGAGTCTGTGTGTGAGTGTGTGTCGATATTAGGGAATTTAGACTGTAAGCTCCAATGGGGCAGGGACAGATGTGAGTGAGTTCTCTGTACAGCGCTACGGAATCAGTGGCGCTATATAAATAAATGGTGATGATGATGATGATGAAGGGATCCCCTACACAAAAGGACCAAGAGTCAGGTTACTTTGAAGAAGGCAGTGACCTCTGGCCAATCAGTGGAAGCACCGTAAAAAATTAGTCGCTGACTGCAAATGCCTTCCTGCTGAACTGTGCCTGCTCTGTATGGAGGACATGGCATAAACCTAGCCTACCACGAGACATACAAAGGGAGGGAGGGATTCTCTGCAGTGAATAAGAAGCCCAGCAAGCTCTGAGATGAGAATTTATGGAGTGACTGAGGACCCTCCCAGTGGATCCCATTGGCTAGAAGCTGCAGTGGCCTCAACCCCAGGGTGGGTAAGTACCTGACACTCGCATAAACACATGCGTTTAAGTGTGTTCGGCTTATGGCCTATCTTGTCATGATAAATGCAATGAAGATAAATATAAAGAGGACAAGGGTGAATTAGAAAAAATAATCTTGCATATAACAATACAGGCCCAAATTTGTGTGGACAATCCATTCTGTTATTCAGTCGTTGGCTTGCAATTGTTTCAGCTGACCAAGTGCACAATGGCTGCAACTTAAGACAATAGTATATTATTATTAAAAGGGTAAGGCTGACTTCCACTGTTAATCCAATTTAACGAAAACATGGGAGACCAGACAAGTACACTTACATTCTCGAACAGGCCAGTCCTCCTGGCAAATGCTAGAGTTGCCAGATTGCCAGTCCAGGCCTTGTGATAGATGTGGGGGAGGGTAAGTGTACATTTCACTTTGTTTTTTTTCAACTAATTCATCTGCATTAGAGAACATTCAGTAGAGACAGGAAAACATGAGAAGAGAAGATGACAGACCAGATTTAGAATAATGATAGCAGCAATAATAATTTACTTAAAAAATGTGTTTCTATAATAAAAATACAACCTTTAGCCTTATATTATAAAATGACAATTATTAAATCAACATAGTAAGGCATAGCAATAAAATGATTATACTATATAAGCTTATATACACAATCAAAAAATATTGTCAATACATTCCCTAGTTCCTTAACTGCACTGACAAGTCTGTTTTAGTGCCGGGTGCTCAATGTTTGTCCAACCAACAAACACACAAAATGTAACAGCTGAACATAGCCAAGTTCCTATGGGTTGGGTACGAAATTCCGATAGAAGAAATATCGACATTTATCATGCCGACACAAAAATGCCAACATGCTATGTGCCAGTGTTTATATTTCCTCCAACACAGATAAACTACTGACATTATGATTGATGAAAGTGAAAATGCCGACAGTCACAATGCCAACATTAAAACAGCAATGCCAGCAATGCTGTGAACCCATAGGGATAGGGCCCGCATTTTTTTTCGCACCCCAACTCTCTAGGGAATGGTTGACATTATGGCAGGGGGACCCCTTGCTGTGGGTTCCTCTACTATAGTGCTACCAGCCCCGGCTGGCTAAGCCTAGGGCTGGTTGAAAGACAATCGGGTGGACCCCACACTTTGTCACCCCAATTTTCCTCCAACCACCACTAGGCTGGCAGCGCTAGGGTTAATATGACTGAGGAGGGGGTGGGGGCACACTTTTTTTTACATTTATATATTTATTTTGAACACTGTTACTGCCGGCAGGTCCAGCGGCTCCATTGCTGCTAGACCCACTGACTTTGGCGTTTTAATGTCTTCATTGTGACCGTCAGCATTTTCACTGTTGGCAATCACAATGTCGGTATTTTATCTGTGTCTGGGAAATGTAAATACCAGCATTCAGCCTCTCTCCATTTTTGTGTCGGCAGCATAAGTGTAAGTATTTCTTCTGTCGGAAATATGACCACCACCGGTTCCTCCCATATTCAATTGTACACACTTATCAATCATTTCATCATTGAATGTTTGTTTAATGTTTGTAAATACATTTATATTGTACATTGCTTTTTGTACCTGTTATGAAAGAGGACCCATTTAGGATTGACTTCATTGGTAGTAGTTTGGCCAGCCCAAGCCAACTCAATCACACAAATTATCCTTTTTCTCATTATGGCTGAAGCATCATTCTCAGAAGATACAGAACATAGATGTACAAGTGAGAAGTCCTCATCCTCATTAAAAAAGCAGAAATACATCAGGCAATGTATTT
Source organism: Mixophyes fleayi (assembly GCF_038048845.1). Classification (NCBI taxonomy): domain Eukaryota; kingdom Metazoa; phylum Chordata; class Amphibia; order Anura; family Limnodynastidae; genus Mixophyes; species Mixophyes fleayi. Next base: position 113,600,820 of record NC_134403.1, on the reverse strand, counting down.
TTTTCTGTAAATAATATCATATAGTAAGACATACGAAGATCAATTTCAGCCTTGTTCTTCCCAAAATACCTAACCATTTTGTGGAGGATGTCCTGTGGCAGATCTGCTGGCTTGATATGTGCCTTTATATTTTTAATGTATTACATAATTGTTGTTATAAAAGATAGGTAGCCCAGTTAATAAACACTGGGATAGCACTGGTCTTACATATTTGTTTGTATACAGTACTAAAGTCAATACGATAAAATTAAATGTTAAAAAAAATTATTCTTTCAAAACATAATGATTTAACAATAGCTTTCTTGACAAGCAGGTGTTTTTCTGTAGGCAAATATTCTATTAGAAGTAGCAATATTATTTATAGCAAAAATGACCTCATATCTTTGCTATAAATACTTCAAATACTCAACAAAAGAAATGAAAAGAAAAAGATGAATGATTTAGAGTAACTAAGCTCCTCTATTGTAAGTGCAGTATGAAAGGCAAGAGAAGAAAGGGTCAGGTTAATTAGAAGATAAAATCTCAATGATGGAAGCAAGCTCATTATCATTTAAAAGCCTATTAATAAGGCAACAGAGCTGTGTGTGTGAAGAACAATGTCCACTACCTTTTTATCAGTTATTTTAAGTCATTTTTACAAGTTACGTAGTGACACTTTCTTATACCCTTTACATGTACAATATATTTTGCTTCTCGCAAATATGAGATAATAATCTCATATATTTTTTTTTTGCCTGCAGTGTTATTGCCACTACCATTCATTATATTTTTACGTTTATTATGCTACATGCAAATTAGTGTTCAGTTATTATATTATACACCAATAATTAATTTTAAATTAATAAGCAAATAAAAATACCATAACTAGTATACAAGTATGGTATATTTCATTATAGACAATTTGACCAAAAGCCAGTTTGCCCCCCTTAACATGTAACTATATTTTTATTTTTATGAAAAGATGAACACTCTATAATTTGCTATTGATAGTAATCTCTAGTAATCTCTAAATCTGTATTTTTACATGGCACAAATGGACTTACAATGCTTACTCAGTATCTATACCTATGTTTTGCAAATATAACCCATATCAAATCTTTATCTTTTAAATGAATTTGTGTGTAAAACATAAAAAGCATCTGTTCTTCAGTATTTACTAAATAAATAAAATGAATAAAGTAAAAATAAATATGGCATAATATATTTGGAGTTTATTGTGTAAATATGTATATTATAATTGTATATTATTCACTTTTTGCTTTCATTGAGCATTTGTCATCAGTTTAGGAGATTAGTGACTATAAATGTAATTAGAGGATCACTGAGTTTGTTTGTATTGCTTTATGATAATAATTTCTAAACATATAGGCTACATATACTATTATTACTATTATTAGTATAATTATTTTTATTATTATTATTATATCTGCTGTCAAATTGTGCATTATGCAAGGTATTGATTTTTTTTTCTTTTAAATAATTAGATTCTTAACCTTTAGCTTTAGTTTTGCTGAAACAATAGGTGGTTTAGGAGGATTTATATGCCAATGAAAAAACAGTCCTGTGAACCAGTAGTATATTGCCTTAAAGTTGCTGGCCACACATGGTGCTATCATGTCAGACAGTGTAGTCATTTTTTTTTTTACAAAGTGACCAATGGTTTTATTCTTGTAATCATGCTAAAATTAAATCAGCCTATGATTGTGGGATCATCACTGACTGCATTTATTGGGCACCAAGTGACCTGGTGGTTCAACGTGAACCACTATTACACTTAGTAGGACACTGAGCTGTTCTGGGTAAGGGTTGGAATCGTAGGGTTGAGATTATTAGGTACAAGTAAAAAAGTAAATTTTGGATGGGAGAATAGAAAGTGAAGTTTTGGGAAACTGGCACTAAAAGACATAATGGGAATTATCATCGGAGGAATCATAGATACCAGTGAGAGCAAACCCCCCCAGGTCAAAAGGGCAAAGTTAATATTTAAACCCTAACCAAAACAGGAAATTAAATAAAAAGCAGGAGACAGACAACCTCCACTTGCACTTTCCATTTTCACAGCATTTGAAATATCTAATATTATTATTATTATTAATTTTTATTTATAGGGCGCCACAAGGTGTCCGTAGCGCCGTACAGGGACAAACGAGTTACAGTACAAGGTGAGACAGCACAGTACAGTAAACAGTAAGCACAGTAACTCAGTAAGCTCAATGCACAGCTAGAGAGGGCGGGGGAAGGGGGAGGGAGGATCCGCAAACAACGGAGCCCAAGAAAGAGGGCATGGAAGAATGGGAGACCCCCAGAGGGGACGGGCGGTGGAGGGTCCTCGAGGAGGAAGGCTAAGTAGCTGGAGAGCAGAGTTAGGACTGGTGGAAACAGGAGGAGAGATGGCCCTGCTCAGAGGAGCGTACAATCTAAGGGCAATTATTGCCCTTAGATTGTACAATCTTAGATGGTACAATCTAATAAAGAGCAATTATTATTACATGTTGTTTTCTTTACCAGGGCGTCTTTACTGTATGATAGGTCCCAAACAATATTGCTGCATGCTGCATGCCTTTTTTTCTGGAATTTTGTGCAATTCCCCTGGATTATACTCTAAGGCTAGGTACATACTACAGAATTTTTCAACTAATGTGTTATCTACAACGATTTTACTACCAACTGAAAAAAAAAAGTCCCAATCAGCATGCCGATTCCTGTGTACACACTATACATGTTTTAAAAGATTTACCCTCAGGTCTGTGCTCTTCACCTGTCAAAACTGTCAGCTGAAAAGATCATGACTCTGTAAACTCTATGGAGATCCTGATTGTGATACACACTGCAGGATCGGAAGGCGGTTGGAGCGAGATTTTTAAACAGTACGACCAACGAAATGAAATGACGATCGGTACTTTGGAACGACACTTGCTCATCGTGTAAGTATACACACTAATGCAATATCGGGGCAAACGGGACAAACGGTTGCTTATCGGGTGTTTGGCCCGGTAATTGGCTGAAAAACCTGTAGTGTCTACCTAGCCTAAGACCACTTACCTAAGCTCACTTATTAACTTGTCAAGGTCGTAGTTGCTGCACTGAGTTTAAGTGAGGAAACTTCAGGTCCCATTAATTTAATCTATCACTACTTTGAAGCCTAGAGATTTGTTGCTACAGATTAAAAAATACTTCACCATTTCTTAAAGGGGATGGAAAGCCACGGTCACATTGTAATATTTATCAACATTGACAGAGGGACTCAGCAACAGAGGGACATATTTGCTGCCCCAGGAATGGGTTTAAGCGTCACTGTACCAGCTCACATAATACCCTAGGAAACCTTTGTTAGCCAGGAATGCACTGTCAGGCTCGGACTGGCCTGCAGGGCAGCAGGACTATCCACCGGTAGGCCCCGCCACATTATAGCCACGCCCCCTCCGTTGTTAGGGAGGAGCTAAGAAAACAGCTGACTCCCGACTTGCATACAATTCATCTTTTGGACATACACGAGAACAGGAAGGGACAGATGCGTTCCACAGTGGAACGCAGGCACCTTCCTCTCCAACAGTAACAAGCACGGACCACGAGAAACATCCTCTGATTTCAGCACACTGGGTACCCGGCCACCATCTCTATATACATCGAAACTGCAAGTAAACAAAGTTAAATTTGAAAGCATCGCAGCAATAACCAAGTGATATATGTGGACAGTGATCTGAATATTTATATTGTACTAGCAGAGACTTAAAGAAATACCAATTCCCATCTACTGGACTTGTATGCTATGAACATTATTTTATTGAGATATCAGTGACTGTGTTATATCTGGATCAATGCAGCATTTATACCCACTGCCATTTGCCTCCCAGTAGCTAGACTAGTCCAGGTCTATATACCTAGGTTTGTCTGATTTTTTATGTATGTTCAATTGATGCCATACCATATGTATGTATATAGAAATCAATGCCTCATAATATAAATACTGTGGTTTAATTGGAGTATTTTATTTGTCTATATTAATGTATTTTTATGTATTTTAACCAGGATTCAATAAATTGTGATAAAACTAACAATAAATGTTATCCCACTAATTGAACCGAGCCTCTTGCTCACAGCCTAATACAAGATATAAAAAAATACGAATTGTATTCAAGATAAAAGAATACAAATTTTATTACTAGCATTACACTTGGAATAATACATAAGTCAATGAGCGCTTAACTTTCAGTATATTATTAGTTCGTAGAGAGGGATAACCTGTGTTAATGCTGCTCTTGCAACAGTAGGGGTAGAGTGCAACTCCTCCCCCCCCTCCCTCCCCGTTTTTGCCAAACACTCCCGTTAAACACACTACCACACAGGTGCAGAGAGTCGCGTCTGGGCTCTCTGAACCTGCGCAGTAGTGTGTTTTTCACTTTGAGCAGGGCAGATGAGAGTAGGAGCTCCAGATATCCAACCGCCCAGAGGAGCATGAGCAGGTTAGTAACTAAGTGCGCAGTCAGCCTGTCATTTTAAAAGAGAAGGATGAGCACACTACATTCTTTATATACTACACTATGGTGCTAGCTGTCCTTCGTGCGCTGACCACTCTCCCTTTAGTGTCTGGTCTCACCTCTATCATGGCTGGCCACATCCCCTCTGGTGGGCCCCTAGTGTTGCAGTCCCCCGGTGGGCCCTTCATGCCCCAGTCCGACACTGGCTGCTGCTGAGTCCCACAGCTAATGAAAATAAATATTGTGATACAGTCAGGAGTTTCAATGTCCCTTTAACATCAGGCAATTTTGTCAGTGTGTTCTGCACAGAAAATATTTTTTCCACATTGAGTTTAGAGTATTTCTAAAGAGTCACAAAATGAAACTCTTTTATCCATAAGAATTGTGCTTTAAAATTTTTATTTCATTTAGATTATTCACAAAGATAAACTATTTGGCGAATTCTATTAAAAACATAATTTTTAAGCAGCTGTTGGCTGGAAGACAAAGACATGCTACTTCGTTTTTCCAATTAACTCATGCATATTACATAGAAAAGTCTAAAGAGCTTCGGAACCTGTCATCTGGGAGAACATACAATGTGGTTCTTTGTTTTCTGTAGGATTTATACAGCCATTTCCCTTTCCCAGAATGACAGATAAACATAATAAATGTAAATAGATGTTAAAGTCATGACATGAGAACCTACTATAAAAGGATGAAGCACTTGTCACAAAGCAAAGAATTTGCTGATAAAGTGTACTAGGTTTAAACCATACCTCGCAGATTTATGCATTCAATTATGTGAAAGGAGAGGAGTTGGAAGGACAATCTGCTATTAATTCAGCAGCTCAGAATTGGCTGTTCTCCTAGAAGATGAATAAAATGTTGCTCATATGGCAACATTCTGCCAGATTAAAAATGTCTAGTTTTGTTAAACAAAAAAGTAATGTGCTAACACTTATTTTATTGGGAAAATGAAGCGTGTTATGTCCATTCCCCACTATTTCCTTGTTGCAGCAACCAGTGCTGAGTTAAATAACTGATACTTCACATCATTAATAACAATGCCCTAGCAATTATTACTAGGAGAGAATGCTGTTCTGTGTTGGATAAATAGAAGGTCAGATGCCACTGTCCAATTGTATATTAAAATTCCATCTAGCCACATGACAAACTGTGATTGGATAAGATTATTATTACTATTATTATTATTATTATTATTATTATTATTATTATTTACATACAGATACATATGTAATAAAGAATAGATGAGACAATTAATGGAAAGTGGAATGAGTAGTTAGTTATGTGTTTTAATTTATTGAAATGTCATCAGTGTCATGTGCTGATGTCTCTTTGTAAGGCCACATATCTATTCTGTCAGTGATTTTTTTTATTTACGGTTAGGGAACAACATTTTTCCTGTGTTCATTAGTGTAACTTATGCTGACCACACACATGCAGCTATATCATAATTAATAGTTGGGTCAGCAAAAAAGCATCCCCCGCTAAGAAAAAAATAACCCCATGCTGATAGCATTGGCACTCATCCTAAACCCCTTGGCCAGTTGAGATTAGGGTTATATTAGTTTAGTTTTTGGTGCTACAAGTTCCAGCAAGCTATAGCAGTCATTAACTACTTGGGTATGCTGGTGCTTTTAGAACTGTTTAAACCATACCTCACAGATTTATGCATTCAATTATGTGAAAGGACAATCTGCTATTAATTCAGTAGTAAAAAATTGGCTGTTCTCCTAGAAGATGAATAAAATGTTGCTCATATGGCGCCATTCTGTCAGATTAAAAACGTCTAATTTTGTCAAACATAAAAGTAATATGCTGTCAGATGATGATTTAATGCTTGTAGAACTACAATTCCAGCATGCCCTGGCAGCCAGGGCCTTCCAGGACCTGCAGTTCCACATAGTAAACCATTAACCAATAAAAGACGTCAAAACACTAACCAATAATATAAACATGACAAAACTGTGTAAAATATCCTTCATTATAAAAAAACACTCACCCATTCCACCATTCCCATCTTTATTACTGTTCTAAATACATACAGATTTTTGTATTCTTTCCTGTAGTAATCCACCCGTAATCCATAAATAAAAAAAATTGTCATACAACTTCCTAGCGAAGTGGGCAGGATGGGAGCCTCCATGATGCAATTTGCTGTGAATTGCGTCATTCGGCTCCGCCCCCTTGTCCCATTCATTGTAAGGGTTCAATTAATTTCAATAGAGCTTCTATATGTAGCATGTGTGCTGTAAACACCATTGAAATAAATGCGCCAATGTAATATATGGTAGAAGCACCTACATTTTTTAAAATATTACTGGTTAAATCATACTTTTAAAAGCGATTGAAAACAAATGCATTTTCTAAAGGAAATTGTCATTTACCAGATTACAGTACTGGGACAATGAATACTTTTGATTTCTAGTGATTTTGATCAATTTTGGAAAGGTGGGAAACCCGTACATTAGTAAATCCCCCTAGTACCTTCTCTGTAATTGGTTATAATCACAGAGGCATAGGGACTAGAGAGATATAATAAAGGGATCATTGTAATTGTCATAACATAGTGTATCGTAATATCAAGGCTATGAATATTCTGTAGTGAAATTGTAATTATTAGCAAGCTATTAGATCATATACAGTAGTTGTTACTTGAGTTATGGAGAGCCACTGGAGTGTCCCGAATAGTTCATCCTCATTGGGTTTATCCAAGGTCGTATAATGGGCCACCTATTGCCTATCAGTGTATGTGTAAATGTGTTAATAAACAGGATGTCTTAACATATGCTACTTTTCAGAATGTGGAACAGACTCATCAACTTGTGAGTGAAGTTGCAATCCTACAGATGGAGTGTGTAGCGTCGGTGTGGGCAGCGCATGCGCAATTGACCGTGTCACTGATGTCCAAGAACACATATAGTGGCTTGCTTGGAGATGAGTGCTGGCGCCTTGCGTCATGCAGAGGTGGTGTGGGAAACAGAGTGAGGGATGCTAAGAAGAAATACAAGCAGAGCTTGAGAGAGGAAAGTGGAGAAAGTGTGAGCCAGGCAGAGAAACAGGAGAGGGAGATAGAGACAAGATTTGTCAGAGCCAGGAAACCGAGTTGGTGATTGAAGTAGCAGGGAGTGAGAGAAAGGGATTGAAGGAGAAAGTGAGGAGAGAGAAGAAGCAATTGGATGAGCAGGGTATGTGGCTGCCAGAATCCATACCTGAGAGAAGCCATGCTGCCAGTGGAAGCTGGAGACCAATGGGTGAGGTCATCTATTTTCATATTACTTACTTAAGTGGACTGAGTCTTGTACTGTTTTACTACTAGTTAGACAGGGAACTAGTTGGGAAACCTGAAGATTCATTTGTAAAAACCTTTTGTAGACTATGCTTTAGTACCAAGGGTATAATGCAGGGAGCTATAGATAGGAACATTTGGAGCTAAGGCAGTAAGGATGAAAGTGTGTAACAGCTAATTCGTTTCAGTGGAAAAGTATTACAAGTGTGAATTGTGACATAGATTACAGCAAAACGAACAGTGAGTTGTTTCATCAGAGTAAAAAGGAGGTAACTGCCCGTTTTACTACATGTGTTTCTGCATCCATATTAGATTGTTCATTTGTGAAGGAAAAGTAGTGTTGTTTATAGAGTCATCAGAAGAAATCTACTGTTCCACCAGGAAAAGATAATCAGAAGTACCATTACTTGAAATTCTACTTTAGTTAAGTGTTGGAGGAAGACTGTACAATTGGTTTATTCAGTCAATTGTGCATATCAAACACAGGTCAAGTAGAAAGATGCACATTTTTGCTACTCCCGGATACCACAGGCACGAACATCTATATTTATTCTTTAAAATGTATTGAATTATTTATGTTATTCTATTTGGAGCAAGGTTGAGTGTGATAACACTGCATTATCATAGGAAGTGGTTATGTGATTAGAGTTTTGTGTACGCTCTCAGCAAACTTATAGATAAATAGGCCAGAGGTACCTCTTATTGTGATAGTGAATAGAAGGTGGGAAACATACAAGTTATGTTTAAGTATTTGTATACTTTTTTTGCTATCTTAGACTATTTCTCTGAAAATTATTGTCTAACGTTTAAACTGTTTCCATTGAAATATACCGAGCTCTGGAATAACTTTTTACTAAGTAAATTTTTGATAACAAAACAGAATTGAAATTTTAGTGGTACACACATCAGCAAACGAACGTGACGATGTGGCTTCTAAAGACCAGCGTGGAGTCTTGAGATTTCATTTGTGTGTCTGAGGTCATAAGAAGGGGGTAGCAGGTTTCCTTAGTCTCCTTCTGATAATGTAGATCCATTCAACATTACCCAACAAAGATACTTCTGAATCCTGACTAAGGTGGAGGTACTTCACAGAAAATATCAAGGAAAGGATACTATTTGGTAAAAGAAAGTAAACATACTTCCCCCCACCAGACATGCTGTGGAAAGGGGTGTTACATCTTATTTTGTTTTGGTGATGCAACGTGAAATGGCAAATTACTATTAAATTATGTACAAAAACATTGCATACTGCTTTTAAACAGACCATTGTAGGAAATAACAAATACAGATGACAATAGATATCAGCTGAACAAAGTAGTGTGTGAGGCACTCCTGTCCGAGAGAGTATATCAATATAAAATCAACTTTATTGATGGTTACTTAAAAATGCGACATAGACAAATAGCTAAATCCCACCTGGATCGGTGAATTTAAAATATACAAGTGAATAGAATTGAAATATAGTGTAAGGAGAATTAAAAATGACCCAAAAATGGGAGCCGGTCAAATGTTATCAAAATAGAAAACTCGTACAGTATCGTAGTTATTAGTGATAACTAGGGTCTGGTCCTCTAATTATATAATTGTAATATGATAATTCATAGGACCATTAAGACCTGTTGTGAAGTGTCTCTCTAGATAGAGCCTTTAGGCATAGGCAATACACTCTGTAGCTAACATAGAATAATATAAATCTCACACAGATTGAGACATGGGCGTATATTTATATATGAAACGCTTCCATATAGTATTTATGTGTCTCTTGTCATGTGTAGAAAAAGGGGGAAATACCAGATATATTATAAAAAATATATGATATTAATAGCAAGCAGTTCCATATATGCTTAGTACACCATCAAAAAGGGGCATTACATATAATGGAATGCCTATAAGTGTGATGGTTACTTCACATGTATTTCCAGTTTGGATGTAAATAACCGGACAAATAGATTTATGTCCTATGTTAATACACGTGCCACAGTATAATACACCTTTATTATGAAAATGAATTCGATCTAATCTATTATACCATTATTGTTGGATTGCATTATGGGGTCATAATCTGCCAGAATATTAGCAATATATTGGCTCTCAAATATATCCCTTCATGCATTGGTATTGCAAAGTGTGTATCCAAAACTGGAAAATTCCAAATAGATCTTGCTAGATTGCATTACAGGGTGATTCTTTACCTGAGTGCTATCGATGTATCCTCAGATATGTCCCTTCATATAATAGTATTACCAAATATATGGCTGGGTTGTAATAACTTCCCTACAAACCAACAGCAACAAGGTTTTATGGTATAGAAGAAATAAAATACAGTGCACATTCCGGGCATGTGTAAGTATACAGGGATGTGTGTGGGCTGCTTGTTGAAGGTCCCACTTGTAATGTGTACCTCCTAATGAGACAGCCAGCGCTGCCAGTTGTAATTATCGGCGATGCTCGATAAAACTGGTATTGCCCCTAATGTAAAAACTAAAGTTAGTCTTCTATAGAGGAGTTGCCTATTGTTTAGCAATGAAAAATAACTCTAGATTAGCGAGACACAGTTGCGGGAGATCCCGCTGATCGGCTCCCTATTTCCGGGTCTGTGACGTCATGCGTGGACCTTGGAGCGGATTGGTCCATTCCCTTTTTTCAAACAGACCATTGTGTCAGGTCTTCATTAAATTCATTTTAATGGAACTATTTTTTCTCAGTGTTTTTATTTAGTACAGGACAAAACACTGCACACATTGGTGATAGCATTGTACGCACACCTGGGCCTGCACGCCAACTCGCCATGTATACAGTTGAGGCTCAAGCTCACTGGATGTTTTCTAATTTTTTCATGGTAGTCTGTGAGAGGTTTGATAGGGAAATTAATGAAGTGTAGGAGAAGGATAGATAAGGGGGAAAAGAGAGTAACAATGAGAATACAGAATCATTCAGAGAAAGAGTGCAGCACAGATTAGAGGGACAAACTAAGGTACTTCAGCACAGGGAAAGAAGGTGAGAGATAATTAAGCGAGTTGTACGTTGGGGAAGGCATACCATGCCGGTAGTCACAGGGATTATGGTAGAGAAAGTCCACTAAGTCATGTCCAGGCGTGGTTGAAAGGATGATTTTGGGCTCAAAGTAAGCCCAATGCACTCTGGGGTACACCCAGGGAGGTGATGGCAGACGTGAGGGAATAAGGAAACCCAGTTTATGTTGCTATACCAACTTCACCAGCCTGATGAATACACATGGTGAAGACACTTCTGGTCAGGGCACCATCTTGCAAGATGAACATAACTACAGGTATCCCACTCCTGGAAATTTGCAAATCTTGATAAGCACTTTAAAAGTGTCTTTCACATATTGCATTGCATTATGATCTTCAGACCAGTTGCCAGTTGCATGGATGCACTTGTAGACTATCCTTAGGACATTTAAATACTTTAAGAGTTTGAGTAAATTACACATGAAACAATGCAACTTAGTAGGTGAACAGTTATTATTAATCTTTTCTCTTAATAAACCAATCAAACCCAAGGCATTTGTCTTTGCTGTGCTCTCACCTCTCCTGCTGTGTTGGGATCAGCAGTGCTTCTAACTCTCAGTCATTGACATAAAGGGACACTATCTACTAATAAGAAAAGTGGGGAAGTTGAGAGTGTCTTACTCATTTAATAACATTGAAGATTTGGGACTCATAAAAGATTTCCTTTTTGTTGGTTAATGATGCAATAAATTGCATTGTACAAGAGTTTTGTTCTGTGCAGTTTGGGTCAATTTTTCTTCTTGCAACCTATTTTATAATTAATTACCTGAAGGAAACTGATTTCAAAGACCTAAATGTGAAAATGCTTTCACAGGCCAGCTTTCATGTACAATGCCATTTAACGTGACAAATCAGAGCAAAAGGCCATTCATGTGCATGAGACAATAATGAGCAAATATAAGCCACTTTTCTCTCTGGGAATTACACAGCTAATATTTAACCATACAAACAGAATCTTTATGTGTGGTCAAAAACGTTTGCACATCAAAAAACGAATCTAGTAATTAGGAACAATTGGTTAACATGTGTAGTCATATCATTATTATTTCTTATTTGTAATTATTCATTCTATAGCAAACACATTAGGAAGTATTTTGTCTTTGTTCCTATACTATTGTTATTGCTGTTGTTGTTGCTGTTATTATTGTTATTATTATACAAAACTAGCCCACTGCCTTCAAAGTATTTTAGGTTCTTCTTTGTGCAAACTGATTTCATCTGTTGGGCCCACAGCAGAAACACTTCCTAGGGTGCAAGCAATACAGTAATTTTAACACAGATTTCTAAGTCGCAAGCAAAAAGCCGGCGTTGAAGTATGATATTTGATTTGTGTTGTCAAAAGTTGGTCTCTAGTTCAGTCTTAAAAATAAAAAGGAAACAGTGTTCTATTATGACAGTAGTGCTTTGTGACATATTTCTATAAATAGTCTCTGACCAGGTATAGCAGACATTGCTATACTACCATAGACCACCACAGAAAGTAAGGTTCTAAGATGGTTGACAGCAGTTCAAAAACAAAATGACAGTTATACCGCTTTCATACTCCCGCTTTCATACTGCCGCTTTCATACTCCCGCTTTCATACTCCCGCTTTCATACTCCCGCTTTCATGCCCCAGCAATATCCCGGGTATCTGAACACGAGATATTGCCGGGCGGCAGAGGCTCTTACCTGTCAAATATCCGGGTAGAGCCTGTTCACAATGAACAGGGGTCTACCCCGGTTTCCATGGCAACATCTTAAGAGGAGCTCTAATGGGCTCCTCTTGTGATGTTTGGGGTTTTCTTTTTTCAAACTTTAACATTATGTCTGGTGAAACCCGGTTTGAAAAAGTGCAGGCAACCCGGGTCGGACCCGGGAATTACCCCACCAAAAGTCCCGTGTCTAATTCCCAGGTCAGCCGTCCCAGGAATTAGACCTGGAGTCATTCATACTGCAGCCTCGACTTGGGTATTAACTGTACTTCACAGAGTCCCAGAGCTTTCACTTTTACTTCATTGGCATTAGTGTATCCTGGGAGCAGTTTTATCCTCACACATGCCAATATGTTTAAAATGACAGTTTTCTCATAAAATAATGCTTCTCTAAAATCAGTATTTTAACAGTCCTGTTGACTATTTATAAGGTAGTATATTTCTATTGACCAATTCACACAGTAATTCTATAATATTGTGAAACTTCTACCTCAGTTTAAAGAACATCACATTGCTGACATATTACCAATCTCCTTGGTGAACTAATATGCAGCTGTATCTTGGCCAAAAAAACATTATCCCTCATTGTTCATGAAACCTTTAAACATCTCTTCTCACGCTGCTCAGGTCTCCCTGCGACTCAACCCTGCCAATTCAGTTTTATTTCCCCGTCCCAGATCTGCCCCTTTAGCTGGTCCCATAGTGTACTACATTAGGCTGGATCACTGGGCTACCTGCATTTTTTTCCCTTTAAAATAATAAGGCTACAAGGCTGCTGAGCTGAGTATCACCCCTTGGGCTAAAATTTGCCAGCCAGTCCCTGGTTAACCCTATATCTGTCATGACAGCAACCGCAAACAGCCCAACTTCAGAGGCAAGCCCTGAAGCACAGGAAGCGAAGCTGGAGGTAAGTCTTAATTGTTTAGATTAATTGTAAAATGAAATATTAAATGGTGGGTTATGCAGCACCTAATACATACATTTTGAGCTATTTAATTGCATTTCATTGGTCTAATATTTACTTGTTACTATTATCAAATTCATGTGGGCTGGGTTACAATTAATACTGGGTTTATATTTGAATTGTTCAGTCATTATTAAAGGTTATATATTAATTTTCAGGGGTTTATTTTTATCTGGTGGATTAAAATTTAATTTTGGAATTTTATTTGTGTCTCAAATAGAGTGACCTTTTTTTATTATTTAAAAATATATATATGTGTTAAAAAGCTGCAAAGAAAATTAAAACGGTTAGAGGCATAAATGTCTATTTATAAATGTTTAATGATAAGGCTTATTTTGCATTTCTGCTTTTTGTAGCAATAGAAAATCACTTATTGCCACAATTTATCAAAAAATTATTGCTGAGCAATACTAAGCTGCCTCTGAGATACTGGAGTGGAATGGTAAAGGTAAATTACCAGTTTGCATGTTCATTCTCAGGCTTTCAGTTCCATTTAGTGGAAGAAAAAAATATTTGCTAATAATAGTTAAAAATTATAAAATATACAGTACTGTGCAAAAGTTTTAGGCAGGTGTGGAAAAAATGCTACTAAGTAAGAATGTTTTAAAAAAATAGAAGCGGTTAATAGTTTTTTTGTCAATTAGCAAAATGCAAAGTGAATGAACAGAAGATGAATCTAAATAAAATCAATATTTGGTGTGACCACTCTTTGTCTTCAAAACAGCATCAATGCATCAATTCTTCTAAGTACACTTGCACACAGTTTTTGAAGAGTCTTGGCAATGAGGTTGTTTCAGACATCCTGGAGAACTAATCACAGATCTTCTGTGGATGTAGGCTCACTCAAATCCTTCTGTCTCTTCATGTAATCCCAGACAGACTCCGATGATGTTGAGATCAGGGCTCTGTGGGGGTCATATCATCACTTCCAGGACTCTTTGTTCTTTAAGCTGAAGATAGTTCTTAATGACATTGGCTGTATGTTTGGGGTCCTTGTACTGCTGCAGAATAAATTTGGAGCCAATTAGGCGCCTCCATGATAAGTACCTGCCTGTATTTCTCAGCATTGAGGACACCATTAATCCTGACCAAATTCCCAATTCCATTTGCTAAAATGCAGGGGTCAACACAAAGTAGACAGGGTTACCATACCCTTAGACACAACAGTGGTAAGCCAGGCCAATGACTGAGATGGTGACAACAGAATAGGTATTGCAGTGGTATGAGTTCCACCACAACACTTGCTAAATATGCTTCCCCACGCAAAGGCAATCTTTCCACTACCAGGGGTTACTGCCAGCGATTATGCTGCTATTACTGGCAGTTACCCCTGCTATTGGAGAGAATGCCTTTGCATTGAGAAACCTTTGAAGTGAGAAAAGCACTATAGATTTAATAAAGGACGTTCGTCCTTTAATAAATCAGCCCCTCATGCAAAATCTTCATTGAGGAATCTCTGAGCAGCATTGTCTCAAAACCCATTAGCGTATGCACTAATGGGGTTTTGAGCATGATGAATAAGACCCTTAATGTAACAAAAGTTTATTAAGGACACTTAGCACAAATTATTAAAATCAGAAATCAGGCACTTACCTGCCATCCTTATATTCAATGACAGCGTTGGATACGGTTGAGCTTCTGTTCGTCCACAATCACTTCTGATCTGCAGCCACCAGCAGTGGTTCTGCCGGCCACATCGCCTTACAAAAGAGGAAGAAGTAAAGGTGTAATGATGCTAGTGGGTTGTGGGGGCAGATGGGAGAAAAAGGAGGGGGGCATAAGATGAAGTTACACTGGAAGACATACAAATGGGAAGAAAAAAAGGAAACATCACCCATTATGTGGAGACAGACAGAAAAAACAATTCGGACGTGGAGAGAGAAACACATGGGGAGACACAAGAGGGAGACATTGGTATACATACAAAATTGTAGACAGAGACCTACACACAAAGATGGAGAAAGAAAGGAACAGGCACACACAATAAAGAGACAAAGATGAATGCACACAAAGGCAGGGGAGGGGGACAGAGGAGGGGAATAGAGTTACAGTTGCAAAGTGTTCAAAAAGTTTTTAGAAAGTAAAGTTTTTAGAAATTTAATGAATATGATATTATATGTTCAGTGCATGATCACAGATAAAGGAAGTGTGCAAGGTGGGGACGCATTGATTAACAACCACCTTTTGTCCAGGAGCGGGGGAGGAGTTCAGGGGCACACACACAATGTGGGGGGGGGGCAGAGATAGGGGGTGACAAAGACAGACACAGAATGGTGGGGGGCAGACTGCTACAGACATATACACCGGGTGAAACTAACAGAGGGGAAAATGGAGGAGAGTGCAAGTAAAGGTGTGCAGGAGTAGGCCGCGTCATTTCCTCAGTGAGTGACAGGAATAAAAGTGAGGTAGATGGGAGCAGGAGGAGCAGGCCGCTCCACTTCTTCAGATGAGGCCACTCACAGAGGTTGACGTGGGGGGCGTAAATGCGCATGCGCACAGAGTCTGGGCCTTTACGAATGGACGTGCTGACTTTGCAAGGGAACAGGCAGAGCAGTGCACAGCCGAGCCTGTCCAGCTTCTTTCCCAAATAATTGAGCATGGGACTGGTCCTGCGGCCCAAGCGGCCTCATGACGTCATGGGGGCCCATTGGCCTACCGGAAAAACTCCTGGTGAGGCCAATCCGCCCCTGAAAGAGGGGGCATGTGTGACTAAAGGTGCTGGCAGAGAGGGGGCATGTGTGACTAAAGGTGCTGGGCAGAGAGGGGGCATGTGTGACTAAAAGTGCTGAGCAGAGAGGGGGCATGTGTGACTAAAGGTGCTGGGCAGAGAGGAGCATGTGTGACTATAGCTGCTGAGCAGAGAGGGGGAATGTGTGACTATAGCTGCTGGGTAGAGAGGGGGCATGTGTGATTAAAGTATGTGGGCAGAGAGGTGCATGTGTGGTTAAAGCAAGTAGGCAGATGGGGCAATTGTGATTAATGCATGTGGGGAGAGAGGTGCCTCTGTGATTAAAGCATGTGGGCAGAGAGGTGCATGTGTGATTAAAGCCAGTGAGCAGAGGGGGGGGGGGGGCAAGTGTTATTAAAGCATGTGGGCAGAGGGGACATGTGTAATCAAAGCTGCTGGGCAGAAGAGGCATGTGTGTGTAATGCATTTTTCTGTAGGAGGGTGGCCTAGTGCTTTTCGCCTGCTAAACACGCCCCCAATGATGCACAGCCATGCCCCAATTGTATGATCACTCCATCTGTTTCGCAATTTTTTTTGCACTGACATATATCTACTGACTTGTCTCAAAATTTCTCCCAACTTGATACCTCCATTCTGCACAAGATCTGAGTCACTTTTCTGTTCTTATCACATCTTTTCATTCCTGGTTACAGAACTTTTTTCGGGCTGCACCCACTTTGTGGAATATCCTCCCTCGCACAATAAGACTTTCCTCTATTCTTCAAACCTTCAAGCGTTCTCTGAAAACTCACCTCTTCAGACAAGCTTATAATATTCTTCAACCACCATCTAAATATCCCTAAATTACCCTATTACCACACTCTGCACAGCTAACACAAGACCCTCTGACCAACATTGCTGTGTGACTGATCATACAGCCCACTCAATACTTTTTACCTTTGCATTCTAGCTGGACTGATATGCAATATAATGTAGCACTTACCCTATATCAAACTCCCATTGTCCCATACAGTCATGGCCAAAAGTTTTGAGAATGACACAAGTATTGGTTTCCACAAAGTTTGCTGCTTCAGTGTTATTGGACCTTATGGTCAGATGTTGCTATGGTATACTGAAGTAAAATTATAAGCATTTCATAAGTGTCAAAGGCTTTTATTGACAATTACATTAAGGTTATGCAAAGAGTCAATATTTGCAATGTTGACCCTTTTTTTGAAGACCTCTGCAATTCGTGGCATGCTGTCAATCAACTTCTGTGCCACATATGGACTGAGGGCCACCAATTCTTGCCTAATCAATGTTTGGAATTTGTCAGAATTTGTGAGTTTTTGTTTGTCCACCCACCTCTTTAGGATTGACCACAACTTCTCAATGGGATTAAGATCTGTGGAGTTTCCTGGCCATGGACCCAAAAGTTGATCCCTGAGCCACTTGGTTATCACTTTTGCCTTATGGCAAGGTGCTCTATCATGCTGGAAAAGGCATTGTTCATCACCATACTTTTCTTGGGTGGTTGGGAGAAGTTGCTCTTGGAATTGTTTTGGTACCATTCTTTATTCATGGCTGTGTTCTTAGGCAAAATTGTGAGTGAGCCCACTCCCTTGGCTGAGAAGCAACCCCACACATGAATGGTCTCAGGATACTTTACTGTTGGCTTGACACAGGACTGATGGTAGCACTCACTTTTCATTCTCCAGACAAGAGTTTTTCCAGATGCCCCAAACAATCTGAAAGGGGATTCATCAGAGAAAATTACTTTACCACAGTCCTTAGCAGTGCAATCCCTGTATGTTTTGCAGAATATCAGTCTGTCCCTGATGTTTTTCCTGGAGAGAAGTGACTTTTTTGCTGGCCTTCTTCACACCAGGCAATCCTCAAAAAGTATTCACCTCACTGTGCGTGTAGTTGCACTCACACCTGCCTGCTGCGATTCCTGAGCAAGCTATGCTCTGGTGGTGCACCGATCCCGCAGCTGAATCAACTTTAGGAGACAGTCCTAGCGCTTGCTGGATCTTCTTTGTCACCTTAAAGCCTTCTTCACAACTATTGAACTTCTCTCCTTGAAGTTCTTGATGATCCGATAAATGGTTGATTTAGGTGCAATCTTACCAGTGGCAATATCCTTGCCTGTGAAGCCCTTTTTGTGCAAAGCAATGATGACTGCACATGTTTTCTTGCCGATAACCATGGTTAAAATAATATTCCTGTGATTCTCAAATTTTTTGGGCATGACTGTATATTGTAAGCATGCGAGCAGAGCCCTCTTACCTCTCTGTCTGTATTTATTACCCACTATTGTCTTATTAATGTCTGTTCCCAATTGTAAAGTGCTACAGAATTTGCTGGAGCTATATAAATAAATGCTGCTGCTGCTGATGATGATGATAATGATGATTATGAAGGAGCAAACAAAGAATTTCCTAAACCAGTCTTCCTGTCCCTGGTTAGGATCTCTTGTTTCCCAGCCTCTTAGGACATTGGGCAGCTTTTAAATGTTCAGTTGCATTCTAACTGAGAGAGTCGTGAGCGACCTGGTTGCACTGACTCTTCTGTGGGAACTAGGGGGTTCTGGAACCTGTGGGACAACATAACAGCAGATCTTCTGGAAGACTCCTTCTGAGTATATTCCCTAAAACATATATCTATGCGGGCACATAGAACAGAGTGAATAGATCATCCAGGTTGGAGGGATAACTCTCTGGAGGACAATTCATCCTTGATTCACTCAGCCAGAAAAGTAGATGTTACCATAGAGGTGCCTTGCTGAAGCTCTAACAGACTGGTGGTAGCAGAAGACACCTGACTTGGGTCAACAATCTTCTTCTAGAATACGTCAATAAAGGGTGAAGAGGACCATAGTGGTGAGTCATTTTGTTCCCATAATGGAGAACCACAGGTGAGTATCTGAAACATTGGCTCTCTCAGAAGAGAAATTCCAAAGGAATAGATCAAACTGGAAGACACATTGATTTAGGAACCCACAACACATCTAAGGGTCACCGTCAAGTTTTCAGTAGTGGGAAAGCACAGGTTGGGCAATGAAGTACCCTCTGCAGGAGGTGCAGGTGATGAGTGCGAGTGCAACAGGGTGCTTCAGCGGGGAGACAAAGTAGTTTGGCCCTATGAGTGCATACAAAAGCAGGGACACTGCCTGACAGCTGAATAAAAGAGAACACTCTAGCTTTTCTTTCCACCAGCATTAAATCATCTCTTGTAAAGTTGAGTAACAAAGTAACCCTCTAGCCCTTCTTACACCCAAAATTAAATCAATAGAACCCATTTAATAAATATGCCTCTTTTCCCCCAACTGGCCCAACCATTAAATAATTAGCCCCCACTTTCAATATGTTGAGAACCCATATTGCATTATTAGCTTCTACAATATAAACTACATGGCCAAAAGTATGTGGATACCCAAACATCACAGTTTGCCTTGAAAGCCATTGGCGATATAAATTTCCCCTGCAAAGCCACCGATATCCGTCGACTTAAATCGATGCTTAATACATTTACCACCTTAGTTAAGTAAATAGCACCCACATTTAATCATTAGGTCTCCCTACCTGCTACTTAAAACAACCTATAACACCTCAACCAAACCCAACATTAAATTAATTGCAATCAGAATGAATATAAAGACCTATTTCCCCTCAAGAAATGTTGACATTAAATTAATAGTATTCACATTTAACAAATTAACATATCCTGCCAAAAAACAGTCAGACATTAAATAGTTTGCATTTATATTTAGTACATAGTTCTCTTTCTCCCCAAACTCATTCCCACATTAAATTAATAACCCCAACACAACCCTAACATTATCTAAATTGTACAAATAGTCCCATCACCCCATTATAAACCAGCAGGCGTCACTATGATCCCACTATTAAATGAAATAACCCCTGCCATCAAATCAATTGCATCACCAAAATTCCCTAAAATGGGAAAGAGACCTGGGTCACAATTTTACCACGATACAATGGGAGTCCATCATCTCATCAGCCCACCATATGACTTGTTGTTTAAATCACACCTAGATGTTATTTAAGTTACTGCATAGCCTTTATTCCACTCAAACAACATAAAATGTGGCCGTCCTTCTCCAAGTATTGCTAGCACAATTGTGGCGAGATTGGTGAAGTCTTTCATGCTTTAATGAGATGCCTGGTGGCCCAGTCCTCATGGACCACTGTTTTGACCCTGGTCAAAGATATCACCCATCGTCCACTCACCCTATCCCCAGATTTTCCCCTTCTCCTTAATATTCCCCCTCAAACTCCCACGAGCTCATCCATAGCTCGGTCCTGGAAGGGTCCTACACTCATATGTATACATAAAATGATCTCCAAAAGTTTAACTTATTCTATGGCTGCATCTTTCCCTCTAATGAAATGGTTTGGCTGGCAAGACTTAATCTCCGATAAATTAAAATTCTTTCCATACTAATCCTCATTGGGTCCTGTCTCGCCTTAGGTTCTCAACATTGCCACTCATTACTCAACCTATATTTAGTTTTCTCAGAGTTTGTTATGTTGTAGATGGTTTTATTGTATATGTTTCTAACCATACTATCTGTTTTATTGTAGCGAATGTGTTATTGCCCCCCATGCACCATTCTTTCCCCTTTGTCCCTCCCCCCTTCTTTTTTGCTTTCTGTAACCCTATATTTGAAAACCCTCAATAAAAACTACTGTTCAAAAAAAGCCCACCCCCAAGAGCCCTCTCTCATCCAATATTGCATTAAGACCCTTCGCCGCATTAAGAGGCTTCCCTCCATCATCCCCACACCCAGCCCCACACACTTACCTTCTTCCATCTGGCACTATACATTTCAGGGGCAGATATGATATCAGGTGGGGATGATGGCATACACAGAGGGGAAGGGAGGAGAGGAATGGATCTGCAAGATTCAAACCAGCATGCATTCAAATAGCTGGCCAGAGGAGAGCCTGTGAATCAGCCATGTTCCGGAGGGCAGTTTCAAGGCAGCTAAAAATTCCCTGCTAAGTGTTCACCTGACAATTATGAAGTACAAGTGTAGTACATATATTTTACATCACAGTGGCAATAACCAACTGTTTATTAGCATATGGACCATAGTTATACTAGTCTTTGCAGCATGACATTTTATGGGTGGCTTGATCAATGTGATTACTGATGTAACCATTGATATCATATAGGATATAGTGTGGTAAGTCATCAGTGAAGTGATTATGCTTAAAATGTTCTGTGTGATGTCATTATTTATAGGTCACAGGATTTATAGATGATGTAATCAGAAATTCTTTGGGGTGGGGCCAGTAAAGGTAGCGTACAACCTTCAACTATTTTCCTCTGGTATTTAGATTTGGCCAAAGGTTTTTTTAGTCAATATATATTATATTATTATCCATTATCCATTATTGTATTATATTATTCTCCAAAAGTTAGTTCACTTATATTTTATCTTTTTCAAACCATGCATAATATATATGTAGTGATACATACTTTCACTATTATGGTGTTTAGTAACCAGTTATTAAATGATAAGTAAGTAAAAAAAATGCAACAGTTAGAACAATTGCTATCTTCGTGCTTCGTGACTTTTCAAAATAAGTTGTAAAAATAGACCTACATAATTTCCATTGTGGATTTATCATCCATGATATGCTAAGATTTAAGGGAGTGCTATGATATATTTTATCCCCAGAGGCATCTGACACAGTACAGTTACATTTTCAGAAGACATTTGTTCTGAACTATATAAGGTTCCATTCCTGACATTATCAGCTCTCACCATGACAACCACATTTGCAAATTTTAATAAAATGGCAATAGTTTTAGCATGTAAATGATAAGCTATTAAGTTCTTAATGATGAAGAATAGAATTTCAAAGGGACACAATTTAAAATTAAACAATAGGGGAATAAAATGAAATATTCATACAAAACTGCATTTTATTTAAAGGGCAAAACAACAGTTTGCTTCTGTTTAGTGTAAAATGCATCATGGCCAAGACCAGAGCACCTTACCATCATCATTGTTTGTTTGTAGGTTACCACAAAACGCTGCAGTGCCAGTGTCACAATTACAAACTGTACAAAATACAGATTGCACATAAATACAGAAAACTTACAAACAAGGTTGGCATAGAACAGCTGATGACAGTCTAAGTTATATCACTGGGTATTTTACTTATCGAAATATGTTTTCTACTATGATTATTTTCTAGATCAGAGTTTAATCTACTGCCTTAACCTTGTGTCTTTGAGGATTTTTTTTCTGAAACAGCTACCTTTGTCAATGATATAAAAAGTAATATATTTTAATGTAAATTCAAATGGAGCAGATAAAATGAACCAGTATTTTTACTCACCGTGATTGTCTTCTTCCCCTAAAACCTGCATTGGAATAAACCCTGCCTCCCGTGAGCGGTCTGCACTGGATAGCTTCACTGGCTGCTTATGAGAAAAGTTATGCTCCTGCTTCTGCAGATAAAAACATGAATACTGATGGGAACATATAGGAAAACTAATGCACAAGTAACTGCATAAAGGTCCTGTAACGCTTACCAACCCATACTATTCTAATTGTTCTAGTATCATTTAAAATGAAAATAAAAGGAACGGTCTGATTGAATCCAATAGCTAGAACAAATTATGCAGTCCCCAGTGCACCTGTTTTCATGTTCTCCGTAATGAGATGTATGATTTATAAGCTTTATGTTTGGACCTTTCTTGGAATAAAAGCATATTCAATCAGCTTTTATTGGTGTTTTGGTTAGAGATAAGAGAATCTTTTATAACTGTTCCGTGAAAATATTCACCTCATCCCACTTTTAGCATGTTTACCACAGCAACATGGTGTCAGTTGCAGGAGTGTAAATGCTGCTGCTGCCACCACTCTCCCGCATTGACATTTGGAAATGCTTTCAATTCTTGATAATCACTTTTGAATATTGTGTAGCTGCTGTACCACCTCTTTGCCGGTTTCTCTGGCTTCGTCCTTCCTGGTTAAGGGAACAGAGCTAGAACAGGCATATCACAGCCAGTAACAAGCATGGCCTTAGTAAATTTCTTCAAAACAGTTTTTACACACAGGCCTGGATGCAGGCAACCCAGCA
This sequence comes from Mixophyes fleayi, assembly GCF_038048845.1. NCBI lineage: Eukaryota > Metazoa > Chordata > Amphibia > Anura > Limnodynastidae > Mixophyes > Mixophyes fleayi. The sequence goes on along the minus strand of NC_134403.1, from coordinate 113,577,568 downwards.
TCTTCATCAAACCAGGCCGATCCTCTTATCTGTGCTGGAGCGTCAGTCTGGCTGATTTGCATACTTTTAGAGTTAGTTAAGTGGCAGAGGAGTGTGTTCCCCAATCTGTCCACGTGCAGTTAGCTGTCTGGGAGGCTTGACACTGGCTCTTTTAAGTCTGGGCTGGGGGATCTAATCTCTTGATATTCTACCCAGACTTACTTCCAGGACTTTACCCAAAGGGAATAGTGCCATCACTGAGCCAAATTTGGCACTTGGAGGTTTGGAGCCAGATTCAGGGAGCACAACCTGGAATCTTTGGAAGCTAGAGATTATTCAGCTCTGCTGTGGTATTTTTTCTTTTTGGGACTAAATGGAAGCAATGTTCCTTCCAGGTTCATGAGAATTCATCCAGTGCTACTGAGAGGACTCAATAGTAGATCAATAATACAATGCCAAATGTTAAACAATTACGGTACATTCTTTTGAATTGATTTCAGATAATGCAAATTAATTTCCAGCTCTGCTTATATATTGATTTTCCAGTTAGTTAGATCAAAACTGTGCACTCAGAAAGGCAACATGCTTAAAGGAATATGTATTCAAATGGGTGTTAAACCTTAAATAATTAAGTGCTTCAACAATTTCTTTTGTTGTAGTAGTCAAAATATTATGCTATTACAAAATCTACTTTGTGAAGACAATGTCCAATGTTCTAATATATATTTAAATATATTTATACTTTTTTGACCTTGTGAAAATCAATCTATAAAGAGCAGGATCCTTTCTTCCACTGTTTCATGTCTACCTCCTTCGTATGTACTTATCCTCTCTATGTCCAGTTGTATTTTGTATGATTTGTAACTCTGACTATCCGACACTGTAGAGTTCTGTGGCACCTTATCAATAAAAGATGATAATGAAATCCATTCCAAATAACTTGTAGCTTTGATATATATATATATATATATATATATATATATATATATATATATATATATATAAATATATATATATATATATATATATATATATATATGTGCCTCAACATAATTATATATTTATCATATTTGTTTCTGACATTTATAAAGTATTTAAAAGGCAAGAAACTATGAACATGTTTCATTAATTTACACAAACTTTAAAAATATCATGAAAAAAATATATTAACAACAATCAAAAATGTTATTAATGATATAAACACATTCAGCTTTTTTCTTCCTAACCGTTCACAATGTTTGATGTTCTGAGGAAGTATAACTATTTAAACTAAAAGTACCACTCTATAGCATAATGCGGCCACCATCATGTTTTTCTCTAGGGATGATTTTGCTCTAGGAATATTTATCTCCTTTACAGATATTTATCATATTGACATGAAAAGTTCCATTTTGGCTTTATCAGACCACAAGATTGTCTTCCACATATGTGTTGTATGTGCGATTGCATCTTAGATTCTCGATGTCTGCAACATTAATTACTGAGACTGTGTGCCATAATGAGGCCTTTTTTCTCTTGGATATCTTTTCTACCTTTGCTCTGTCAACCACTCCCTAGTCTTTCAAATGCTCTTTCAAATGATCTGTGATGTTCTCCTCTTCCTGTTTTTATCACACCTTTCTGACCACTTGCTTTAATTAACTCATCTTCCCCTATTCATCTATACTGGAGTACACTGAAGTAGAATACTAGTCTCCAAAGAAAAGTAACATCTTACTGCTTAATCCAACATCACCTTAGTGTAGACGTACCTCTTTTCTCTTAAACCCACTCCCTCTGCATTAGTCAATTTTTCTGGGAAAATAAGGGTCCCAGCACTCTATAAAGATATCCCTTTCTTCTTTTCTTGGCTTAACATTAAACCTCACAAAAATTGGATGGATGTATTGTAATGCATACCAATAAATATTATGTTTTATTAAATTTTTCGTGCCCTTCACAGGAATATAATTTTTTTCTCTTTTTGCCAGGAACCCAGAATTAGTCAGAGAATAAAGTAAAAAATAAACTGGTTTTATAATTTCATGTTCTTGAACATCCTTCTCATCCTTATTTGCAGCTTACTGTATTCATTCTTCAAGCCCACCACCTTGAAGTAGCTTTTTAGCTCCACACTCTCCTTTATCCTCCACTATCATATTTAAAAATATTCTTTTTTTCCATTTTCATGACATCACTAGAATATAGACTTTTTTTAAGCCCTAAAGACATGTTCACGGAACCAAAAACTAGGATAATACATCTCAACAGTTACAGCACTGAAAAATATTATATTAATATGAACCAGGGAGAGTGAGACAGCCTAAATATAGGGAGTAAATTACCAATTCAATTTACTAAAGAAAAATGAAACCGACAAATAGAGCACTCAATCGCTAACCCTCAGATCTCATAAAATCATATTAAAAATGTGAGTGATTAAGCTCAATATTTGTTGATTTATTTTATCTCTAGAATATGTCTTTCTCACATCACCAACTCTTGATCCATGTCATGATACCACACCAACTCTATCCATGTCCACATTATTTTCCACCATAACTAGTGTAATCTCTGTTTAATTGACATGAGATTGAAGTTTGCTCTTAACATTGAGTGACACTGGAAGTACACACTGTAACGAACTCCCAGCCTGTCCCAGATACAGCAATCTGAAATGCTGGCCATGACTGGTGTTACCTTAGTTAATTAACAATGAACACACATTTTCTGCCACCACAAAGGATTTATTATGATGTCCTTACGTTCACCAGAACCACTTATTAATGTACAATTAACACACTTAAATCACATACATATGTTGCATGAGCCTCCCTGGACTTCGTAAGTTCACAAAGAATCATGGAGACATACGCTAGATTAAATATGTTTAATCTGAAAAATATTTGCAAGGCTTATTTACAAAAAGATAATAAACAGACATACGATAGGTTGCATACAAGTTTCAGAAAATGAAAAAAGGAAATGAAATCAGAGTACTACTTACGAGGTAGTCTTGCTGTGTGTGAGGGAACACAAAGAAAGGGATGGGACATTTCAGTCTTGATAGACCCCTAATGAAATGGACAACATTTTAATTTTCACCTTAGTTAGATTGATGCCCATAATGACACAGGGCTTCGAAGTAAATCATGGATGTCCTGAGACCTAGCATTTTCAAAAGACCTTGAATTATCACCTCTGCTCTTCTGCTTAAGTAGTTTACAACTCCCCCAAGATCCTATTTCTCCCTGGTCTGGCTATTTTCACAAGACTGTTGACACTTGCCTAGGTCAGACTTAGGTCAGTTAACAAAATAAACTTGGAAAGGATACATAAAATATTCAGAGAGTTATACATAAATTCAACAGAAAATACAATCAATCATTAGATATACTACATTTCGTCACACACACTTAGGGGGGAATCTAGTTGCCCAGAAACATCTTCCCCAGCCTGGGTCCTGGACCACCTTATTCCCGGATGGTAGTGGTGGGGTTTCCAGGCACTGCTCATGATTAAAATGTTGATGTAAATTAATTTCCTGTTGCCACTGTGAATAGCACAGTATGCTTCCTGGAGGCTGGCCATCCTCAGGACTAGCCAATTTACTGCATGTGGCCAATGATCATTCAGATCCATTCCTTTCTTTCACTCTGCATGTGCCTGCCTTTCTCCTCTCTACCCTGCGGACTTCATGTTACACGAGGTGTGCACCACCTGATCTGGTCAAGAAGCAAAAGAGGCAGACAGAAGGTAAAGTGTAGGGATAGGAGGGTAGCTATTAATGTAATGTGGGTGGAGGCATGAACTAATAGCTTAATGGTGGAGTGAGGTTGGAGGCTTATCATTTGACATTTGTGATTATTAATTTATTGATGAGGTGATGCTGGGGGCTACTTATTTGATGGTGAGGCAATGGGACTATTAATTTATTGCTGCAGTGGTTTGATTGTTATTAATTGAATGTTGGGCTAATTTTAGGAAGCAGGAGAGCTGTTATTAAATGTGAATGCTAATTATTTAATGTTGAGGCTGTTTGGGTAAGAAGTATACTTATTTATTAAGTGTCAATGCTAATAATTTAATATCGGGGCAGGTTGGGCGGATATAGGCCTCTTTATTGAAAATTAATGCTATTAATTTAATGTTGGGACAAGTTGTTATGTAATTAAATGTGAATACTTGATTTGAAGTCTAAACATGATTATATATTGTTGGGGCTGGTTGGGGGGAGAGAGGCCTAAAGTATGCATCCAGTGCTGTGTCCATCTCTTTTGCAGCGACACACATGACAAAAAAGACCCCAGAGTATTCATGTAGAGTATGGTAGCTGGTAACCAGGGCTGGGATTGTGAGGTAGTTACTACAAGGCTCTGTGTTTACCAGGCTATAGCTGTAAAAGTGAGTAACATAGATTACAATATTCTAAAATAGAAGAAAATAACATTAGAGAAAACGTATACTATATATTTACCCTATATGTGTTTTCTGGTGTTGAAAATAATCCATGTGCATGCAATTAAAATCTTTTATGGTTTCTGTTGACATTATGGTAGATTTAATAACAACCTAGAATGTAACAGGAGTATCAGGTTCACACAATACCTTAATAGAAAATATTGATTTCTTTTCAACAAAGAAAACATTAATTTAATAAATTACATATTTACTTTAGACTCATTAAATCATCAGGCTGGACATATTGCACTTTACAATCAGTCAATATTTACCAGTTCAGTATTAAGATATAATGCAGCTGTTCCAGGAGCTCTTTACTTCAGACTATGCACACACTGGTGCTACCAATGTTTTTCTTAATGCATTTTAAAGCGCAAGTAAAAATGCATTTAAGCCGTATTGCATCTATGTACCTGATAGATAGATAGATAGATAGATAGATAGATAGATAGATAGATAGATAGATACATAGATTCAGTGCTTTTTTTGAAAGTGTTTAAATAACGCACATACAAACAAAAATATGTATGGTCTCATTTGTTATAATGATTTACAAGTTTATATCAATTTAACTTGCATTTATTAAGAATTTTAAATAAATAATTGCAATGCCATTGGTTATGTTGCCTTAGACTTAGGGGTGAATCTAACTAGAAGGGGCAATTTTGCATCTTGGTAAAACCAGTTTGAGCTATATAGAAGGCAAATTTAAAGTTGGGGGGGGAGATGCATCCCAGCTGAACTCTAAATCGTAGATTAAAATTAAGATGTCCAGTATTTATGTGCTAGGCTAAAGTAGACCATATTTTCCTTTTATTGCAACATGGTTTGTCTAGGTGAAAATGTAATTTCTCCAAACATTTAAGTTTTCACTGTCTGGATACAGCTACGTTAGAGACATGGTCATGCCACGGCAGGCGTGGTCACAACAAGCTTGACATGGCTACCTATATTATAAATGGAAGTTACTATACACAATATACAATAACAAGTGTACTATAAATGGGAGTATTTACTCGTATTATATGTACTAGCACTGCCAGGGCCGGACTGGTCATCTGGCCCTTCTGGCAAATGCCAGAAGGGCCAATATATATATTCTCTCTCTTGTGGTAGTTTCTCAATAACATACAGTTAATATTACTTAACATTACATGAACCCGTGATTCTTTGCTATAAATAAACATAGGCAATAAGTATCTCCAAAAATGCACTAAATGTGAGTGCAAACACGTGGTAACTTAAGTTACTTTTAACACATGATTTAGTAAGCAAATACATACATATCTACATGCATAGATTACAGGGTGTAGAACAAACAATAAAAAAAAAATATATATCCTTGTCTAACTAGCAAATTGCAAAATGTAAATATTGATTGTTAAGCAACTTATTTACAATTGTTTTCTGTCATTATCCCCTTCAATACCATACCTTCAATACTTTACCAGCTGACCCATGCTCATAGATTTGTGGTATGTTGAAAAATATTATTTTCCATAATTTGTTCCTTGGATACCAAACAAAATGGCTCCTTCAGAAAAGATACAGGACTGTTTTTTTTGTTTTTTTAGCAGCCACAAAATTGGGGAGTGGGAAGGGGGTTATAAGCAGTTTTCCACTACTGCAGAATACTTCAAAATTCGGAGTAGTGGATAACCGTTAGCATCTACTCTCAAAGGCTTCAAGCGTTCCCTTAAGACTCATTTCTTTATTCAAGTCTATCAGTCCTCCTCCTTACTTCCTTGTCCTGGCTCTCTCCCCCAGTTAGTATCACCCTATTTGTGTCTCCCTCTTTCCTTTAGGATGTAAGCTCTCATAAGCAGGGCCCTCTTTCCTTGTGTGCTCCTTCTACTGTTCCTTCACCCTCTGTACCTCTTGGCCTGCGTCCCTAGCCCTGTTCTCCCTGTTTTCTTAAGCTTTGGCCTTCTTCTCGCTGATTTCTACCATCCCTTTCACTATCTGTCCCGCAGTTAATCTGATTTTGCTTTACCCTGTCACCTGTGTTTGTATATATTTTTGTATTATGTTGTGTCTTGGTTCTGTTTTCTGTATATGTAATGTACGGCGCTGAGGACCCTTTGTGGCGCATTATAAGTCAAAGATAATAATAATAATAATAATAATAATAATAATAGTGTCACACACCAGCTTTGCAACGGGCTCTGGTGAAGACCGGTATCACATTAGACTCCACGCCCTGGAATAGTGCAATCTTGTGGTTGTAGGATCAATCCTTGTGCTTCGTAATATATAGTTTATGTTATGCCCACACAGTTTTAAACAGGTAATATGATAACACTGTTTAGTGATAGTAAATAATGTGTTCCTTATGTTACTTTTGTCACTAAATTATAAACAATTGGACCACTTTTAATATCAAATAGCAGTGATACAAAATAAAGTGCAACAAAATATCGTATTGTCTGCATATAAATGAAATAAATGTTAGGCAATCTTCCTTTTGTTTAAACCTTACAAAACAGTCTCATAGTACGAAGTTGTAACATTTGTAACATTTCAAAATGGCTCTTGCCTCCATTGCTAGACTTGCAGACAGCTGCTGACAACCACAGTTAGGAGGAGGGGTCATTTTGAAAACTACCAATGTTGTAGCACTTAAAAAAAATCATACTTCATGAAGTGTTTGCACCCTTTTGATTGCTCACACAGGGCCGGTGCTAGCATGTCTGGCACCCCCCCTGCAACAATAAAATTGTGCCCTCCTCTTGTATAAATTATTTTTTAATTCAATAATGCTTTGCTTCTTTTAATACAAATCATATAAAAAAATGAACTTTCTGTCCAAGTCTCACCATCTATATCATTCCCCAAATATTGCTAGGAAGATATGTAATCTTTTTCAGAAAAAAGTGTCTCAGCCAGCATACCATAGGCATGTCAATATTATGACAATATATTATTCAGATAGCAGGAACCGGTAGTATAAGGAGCAGCGCTTTTAGCCAGTATATACATTTAATTTTTAACATTAAAGGTACAATAAAATGTAATAATTTCACAGCTCACTTACAGTGATGTAAATATGATTATTATATACAATATTAATAAGGACACTTATACAATAATATAATTTCTCCATAAACTCACAAGATCATAGAAATTGTAGGAGTGGGTAAGAAGTTATTGTCACTTACTTTTTAGGCGTCCTGGATGCAAGTCTCCACCACTCTCCCTCTCCAAAGCTTCCAAACTTTTTCGGTCTGAGGCACCATTAGAGTCTCTATCATTTTTTCAAGGCACCCCTAACATAAAAGGTTAAATAGTGGGGACAGTCTCCTCCTTCATCACACTCTTCTCCTTCATAAACATATGCCCCCTCCTTCAGTACACTGTGCCCCTTTATCACCACACTGTACCCCCTTCATCATCACACTGCGCACATCATGCTCCTTTTCTGCCTTTTAGGTCTCCCCACATTTACAATGCGCACATCATGCTGTTTTTATGTATTTTATGAGCCCCTTTCTCATTCTTTTTTCCCCTTGCCTTGTTTGTCTCCCCTTTCAAGCTGTGCCCCTTTTTTCTTTCATTTTCTCCCCCTTGCCTTTTCATGCTGTGCCCCTTTACTTATTATTTTTTTCCTCCTTGCCTTTTCATGCTGTGCCTGCTGTGCCCCTTAACTAATTATTTTTCTCCCCCTCATGCTGTGCTTGTTGTGACCGTTTACTAATTATTTTTCTCCCCTCATGCTGTTCCTGCTGTGCCCCTTTACTAATTATTTATCTCCCCCTCATGCTGTGCTGTTTTGTCATTTTCTTTCTCACCATTGCTTTTTTTTTTTTCACTTTCTTTAAACCTGCACCCCTTTCTCATTCTTTTTCTCTGGCTTACCTTTCTATTGCCTCCTTTGTTATCTTTTGTCTTCTTTTCTAGTCTTCTGTCGCTGTCGGCGATGCTCCTCTTCATCCGCTCCTCACTGCTCCATCTGTTATGAATGTTGGGCGCGACGAGAGGGATGACATTCAATGCAAATGGAGAAGGGTGGAGGGCGCATCCTCGTCGGACATCAGGTGTTTGATTTGATTTTTTATGTATATTTCCCTTCTAATTCGTTGTGCAATAAAACTTTGGTGCTTATATGGATTAAGCAGGCAATATTCTTTATATATTATTACTCATAAGAGTCAGTAGCTGCAAACATATTAAAAGATAGATCTAAAATAATTAATTAAAACCTTTTCAATTTTAAAATGGTTATCCAGAAAAAGACCCAATTCATATACACAAATATATAGAGAGCAGCAAGTAATTTATATCCGTCTTTCACTAAAGGAGCCTTTGCTGAGACTTTCAGAAACTGGTGGAGAAAGACTTTAAAAAACTACCAGAGAAAGTACAAATAAAACAGAATATATCCAGTGGAGAAATGCAGGCCTTGTAAGAGCTAAAAGGAAACTAAGAGATTATTACAAAAACCAGCTGATAAAGGGGGGAACAGTGATCATGAATAAGTAGTACTTAGTGGCTCTTGGTCCTTTTGTGTGGAGGACCGCTTGACCTGTTTTTGTGTGGACACGTTATTGTGAGTTCAGAGTGGCCATTTGTTTCTCTGACGGCCATTCAGTAAAGGATGATATCCTGGGTCAGTGGATTCTGAGCCAGTTGGCCATCTACTTGGTTGGTTTTCAAATGGTTTGTTTAGCTGAGTTTGCATTTTGCTTTTCACCACCAAATTAATTATAATTAAAAAGCTGACCTTATTTGCCAAATTTATATATATGTACCTGTCGCTATTACATAATTGTTTTAGAGTGATAAGTTTAACAGGTAAAAGATGTTTATTGTTCAGTAAAAGGAAACATCAACATTATGCAGTTTATCCAAAATTTTCTATAGCAACATTCATCTGAGTTACTGGGACCATTGGCACTAAATTGTTTGTTTTTTACTTCTCTCCAGCTGGAAAAGGACATAGCTGATATAGTCTTCTTCTCTCTCATGGGATATCATACAAAATGTGCTGATGTTATCCTCTGTACATCTATTATTGAACCCGCACAATTATACCAATTTTGGCTGTTGTTCCAAATCGGTAAAAAAAAGTCCACGAAAGCTCTGTATTTTATGTCAGAACAGTGAGCTACACAGAACGGTAATTCCAGTTCAGACAAAGCAATAATAAAAAACAAAGCTCCTGTAGGGTTGAAGAAGGACAGACTAGCACAAGTACAAGGTCACAGACACAATGCTTAAAGGCTGCTCGGTATGTGAAATGCTAATACATAATGAAGTGGCCACGGAGAGCCTGTGAAAAGATTTGTGGTGCCTGGAAGTATAAAAAGTTCCAAAGCAAGAAAAGTAAAACCTTTATTTATTTGATATGTCTGTCTCATATACTGCCATGGGAAAACTGACACATATTATTAGAATCAAAATACATCTGGAAAAATAAATTATTTTGCATGTGTTATTATTATGGACAATGTAACCCTTTTTTCCTCTGTATCTCACTATAAAAAAGTAAAACATTTACTTTAAAAAATATTTGTTCTATTTAACACAAGCACTAAGAGACAAAACTGCATCTTCCCTGACGCGTTTCCTGACATTCATTGTGTCTGTCTGAAAGATAAACCAAGGTTTTCTACTCTAAGCACAAAAAGATAAAGAAGATTATTTATTATTTTAGTACACTTGGCGTAGCTGAAGCACAGCTATGTTCAGAGCTCCTTCTAATTAAGGCAACACAGAAATACAAAATAAAATATTAACTCTAAGGTATTTAACATTTTTGGAAGTCCTTGTCATAAAATTAATTAAAATAATTATGGATATAGTCTAAATTTAAAAGAAATTAAAATTCATGTTTCTTAGCCCCCTTCACCATATCCTACTTCCTAAAAAAATCAAAATGTTATGCAATCAGTACAATTATAGTAGTGTATTAATTATTTTTGTGCTTGAGCCGTTGCAGACATTGGTCAAGAATAGTTTTTGCTACTGAGAATATTCTTCTAGCAAAGCTTATTGTCCCTACAAGATACGGTATCTGTTAGTATGACTAGGATAATAAGATAATAACATGACAGTCTTGCCTCCTTTAACTTTTATAAGGATCTACATAGTGTACCCTATATGGAATTTGATGGTACATCATGGATTACTGTTAAAGAGGTTGTCCACTTCTGGATAACTCCCACTCATTAGAACCTTAACCCCATGTAGTACATAAGGGTGTGAGACCCATCCCCAGGAAGCTGTGAGTTGTTTCCCATTGTAAACTCACACAGTAGCAGGATTCAATTTTTCTCACCTTCTTCAGCATTGAATGAAAAGCTTTATTAAGGATAGCTAAAACAAAGCCATTGCTCCAGTGCTGTGAGCTCATAGCACAAATCATCTCTTGGCTTCTGGAAACCCTATACCTATAACTGTTTGATTAAATACTTTGATAAATAACTGGGCTTGTGCTTTGTATGTGAAAGTAACTATGGGGATTGATAGAAAGTTTTATTTTTAGTCTATATAGATAGCCAGGGTCACCAAGAGAAATTTTGGGCACTGGTACAACAACTTCTTGTGGCCCCTTCCATAGTCATTGAAGGGGGCGGGTCACACCAGGTTGGTAACTCCTCCCACTACGCAGCCAGGCCTAGGCCCTGTTACTTGGTATCTGCTCTACAAACTTCCCCCACCCAGCATTCCTTTATATAGCTCTTTAAATAAAACACTTATTTCATTAAGGTACCAAAATAAATTGCTGCATGTGGCATGGAGGACTAAGAAATAAACAAAACCTATTAAAAGAAAGTGACGCATCACAAAATTAAAAAGTATTCTCTGGTAATAGCAGGTGAAAAACTTCCAGTCTTGTTTTGAATGGGGAAAGGGTTTTTTTAGTTGTTTTAAGGGGGAAGGAGACAGTTACTATTGGTGCTTCTTAATAGATGTTACTTACAAAAAACATATCCAAATTTCAGCAATTTGACTTGAAATTTCCACCTCTGTTTGGTGATTCCTTCATCCCCTCTGGGGTAATAGAGGTGAACTCTGCTCCATTTAATCTAATAGAGCCCCTGTGCTTCGTTTTTTGGCACAGAGCAGCAGTATATGTGATGTTTATATTAGTATGATAATAAAATATATTGAAATAATCTATTCATATTTACAATGCAATGAGAAATCCTGGGTTTTTTCAATGTGTTGACACCGGTATGTCTCTTAGTGAATACAGAGATACAGAGAGTTTGACTGTGAAGGCAATTGTGTGAGGGGCAGTATCACATCTGTGCTAGTAAACCGCCAAAAAACGGGTGCTGTGTTTGAAAGCACAACACAAATAAAACCAAACATTTTCGTCAATGAACCAATTGTATTAACTTGAATGATATTGTGGAGTAGTGACTACATTGCAAGGATACAGTCCTTACTTTACCTATTTCACTTGGCATTCATGGTATGGTGACAGCTACAAGTAGCTCCAACTTTAAGTAACTTCCCTCCTGTTGTCAATCATGGATCAGTCCATAGATCAGGAGTTAACCCAGTACTAGTACTGTCAGTAGTAATACTTTTTCAACCTCCACAAGTAAAAAAGGTAATGTGGGAAGAAAATGTAAAAACGGCGCTCCAAACTTAAACAAGGTTTGCAAAAGCAAGTGCCCAACATGGTAATGCATCTTCTGTAATTTCACATGCACCACCTTCATGTTCTTAGAGTGTAGATCTGTCAAGTCTAAAACAGCCAGATCTGTGCATGATTAAACACTGAAGATCATCCATAAATCCTATATGTGAGTCTGACATTTCAGATTCTGACACTTTAATTATAGGTCAGCCTCCTTCCAAAATTTCACAACCATTTGGAAAGGGTGGGATTCATATGTTTGACAGTTACATGATTGACATTTATATGGTCGACACCATAATAAAGACAGGATTGGAAAGTCAACAATAATCGACAGTATTATCAGGTTGACAATTCAAATGTAGACAGTATTATTAGGTCGACAATAATAACCTTAACTCTAACCCTAACATTAACCATAAAACTATCTTTATTCTTAACCATATAATACTGTTTACATTTGAATTGTAGACCTAATAATACTGTCAACATTTAAATTGCTGTTTTGTTATTTTATTTATTTAATCACTGTATTGTGCCAGCTAGTGCTGGAGCTGACAGGTATATATCATGCAGTTTCCTGTGTAGTAGAGCAGAGTATAGTCAAAATACCCCCGGAGTCAACAAGAAACAGATTTTGAGATCTGTTCCTTCTTGACTATAGGAGTATGCAGAGCCGGTTTTATTACTCCCTGTTTATACAATCCTTAAAGACTCAGGCCCATCTTTGCGCAAGCTTGCAATTTCCCTGTTATGTTATTTGCAGCAACGTCATTTAAGCCGTTTATCAAAAGGTGGAAAATCATGTATAGTAGCCAGCAGTCCAGCATCAGCTAGCAGTAGAATAGATAGACACCTCATGCAATCTTCACCATCAGCACCTTCATCATTATGGCAGCACATTATGGCAGCATTCATGGCAGCACAGTGGCCTAGTGGTTAGCACTTCTGCCTCACAGCACTGGGGTCATGAGTTCGATTCCCGACCATGGCATTATCTGTGTGGAGTTTGTATGTTCTCCCTGTGTTTGCGTTGGTTTCCTTCAGGTGCTCCGGTTTCCTCCCACACTCCAAAAACATACTGGTAGGTTAATTGGCTGCTATCAAACAAAAAAAAATAAAAAAAAAATTGACCCTAGTCTCTTCCTGTCTGTCTGTCCGTGTCTGTGTGTATGTTAGGGAATTTAGACTGTAAGCTCCAGTGGGGTAGGGACTGATGTGAATGAGTTCTCTGTACAGCGCTGTGGAATTAGTGGCGCTATATAAATAAATGATGATGATGATGATGATAACCTCCTCTTTATTAGTGCATAGTCCAGTATCCAATTTTCAAATGGAAATTGGCTCCACTCATGCAATCCATGATTCAGAAGAAGCATCCTTGCGTACTATCGCTGCTGCTGGTGGTGAGACTTCTGTACAGGAGGGGACCAAGAAAAGTAAGCATGCTTTTAAACAACAATAGTGAAGCAAGGGTTTGCAAGTATGACAGCCAGCATCCTGTTCAACAACGGATCACTAAAGCCATGGCAGCTGTGTCAGCATTGGATTTGCATCCAATTTCCGCCATCAATGCATCAGGTCTTAGCAGATTAGTTGTGGTCATATGTCCACACTACCAAAATCCATTTTAATTCTATTTTTCCCAAACATCAATTCCACAGCTGTACCAGGAGGTTAAAAAAAATGTTATTCAGCCCCTAGAAAATGCTATTGTACCGACTATCCACTTGACTATGGATATGTGGACAAGCGCTACTGGTCAAACAAAAGACTACATGACCATGACAGCCCATTGGGAAAGTGTTACGCCTTCAACAGCAGCAGCGCATGTAGCATCATCATCATCCTCCTCATCCCTTAAGCATAGTTTTGCAAGCACTCAATGCCAGCTCATACACTACACCCTGCTTACAGTCAAACAGCACCCTGTTTTTTCTCCACTAAATAGTTCAGATGTCACTGATACTGCCCACTGCTCCTTACACAATTGCTTTCAGATTAATGGGCATTTTAAAACACACATACTTCTAGAAATATGCATTTTCTGATGAAAGTGAACCTCAATGGTACAACAATTTCCATCTTCTACTTGATAGTATATATAATTACTAGTTATTATTATGTGGAGAGAAAAATGTTTTGCCACCTCCCATGCTCTAAAAAACAGAGAATGCATCCCCCACCTACCTAAATGTGCCTTCTCCACTCCTAGGATCTAGTCTTAAAAATCTCATTGTGCAAAGATATTTTAGGAATATTTTAATAAGCTCTGAGTAAACAATGGGAGAAGATTGCCCCCAAACTGATCAGCTCCTCTCATCAGAAGAGGCAAAATGTCACAACCCTGCAGACACTTCCACAAAAAAGGGATCATTTGCACACAGTAGGTGCATGATGTCTCAAGCCAACATTGGTGCTGAGCTTTTTCACTGTCAGTAATGGTCTTAACTGAGACACATTTGTATGACTGTGATTGTTCTCATTTTAAAGAGATGTCTTACATTAAATATAAGACTGAGGGACACTCTACTCTAAAGATGGTATTTTTTATCCAGGAAACCTGGTCCAAATCAGGGCCCTTCAACACAATGATCAATTCATTCAACTCTAATAATTCCATTCACACTCTATTGAGATGTTACATTTTATAGACTACAATCAAGTTGAAGTGGGGGTGTATACAGTGGTATGCCATACAGCCACTTTTCCTACTGCCTCCGTTGTAAAACTATCAAATTCCATTCACTTACATTCCCATTACATTTTTCATACCGCTACTTCTAAATTTCCACTTCAGCATCTGAGGAAAATATCATTAAATTTAAACAACATAACAGAACTTCCTTTCTTTTTTTGCCAGGCACAAATATTAAAGTTACCAGTATTGTTAACAACTGATATCAGGAAATTATTACAATAAATCTGTTCACAGTGACAACCTTGCTTTCGTGCCACTATACTTCCTTGCATTAACACTGACACAAATAAAAACGGTTTAATAAAAGAGCATTTTGCTTGCAAATGTTAGATCTGAGTAGGATATAACAAGCATTCTTCAAGCATGTCTCTGCTATGTCTACTGCCTCCATTATTAGGTGCATCATTCATGCAAATTAGTCAACCATCTTCATTCCTTCATTTTGTATCAAAAATTAATTTAAGCTACATTACTGGCTCAATTTAGTTAAATCACTCAAATCTTTTATCATCATTTGAACTTTCAGTTAAGTAAATTCATCTACATAGACATGGACACATTTGTAAAAATAGGGAATGCAGGAACAATGATGCTCAATATTGCATTGTTGTGAATCTTTCACTATTATTGGATTATTCTGGAGAGTGAAATTGAAAATAACATGCAACCTAATAACAAATAAAAATAAAAATAAGTAATATATCTTCATATATTATGTTCTTTTTTTAAATTAGTTATATGAAGGGGAAGGGGGGTTATGTTGATAATACATGATGATGATGATGATGATGATGATGTTGAAGACACAATGCCAGGAAAATGAATTCCCCTTCCCTTGACAAGGACGGACACTATTAGACATTTTCACTTTACAATGCAGTGACAAGAGAATTAAATTTACTGCCTCTAAAACTTGGAAAGGACTCTCTAAGACTCTTTTCATTCGATAACGCAGTAGCATCATAACCAGGTTTAATGTCCCTCATCTTGAGTGTACCTTAATAGACTATTTTACTCTTGCTGACTGAATAAACTGTAACCAATATCCCATGCATTAGTCAGTTTGGTCTCCGTTGTCATATTGTCCTTGTAATTGCTGTTGACATCTCTGTTTCTCCTTTGGTGATCTCTGTGGATTGCTTACTGACAGCAGCTGCTGTCACAACTTCTGTGAATATGTAGCATGTTGTCAAAGACCCCTACCATGCGCACAGTTACGAGCTAGCGGATGAAAAGAGTGTCCATGTGACACAAGAGTAAAAGTCTTCTCCAGAAGCAGAAGAGAAAGGAAGTTTAGGTGAGGCTTAATATTGGCGTCTGGTAATGCATCTGCCTTACAGTAGCCACACTTTTCCCACCACAAGCTACATTTTTTATTCCTCTACCTTATATCAATTGATCCCACAAGATTAGATTGTAAGCTCACTTGGGCAGGGCCATCTTTACCTTCAGTTTCATGTCAATGTATGTTATATATTTGTATTATGATCCCCTCAATGTACAGTACAGAATACTACATTGATGCTATAATATTAGTATAATAATACTATTGCTTTGCCAAATTGAATACTAGTGCTTCCATTTCGATCAATATATACTGTATATTTATGCACAGTTGCTCAGCATTAGAATCACTACAGGCTGACATATCTTATACATGAAAAGGAAAGATCTCGAAATCTACATCATTTTCTAAACATGCAAATATAGAGTCATTTTATAACCATATAATAATAATAATATTGTTGTTCCAACACAATAATATCAACCCTAAAAAATTATAGTGTTTTTTTATTTATTTCCTACCTAAATAAATGGTAATGTAATACAGCTTATAAATACTGGATAAATAAAAATATATTAGTTACTTTTCTGTGTTTACATGCTTTACGGTTCATGTTTTTATTTTATATTTTATATGAGTGATTTCTCTACCAGACTTACTCTTTTTTACTTTTTACATTCCCAAACATTAAAGAGAAAACAAGTAATGTTACCATTTTTCAGTAAATCTCTTATCTGAAATATTCTTCTTTGCAATCATCACATTTGATAACATGTTCTGAAGACGATAAGTGGCAGATTGGCTAAGACAGCCAGAGAGGGTTTCCTGCGGGGTCAAGATTAAAAAGGGCAAACTGAAATGGAAGCTGGGGGAAAATGTTTAGAAGGTTAATTGATGACAGGAAAAGAGAAAATCGTACTGCAGGTTAGTGATAGGAATCAAAGTACTTTTTCACAAAGTAAATAAATAACTAATATTAGGTTGTTAGAAATGGGATCAACCACCAAAATAGATTTAAAATTTTTATATGACTGCTGGTTAAAAAAAATAACCCTGTATGTAAATAGACAAATTTTGTGAATTAAAACAAAAAAACATTAAAATATTATAAAACCTAAAAAATATTTGTAGCATGTTGTATGAGGAGATGAGCTGCACTTCATTAAAAAAAGAAAAAAAAATCTTGCTAAATGAATGCTGCCATATTTCTGTGCCAAATATATGTCAGTGACTATAAATAAGAGGCCATGTTTGTAGTCATTTATGCTGCGATAGGATTATTTTTTACCTCATTACTTGCATCTGTTTGACATCTGTAAAGACAGAGCGGACAGGTTATTTACATTAATTGATTTTTTCCTCACCTTCACCACAAGGGGAGGAACGCTGAATACCTGCTGAAGTTTGCTAATAGATAGCAATAGATAATAAAGGTTAACTATGTTTTGAGCGGAGTTCCATAAGTTAAACATGAATAGAGAATAGAACTTATGTGGGTCCAGTAATCCTCCAAATTTGATGGTTCTCCAATGACTGCTGTGGTCAGAGGAGAATATCGTCTCTCCAGCTGGCTGTGTTGCTGATAGCCAACATACTGCCTGTATGAAATAAAGGCTACCTCAGTAGTAGGAGAAAGACTTTCTAATGCAATTTTTCAGTTTTGAGTGGAACCGAACACTAACCGCCACACACAGATACTTTTACTAAGCAAATGCTCTATACATTGTTATTCGCGCATCAGCATATTACAATAAAGTAAGCATATAATCAGGGACATCACCAAGTTAGTGCAGAACAGAACAATAATTTATAAATATTATATAATATAATATAGTCTGCCATGTTAAATACTTTCAATACAGGAGTTGAGTTAGACAAATGCCAGTTTGTGTAAAATATGCAAATTGGTCCTGGGCATGCCCATAAACTAAGCCGCTCACATATGTATAAAGATTTGCTTACATCTGACACATGAATCTGCTTGCGCTTAGACGGGGAGGAAAGAGGTGACTAACATAGGACGAGTACAGTACAGGAATGTTTGCATAAAAGCGAACAGATGTAAGCACAGATGTAAGCACAGATACGCATATACACCTGTCAAATCCATATCAATTGTGAGTGCAAATACACGTTAATAAAGATGATGGATGCCAAAGCGTTCTGATTTGCTGATTGTGGATTAACCACTGAAGCTGATAGGTGCTTTATTAATTAACTGTGCATCTATTATATGATTGGTGAGCATATATTACCCAGTTTTTTGTGTACACCAAAAGCAGAGTATATCTGCTGTATTCATGAAACCTTTCTTAATTTATTCAAGCATAACAGTGAATGTGTATTTCACAATCAAAACAAAAGCTTTAAAAAATGGATGTGAGTGTATTTGATGGGTGCAGATGTTACTGGTGCTAAGCTTCACGCATCTTGAGATTTGAACACAGCACGTAATTGAAGTTTTTAGTGAAGGCTTTTTTTTGTCTGTAGGTTTTTTGTTTTTTTTCCAAAATTTCCTCCCGGATGGAACAAATGCATATTGTACGAAGATGAACAAATGATACCTGCCAAGCACAGATAAATAACCTGAATGAGGCATACAGTAGTGTATCAGTGTATGCAATATTTAAAGAGGAGAGAAGAAAAAAAAGGAGGGGGGGGGGCGATGGAAGGGTGAGACCAAGTCTGGAAGTCCCGGTGACTGGTGGAGAGCTAATCCTGTGAATCATTTGTTAATAATGAAAAATAATGGATAGAAATTGGCCTACCCATCCCTGTTCATAAGAAGAGAGCTGAGATATTCTGAGTTTGATCAGGCAGTGGAACTAGACCAGAGGGGCTATTGCAAATGAACCAATCTCACCAAATTTGAGAGAATTTATGGGTTTTCTTATTTTAGTATGCTGATATCTTTTCCATAGTTGGCAAATACCAAAATACCAAATTTTATTAAGGAGTTGCTATCTGGATGGGGGTCTGGATATTTCCAGTGTTTCATGACTAGGCATCTAGCTGCGTTGAGTATCTTATCAGACAGTTTCTCTTTGTACCTGTCCAGGACCTATATAGGGGAACCAAAGAGAAAGGGCAATGGGCATTTGGGAACTTGGACCATATTAACCTCACTGATCAGAGTGACAACATCATCCCAGAAAGAAGTGATTTTTGGGCAAGACTACCAGATGTGGAGAAAGGACCCCTGTTCCCCACAGCTCCTCCAACATAAGTCGGAAGTAGACCCATAGATCCTTTTCAGCCGGGTAGGAACCAGGTACCAGCGGTAGTGCGTTTTATAGGCATTTTCCTTAATGAGGGAGGATATGGAAGCCTTGGAAACCCTTTCCCTGATTGTTGCCCAAGTGTTCTCATCTGGCGCTCTGCCCAGGTCAGCTTTTCACTGAAGTTCATGAATGGTGATGTCAGATTGTTTGGACGAGGTGAGCAAGTTGGAAATGATACCCCTTTGCAGAGGTGAATTCACACATAGAGATTCCAGGGGAATTAAGGGTCTCGTTATATCAGACTTAGGGAGGGAATCGGCATAGCTTCTTACCTGAAGATAAGCAAAAGGGTAATTATTTGGGAAGATGAATATTTCTCCTGTAATAGTGACAATGAGATACAATGAACAGTGTACAATCAATCACCCACCATCTTGATACCTTTCTCCCGCCAGACCTTAAACCGAGAAAGGCACTGCCCTAGGGTAAAGGCAGTGTTGTCCCAGAGAGGTGTTATGGGGGAGAAATTAGAGGTAATCTCAAAGTGGAGCTTACAATAGTCTCATTTCTGACAGTTGAAGAGTGCAACCAGATGCAATCTCAATAATAGAGGCCTATCGCCAATAGGACCCCCAGAACTGATCCCATAGATGGAACGTGGGAACAGAAGGACTCCAGATCAATCCACCAAGGTCTTTACTTTTCATAAACCAGGCCACAGCTTGGCTCAAATGTTTTGCAATATAGTACAGGCAGATGTCCGGAAAGCCCCTGCCTCTGTTAGTCATCACTCTGTGAAGTTGAGAAGCTAGTGCGCGGGGGTTTATGCTTCCAAACAAATTGAGATAACCAGCGGTGTAATCAGAGTGGACTTCGGTACCTGCACTGTCCAGGCAGGACAGGATAAGAATGACGACTACCTTTTTCTTACGAATTGGATTACTGACGTGATATGAGCAAGGGTAGTATTTAGATTTAAGTTCAGGATGACGGGAACAAGAAAAATTGGTCTCCTGCAATAACACTATGTCGCTCTTCAACTGTCTAAGAGTGTGGAGCAAATAGAATCTGTTATGAGGGCAATTCAGCCCATTCACGTTGAGCATTAGGATTTTAATAGCTATGAGGAGTGAACGAAGCCGCTAGAGCAGGAAGGAGTAAATTAAAAGGGGGGGCCACCAGAAGCCCAGCGAGTTGGTCTCAGGGGAGGGACAGGACAAGAAAGAGGGAGAGTGGGATGATGTAAGGGACAAGGGGCTTGGGTCATGTATATGAATAGCCCGAGAAGTAGGACCCAAGGGAAGGGATGGCCTAGCAACTGACGGTGTCCGAAGTTGGTCCTAGAGACAAGAGGCAGGTAAATTGGCTCTGGCAACCACCAGTTGGGGTAAACAAATATGGGAACCTCAAGAGTCCATGGTTTATTAGGACCAAAATATGAAGCAAAAGTATATCATAGTGTTAGAACATCAGTGCAATGTGTAACTTAATCAAAAACAACAATACTAAATTTGAAATATCATGGTGTTAAGTGTGTACAAGTAAACAAAAAAGAGTATAAAACTTATCTACAGTTGAATGTTTAAGAACAGCATGCGGTACAAGTCCTGGAGGGCACGGATCCCAGGAATGAGAGTGCTGCTGAAGACTTAAAGGTTGAGTGTTGAGAACGAAGACGGTCAAAAGTCCTGCAAGGAAAATACAACAGAAAAAAAACCCAGCAAACAAAAACATTTCACATTTCTCATATGAGAGTCCAGGAGGTATGCTAATTTGAAGGCACTCAAACATGTAGTAACAGGAAACCCAAAGAAGGGTATAAGAAGCCAATAAAGGACAGCCGGATTTACTTCAAGTGATAGGAGGATTGGCCTTTTTGATGGAGACGGAGTGCCTAACTTGTCTTGGGGCTCTCTGTGGCAGAGGGGAAGCATCATGCTCAGATTCTAGTGGAAGTGATGCAGGCATTGGAGCATCCTCCATGGACTTAGCAGATAGCACCCTTCCCTCCCTCTGGACTTGGAGGGAATTGGGGAAGCCCCACCTATATTTGATGTTGTCATCTCTCAGAATTTGGGTCACTTTCATCTCTTTCTGTTTAAGTAAATTATACCCATCCACCAAGATCTCTGGGCGTTTTCTAGCCTATCGAAGAATTGGTTCCATTGCCTTTTTATCTGTGTTTTTTAATGCAAATGTGTTCAAACTCAACATGAGCCCCACAATATTTTTTGGTGGTCATGTTTTTTAATACTAAATTGTTAACTTGCTGATTTTGTTATTGTTTTTTACATGTAGACTGCAGCATAATGAACATGTAAGAAAGATTTCCATAAATGTGTTTACACCTTCATTCCCCTATATGACTGTTATTAGACAACTTTTTTTTGTGATGGTAACTGGTGCCAGGAACCAAGTGTGGATACAAATGTATACATTGTGCATAGACTGGTGCCTTACATTTCTGTAACTAGTCTAGTGTCTTTCTGAATTAGGACTGTTGTAGCTATTTTCCAAGAACAGGGTTTGTACTGACAATGACCTCAAATTGCAACAAAAGCTTAGAACACAGA
Source organism: Mixophyes fleayi (assembly GCF_038048845.1). Lineage (NCBI taxonomy): Eukaryota > Metazoa > Chordata > Amphibia > Anura > Limnodynastidae > Mixophyes > Mixophyes fleayi. Next base: position 113,555,778 of record NC_134403.1, on the reverse strand, counting down.
CCTGATTTTGTCAAAATAACATGTACAGTATCTGTTTAAGCAAACAGAGCAAATCACTGGAAAAAAGCTAGTAGCATAAATATGTGTATTCATTTATCTGCCAACATAAAAAGCTGTATTCAGATTTAGATTGTTTAAAAATACTAGTTATTCATTTTATAATATACACACACACACATTTGATTGCTTACATGTGATTTAAGACATATGTGATCTATTTACCTTTAGGTGACTTTTAGTCCTTTCACTACCAGACAACCATGCCATAATTGTATCTCAGAAGATATCACTATTTCTGCCATTTTTGTGCTGTGTTCTTTTGCCATGAATATCTTTTTTATGTTTGTGGGATAGATTTGGCCTTCTTTTGGTACCATGGCTGAGTAAATATCTTTTTCGTTTATGTGCATCATAGGGGGGGAAAAAATTGACGATTTGGTCTATGTTTGGACCATAATAAAATGTATATGTAAAATGTGTTTTGGTGTCTTTATTGTTGTTTCTTCACTTTATTTCTTTAACTTTAATATATTTTCTTACCACTGGTAAAGTAGGAGTTAAAATGCAATACTTGATCATCTTTTTCATGCAGGAAACACTAGTGATTAGGTCACTAATGGTTTACTGCATGACATTGTGATGCATAATCATCCACATATGATTGTTTTCACTACGCGTCCAAGAGGACACAGAAATGCAATTTAGAAATATGCTGGTGCCTGTTAGCTCACTAAACAGTAATTGTGTGAGTGTCATGGAGCATAACACTAACAGCAATAGCACCCTAACTATGGGTTAGGCATTGCCATAGGTAATAATTATTATAAGTGTCATGGTTAGGGCTTAACTACCAATTAATACAAATATAAAAATATGAAATATATCATTAACTACTCTCCCATATATAAATGGTTTAACACGTAAACTCATTATATAGGTGTTTCAATCATACCGGTTGCCAGAGGTGTATAAAATCAAATGCCTAGCTCAGCAGTCTCCATTTGCAAACATTGGTGATACAAAATGGGTTGTTTTGAAGAGCTCAGTGACTTCAAGCTCAGTGATACTATCATAGGATGCCACCTTTAGTAGTAGGACAGTTCGTGGAATTCCATCTCTGCTGGATATTCCACGGTCAACTGTAAGTGATATTATTAGAAAGTGGAAGGGTTTAGAAACAACAGCAAATCAGCAATAAAGTGGAAGACCACGTGAAATCACAGAGTGGGGTCAACGACTGCCAAGGCGCATGGTGCGAGTGGAAACTGTATAAACATTTTATATCTAACACTAAGAATAAATCAATGCTGAGAGCTATCAGCAATATGTAACTGATTTGTCCCATCTGACCCCCTGCAACAAGCATATAGCAGATCAGAATGGAATTATAGGGGGTGCTGTACAGTGGCCACCAGAGATTAAAGGTCTGCTATATATTGGCAACCAAAAGTAGGATGAGTGCTATAACCTGGGCCTCAGACACTGATGGTCTACTATACAGTGGTCGCTAGAGATGTGGGAGGTCTCGTATGCATTGTTTACAAGTGATTTGAAGTTGGCTATAAAAAAAACAAAATATATTGGAGATTGTCTATACACGTGCCCTAGATTAGAGGTATGTTTTGTATACTAGCCACAGTTTACACTCTTTTTATAAGATTGGGGGCAGGCCTGATTTACATACTAGCCAGACTGGAATATGTTTTGTTCACTACCCACCAGAATGGATTTGCATTATACATATGGTACTAAATTGAACTGTTTTGTATATATTATTCACCAGAATGTAATTATTTGCCTACTAGTCAGCATTTTTGGCTCAGAATAAACTCTGTTTTGTATACTAGACACCAGAGAATGTGCTTGTAGTTACCTGGAATGGGGGTTGAGGTAGAGGGGACTATATTTATCAGTTTATAGGGTATCCCAAGATTTCTGAGAGACCTGAAGATGCATAAGGCTTGTGCTTATAAGAAACTGCATGTTACAGATTAGTAGAGACTGAGGCTTACTTGCTGATATTTGCGCTGCTAAGCTAGAAGGTGCAGAGTCTAAACGCACATCTGGTCTTCGCCAGGGACCCCTGCAAGGGAGCCTGGAGTTTGCTGCAGTAAACGCGCAGGTCACGGCCCTTCTAGTTAGCCACCAGCAAAGTAGTGGGTGAAAAAACATGGTCGTGGAATTCGATGTCAGAAGGATAAGACAGTACTGTGATCAGGAAGTCAAATGTCAAGCTAGGAAATCTGTTTATGCCAAAGGGGAACCGAGAAGGGAGATCAGGATAGCCAAGTCAGGAACCAGAGGATCAGTCAGGATGCAGCAAAGCAAACGGGAACGCTGGAGCATAAGGAGACCTTGATACTCTGTCACCCTAATGGTGCCAGAGCCTCCTTGAAATTGTATCTCATTGGTGGCAGTGTATTAGGCGGCAGAACAGCTGATCGCCAAAAACAGCGTCCCGTCGCCTAGCAACTGAAATGCACACCAGCTGCGCATGCGCCCTCTGAGCACTGGACAGGAAGAAGGATACATCCTGGTACAACGCAATGGGATGTAGCGGAGCGACGACAGAAAAATGCGTCCGTCCATGGCACTGAGCAGACGTGCAGGGATGGTACCTGACAGTGCAACATAAATTTATTTGATCATGTCAGTTTAATTCACTTCATAACTTTGTTTTTTTGTTTTGTATTTTTTAAAATAAATTAGTACATTTTATCAAACATATCAAACATTTCTTCTGAAATTCTTAAAATTTCTTATTTACAGAATAGACAGGGGTGCCATGGATACAAATTTAAATCCACCTTATGCATACATAATATTATATTTAGATGAAGATACAAAATCTGGTGTACAACATACAAGAAACTGCGTAGTTTTTATAGACAACAATATCATCTGTGCCAAATTTACCTTTAGTTACTAACTAAAGGCCCAATTTCAAAAAGTCCTATTAATTTCATGGAAAAATAAGTATTTTGAGTTAAAGTTTTTAGGTGAAGATAAAAAGGAATTGTCCTAGTAAAACTGGGACACATCGGAGACATAAATATAACACAATGCATAACATTTTCATTTCAAACAGTAAATAACCTAAATATGCTCACTTAGATGTGGTCATAAGATTCAGAGTAGACTGTAGAATCCCTTTATTTGTTTTAGCCTTCAGGACAATCTTTCTAATGCGCAAATGATAACATCTATGTTGCTATAGTAATGTTACTGTAGATTGGGGAAATACTGAATTGACTGTTAAGACTTCTTTTAATTTGTTCACTTTATTTAAGGAGTCTTTTAATCTAGAATATGATCAAAGTGGCTTTAATCTTCCTTACTAGCCAGTCAAACATTTGACAATAAATATAAGATACTCACAGTGCAACTAAATGAATTGACTTTTAAAAACACTAATAATAATATATTAATAATAATAATTATACTAAACACGCTGAGATTATATTGCTTCACAGCCTTGTTATGATCCTAGATGCTGGCTTAAATCAATAAACATATATGCCCTCACCTGTCTATGGTACTTTAATTCATTTGTAAATTGTTTATCTGTATACATACTACAGGTTTTAAAAAGGAATAGACAACCAGATAAAAACACCTCTGCAATCCTATAATCAGATTTGCTTTCAGTATATATATATATATATATATATATATATATATATATATATATGTGTGTGTGTGTGTGTGTATAGCTAGGTCCGGAAGTTTTAGACAGTGACACAAGTTTCATCATTTTTGCTGTGCACAATGAAGATGCAAATGAGGTGCAGACTTTCAGCTTTATTTTGAGCATACTTGCCAACTCTCCCGGAATGTCCGGGAGACTCACGCAAAATGCGGGACTCCCGGGCGAGTGTGGCAATCTCCCGAATTCTGCCCACTTCACTAGGAAGTGCCCGGGGAATCGCAGCATTTGGCCCCACCCCCTGTGATATCATGACGCAAACACGTCATTTGACAGCAAAATTATGCGATCTTGGCCGTCCCGCCCCCCTCACGCCCCCCTCCACTGGCAGGCTCCCGGATGGGACCTGAAGAAAGTCGACAAGTATGAATTTGAGGGGTTAAGCACTGTCCACTTTTAGATCTATACTCATGGCTGCCCAGGCCTGGCAACAGCTGAAAATGTAAAACTAATGTAAGTCATTGTCGTGAACAGAGAGAGCTTATAATTATTTATAAGGGATAAAGCATAACTGCAATGTAAGTAGGTTATATCAAATGAATCCATGGATAAATTGGGCTATTAAAGTGTAAAATGTGAAGACAGAGAGTCTGATGTAAATGTATTTAATGGCTTTGCACATCCAGTGTGAGAAGATAACCATGTCACCTGTAGTAGCTTCAAAGGGCTCTTGATGTGAGATATATCCTGACACAAGTTAGTTTTTGGACACTTGAATAGACTTTCTGGGGCTTGTCACAGCTGGACATCCTTGCAGCCCAAGGCAGCATTTTGAAGGACTATACAGGTATATAGAAATATGAGCTTCAAAGGAAAATGTCTTCATAGTTCATAGTTTGGGAAATCCGGGTGCAACTTCTTACTGAGGAGTAGATATCACACCAGGGTTGTGAATGACAGGTACGGGAGGTATCCGGGAACTGCTAAAATCACATATCCTTGGAAAAGGTATGTCACATTGTCAAAATGTCATCATGTTTGGTATGAAAAGATGGACAGAGTCATAGGGGATTTACTAATGATAAAATTGGATCGATGTGACGCTCTACAGAAAAGTTAGATCACATAGTAGAATTGGTTAGTAAATCAGGCAGCATGCAAATGGTGATTGAAAAAAGTGTCACAGGAAGGAAACCAGAGCAAACCCACGCAAACACAGGGAGAAAATACAAACTCCTCACAGATAAGGCCATGGTTGGGAATTGAACTCATGACCCCAGTACTATAAGGCAGAAGTGCTAACCACTTAGCCACCGTGCTGACACAAATGTTTGTGTCAGGATCTGCTGTTGCACCATTGCCGTTTTCCCCTCACTAGCAAGAGTTAACCTTCTCCCCTTTTAATCACTGCACCTGTGTCACTGACTATTAATGCCTGCTCCTCACTAAGCTCCTTGCTGGTCATTGATTGTTTCCTTGGACTTCCTGCAAGTTACATTCCATTCTGTGAATCCTAGGTTCTGGATATTCATCATTGCTCGGCTAAATTTTCTTATTATCTAGCTATACCCGGATAATCATTTATCATGCTCAGCTTTACCTGGTCTGTACCTTCCCTGCATAATCTGGATTGAGATTTGCTCTAATAAAGATGTTTCTGTTTTCATCATACTTCTGGCTCCATAGCTGTCAATACAAGGTTCTAAATATTGGAACGAAATTATGACAGTTTGACCTTCTGCAAGCCTGTTTTCATTGCCTTGACTGTCCTAGAGGAGCTGTCATATATGCTCTGGCTGTTGTGTGCAACATATAATATATATCTTTTATGTATATTTGATTTTCTAGAATCTAATAAATATTGTATGAATAGATTTTTTTTGTAGTTTCTGTTGTCTGCTCTCTATGTTTTATTGGTCTATGTGCCATACTTCACAACATTACAATTAACAATGGGATACCCTTTGAGGAGGAAGTGGAAATTATTGGGGAGAAGCCTTAAAATCATGGTGGTGAAACTTCCTCCACGGAAGAACACCAAAGGTTTTTATAGAATGTTATTCAACAATACTTCAGTACTAAGTGCACTATACTGTATACTGTATATTGTGGAACACAAATTCTGCCTTTTAAATTTGAAACTATAACATCTGATAACAGTGATTACCTAAACCATGCTAAGTTTGAATCAAAATTTGTCTCAAATATGTATACATTAGAGATGTTCACTGACCCCCATGTTTTGGTTTTGGTTTTGGATCTGGATTAAGTTCATGTTTTGGTTTTGGTTTTGGTTTTGGATCTGTATTTTTTACAAAAATAGATAAAATATGCTAACATCACATAATTTTGCTCTTTTTTTGCTCCTACATTATTATTAACCTAATAACACTAATTTCTAGTCATTTCCAGTCAATTTTGATCACCTCACAGGTCACAATATTATTTTCAGCCACTTTCAGATAAAGACAGCAGCCATCTGGCTGGATGCTAAGCGACAAAGCAACGACACAAACACATGGCAGTTCATAGAACATCTAGGAAACATTGCCACACAGCAGTGGCAGAAAAGAAGAGTGGTGCAATATGTAATTGTCCTTGGACCCTCCCACCGACCCTTTTGTAAGATATTAAAAAGAATATGTACATTTTAAAAAAGCAAGTACTCCAGCGACAAGGAGTGCCACTTTTGTGGCTGAAGTGCTTGGTTTGTTTGGGCCCCCACAAAATGGCTACACTAAAAGGCATACCGCTGACAACCTGTTTGAAAAACTAAGGGATGTCATTGCAACATAGCTTATCACGCTTGGACTCTCCTGAGGATATGTCATTTGTGATAACGCCACCAATATTGTGAGAGCATTACAGTGGGGAGAATTCCATCACATTCCCTGTTTTGCTCAAACAATCAACTTGGTAGTACCAAGCTTTTTAAAAAATGACAGTGACATGCAGGAGATGCTGTCTGTGTCCTGAAATAATTTGGGTCATTTTCGGCATTCTGCAAAAGCATGTAGGAGATTGCAGCTGCTGGAAGAAGAATCGAATTTGAGGGGAATGTACTTTAGTCCAGCGCAGTGGAGAATTATTTTCTGTGTTGTACTGAAACCACTCAAAGTAGACACCTGTGAAGTGAGTTCAGACACTGTTAGCTTGAGTGAAGTGATTCCGCTAATTAGACCTTGAAAAAGTAACTAGAGAAATTGAAGGAGATGAAACTAAGCAATTCTGCTAATCATGTAGGACTTGTAGATCAAGTACTTTATTTGCTTTGCCAGGATCCGAGAGTTATCAACATCTTGAAATCAGATCACTACATTTTGGCAACTGTTCATGATTCTAGGTTTAAGAGCTATGTCTTCTCTTTCTTTCCAGCTGACCTAGATCTCAAGAGATGCAATGGTCAGCAAGCTGACAGCTCAAATGGTACATGACACGATTACTCCCTCCATTTCTTTGGCAACTGCTGCTAGGAAAAAACTTCCCAAAACACCCAGTGGTGATGCAGATGAGTCAGCACAACATTTTGACATTTGGTATGCTCTAGAAGAATTGCCCAAAAATTGTGACAGCTCTGTCGTACGATGAACTATAAATTTCACGGGGAAGGCCATTACCAGCAATTACATCAAAGTACAGACAGAGACTTCTGTAATGGTGGATTCCAGCGGGGATGAATTAGTATTGTGTGAGCATGATGTACACACTGATGAGGGTGAGGATGATGACAGTGTAGATTGCAGGTGCTGGGATCTAGCTGAGAGAAGGGAGCTAGCTGATGCTGGTATGCTGGTTAATATTTTGGGTAGAAAGGCATGTTGGCAATTTTATGTTTTTCTACAGTAAAATTTCACCTTTATTAGAGAAGTGTTTATTTCTTTAAAAAGGTACAAGGTTTTTGTTCTACATTTTTGTTTCCCTGACTTAAAATCACTATGCATTTGAACATAGGCTTTAGCACATGGCAAAGAGGGATTAGTATCATCATGACTGCCACTGGAGAGTGACAAGAACACTGCTACCCCTGTTTCTGTGTGACCAAAGGCATTGAGACTGGAAAGTGACAAGAACAATGTTACTAAAGACTAGAGAGTGACAAGGACACTGCCAGCCCTCCTGTTTCTGTATGAGCTATGGCACAGTAGAATATCACTGAAAACTTTTAAAAACACTGCCAGCCCAAATATTTGAATTTCTGTTTCAGCACTAAACACTGCCACCTCTCCTATTTCTGGGTAACCTATGACACAGTACAATGTGACTGCAGATTTTGAAGAACACTGACAGCCCTTTTATTTCTATTTCAGCAATGGCAATTAGCAGTGGAGCAATGGACCTCTCATGTTTCTGTGTGAGCTATAACTCAGTAGAATGTCACTGGAGACTTTTAAGAAAACTGTCACTCCTCCTCTTTCTGTTTTAGATATGATGCTGCCCAACTGCCCTAGAGACTGCCAGGAACTGTGCTACCCCTTCTGTGTCTCTGTGAAATGGAACTGGATCGCTGCGAAGGGCGGTACTTATAGAATCCAAAACTCGCGAGATTCAATGCAACAATGTTGTTTTGCCTCGTTTTAACTTCCAAGGTCACGCGAATGTACCGAGCCGGCTCGGTTTGGTACTCAGATCAGTGAACTTCGGGTGGGCTCGGTTCTCTAACTTCCCTCCACTGTGCATGGAACGGGTCACCGAACTCCACTCTCTAGCAGTTTGCTCCTCCCTCCTACCTTATATCCGATACTCTCCATTGCTGTATGACTCTACATGGCTGTAAGCAACTACACTGGGGGGGCTCCGCTTGCTTACTTGGAACACCAGAGGGTTGAACAATAAGATTGAACGCTCCCTTGTACTATCCCAGCACCGAAAATATAATGTAGACATAGCCTGCCTAGTTGAGGCGCATCTCTACTGTAATAAAGTTTTGGCTCTAAAGCATCAGTGGGTGGGGTGGGCATATCATTCTACACACTCAGCTAATTCCAGGGGAGTTTCTATAATAGTCAAGAAATCACTAAACTTTACAGTACAGCATGTGCAGATTGACCCTTATGGGAGGTATGTGTTCCTTAGGGCCGTTGTTATCTTCTCCCCGCTTGTAATCCTGGCAATTTATATTCCACTTACTTATAACAATTATATTTTGTATAAGGCTTCCACTTTTATGGCACTCTCTCCAGCCACCCTGTTGGTGTGTTTGGGAGATTTTAACAACGCCCTTCACACGGGGCTGGATTAATGGCGTTCGTAAAAATGTACCTCTTCCTGGTGGTCCCACCCCCTTCTCTCACCTGATGGAGGAGATGGGCCTGGTTGATGTGTGGAGACTTAGAAACCCCAAAAAACAACTATTCTCCGGCCACTCTACTAGTTATCACACCATGTCAGGAATAGATTTGATTTTACTCTCCCTGTCTTTAACTCCATGTATCACATCCATTGAATACCTCCCCAGAGGCATTTCGTATCACTTTCCAGTCTTTATATGCATTAACCTGGCTAATGACAGAGGAGTAAGATTTGGGAAATTAAACTCACTTTGGTTGGATATGATGGGAATTGGAATGGACTTTACCTTCCTCTGGGAGGGACACTTTACAGATAATAATATGTCATCATCCCCTGTTGTCCTTTGGGATGCATTTAAGGCTTTTCTAAGGGGGACCCTTATTAAAAATGTTTCTGACACAAAAAAATTTCAATAGAAAAATGGAATCTATGCTGGAGCAGCGAGGTAGGGACCTGAAGGATTTATATCTTAGATCACATACACTCGAGGATCGTCTCCAATGGTTGAAGGTTTAGTTATAATGGAGAAACTATCTCTTTGGCAAGTCGCCACCTTCTATTCTCACAACACCGACAATACTCACAAGATGATATTGGCGGAAGTTACCTAGCCTGTCTAACAAGAGGGGTGGTAAAATTATTGACACGTTCTTCCAATATTATAAGGGTACTTACACTTCTAAAGCACAATGCTCAAATACTCAGTTAACCGCATATTTAGAATCCATTAAACTCCCTAGACTGTCCCAGGATTCGGCTTCCCTTTTAAACATGCCACTCACAGTTGAAGAAAAAGATGCAGCTATAGTCTCGTTTCCTAATCACAAGGAGTTGACGGCCTCCCTATAGAACTTTATAAAAAATGTAGAAACTTTTTGTCCCACAGTTATTGGAGACTTTTCAACGTTTGTATGACTTGGGCACTCTGCCTACTTCAATATCCGAGGTGCTTTATCCCAATTCCTACAGTCCCATTTCTCTCCTCTGTACTGATGTTAAAATATTAGCCATTTGAAATATACGCCGCCTTTATACCCAAATCCAGTTGCCCCATAATGCCAAGGAGGGGGCAGTGGTAGTGTCTTTGGATGCTGTCAAGGCCTTCTACTTTGTCGAATGGGCATACTTATGGGAAGTATTACGCAGATTTGAGTTGGGGATTGAATTTATTAAGTGGGTTCAGTTACTATATTCAGCTCCGGGAGCAAGAGTTTCAGTAAATGGTCAAACATCCTCCCCATTTAGATTGGGAAGACGGACCAGGCAGGGATGCCCCTTGTCTCCAGCACCAGGCTTGTTTAATTAAAGATCATCCAAATTGTTGGGCTCCCGATGGGGAGGGCTTGGGACACTATAGCTCTTTATGCTGACAGCATGTTACTATTTCTTTCTTACTCTGATGCCTCTCTCAACCACCTCCTAGATACAATTAATGGGTTTGGACATTTTTCTGGTCTGTCGATGAATTGGGACAAATCATATATAGTCCCTCTTTATGGTGTGATACCCCTTGACACTGAGGATAGACATTCCCTTAAATGGACCCTGCATTTTTCCAGGGTCCATAACTGTGATGGGTTTAGTAAACACGCTGCTACAACACAGGAGATTTAGCTAAACACGGGAGTGTTTGACATCGCAGCAAAGCTCCAGAGATGACCAGCGATTTTGATGATCAGGGTAAAAATCGCAGCTTAATACATTTGAAAAATTTTGGACTAAAATCGCGGGTTATCACTTGCAATTTGCCATGATTTTAACACGCTGAAAAAATCGGACCTTGATACATTTACCCCCTGGTGTCTTCTGATTAATTCTCTCGTTGAAGGAAGGGGGGAAAGGGTCCCTCCGGTTGACTCGTCCTGTGTGAGAGAAACATGATGGCAATCACTGAATCTAAGCATTTCCTGTCATTATATTTGCTATCTATATGCTTTTTGTGGCGAGTCTTATAACCTTATTTCTGCATAATGCTATCACTTATCTTGAAAATAGCTCAGTGATTTTCTTATACATAGTCTTTATCAGTTTGTTTTATCTTTGAGTCAATAACTGTAATATATGAGCATTACAATTTACTGATGTGCTTTTTTGTATTTGTCTGTGTATTCTTTTTGTTTGGAAAAATCACTAAAAATGTATCTGATTTAAAAAAAAAATGTAATCGCTGCTAATTGAAATGTAGTCTCTCATTGCATTTAATCCTTTTCAGTGAATTTGAACTGACATATCCTTAACATTAAAGACCATCATACTAACAGCAAATCCCACTTTATTTCTCATACTGAATTAACAGAATCATTGCAAAATACCAGGGGACTAATGTATTGCAATCAAACTCTGCGTTCCACTGCTCACTTCAAACGCCGATAATGCCGGCTATTTGTGACACTATGAATCTAGTCAAAACTCTCAATATGCTATATTGATATCACTAAAAATAACAGATTAATTTAGTGTTTTAAGAAGGAAATTAAACTATAAAAATCCTTTATTATGACAAATTCATGTATATCACCAGTAACCGCAGCTGACCAAATATGTAAGTGAAAAAACCTTCTCTATTGAATTACATTATACTCTAACAACTTCATTAATATCAGCAAGTTAATACAATGTGATAAATTCTTATATGACACCAAAGAACCTTATTTAATGTTGGCTCCTGTTGATCATAAATATCTGCAGCTTACTCCATGCAGCACCATATTGACACTCCGTTCATTAGCATACAATGAACAATACACCCCTACGGGTATAAATCTACTTTATAAATACATAAATTATTATTACACAGTATGCTACTGAGCTTATCCAGTGAGAACAATTCATTATACTCATAAATTCATGTTAGAATATGTCTAGGCATTAATTGATGACATTTGAAAGCAAACTTTTTAAACTCATTTCCTCTCATATTCACCTACAAAACTACAGCAGGAGAAATACTGATTGCTATGAAAACCTTATAATTTCCAAAAAAATCCCAAAGCTAATCATCTTCACACCTACAATTATCCAATAATTGAAGTATTGCTATGGAATCCTTTGAAAAAGACTTCAAGTTAGTGACATAAGGTTGCAAACAAATATCAATAAAATGAGTCTATCACCTCCTCTTATATCTGACCCCACAAACTCAATAGCTCTAATCTCAAACTTTCCTTGGTAGTATGTATTAAAATGCCAGGGACTACTGTGATTACCCATCTTATGTTCTACATTTCTCAAATACGCCAGTATCCTCATTTTCAGTGGTCTACACAGTTCATTAAGGAACATATGACCAGGGGTTGGCTAGCAAATTTTAGCCTCAGGGACAAGACTTCACTCAGCAGCCTATTAGGAACATTTTAAAGGACAAAAAAATCAGCTAACCCAGTGCCTCAGCCCAAGGAAGCCCATTATGGGATCGCCCGGGGGGCAGATGCCCTCTTGCTCCCCCAGTCAAGCCTGCCCCTGCCTATGACTCTTTTGTTGTTATGTATTTGTAGAGTGAGCAAAATATATTTGGTCCCTATGACAATGTTTTTTTTAAATCCTTTTTATTGAACTTATAATGCAAAAAACAAGAATAAATATCAGACAAACAAAAAATAATAATGTGCAAACATTTAATTTATAATAATAAATAAATAACCAGCTTTTCTATATCACATTTTACATCAACATTCCCAAAATCCTAACAATGTGACTTATCCCTCCCTCAACTTATATTACCTTATAATTGTTAACAAGGTATTCATCCTGCTAATAATTCAAGATTATATCAAAAAGTATGTTGGAAGGAAGACTTAAGGGTCTCCTTCATATATAGGGATAGTGTGGGAATGTAGGAACTCCATGTCTCCAAAAACTTTTCTGTCAGTTTTTCTTTATCGGACATAGTTTCCACCCAATCCATATGAAAGTAAATGTTATTAATCATTACATTTATATTAGGGATATCTGATGATATCCATTGAGATAATAAAGCCTTCTTTGGAGGCTCCTGCTATCATAATAATATTTTTTTTCCCCTTTAATCGTTCATTCACATCTTGAGTGTATATATACCAAAACAGTAATAGTAATAGTTTGCAGTAAAATCTTGAATAGAATTCCAAAAAAGCTTATTTTAGAACAAGACCATAAACAATGTATTATATAAGCATCTGGTTGACGACATTTATAACAGTGAGTGTTTAGTGCGCTACCAATAATACATTTTAATGTGAGAGATAGTCTGTGTAATATTTTATTATTCATTTCTCTATATGAACTAGACACTAACTGTTCATTCATCTTTATATATGTTTTCAAAATATTGTTAAGACTCAAATGTGGAAACTCGTCTAGCCATTTTACCATATCAATATTTGTATTCTCTGTAATGAGGCTTACATGTGAATATACATAATAAGTGGAATTGGTACTCAGAAGTCTATGTCACAGTGCACCATCTATATCAAACTATCTATCTATAGCTTGCATTTCTTGCAACCCCTTATTAACAGAACTCAATACTTGTAAATTTATAAACATTGATATATCTATATTTGAATAGTTATTCGTTATGAATGTATTAACATCTATTAATTGATAAAGAAAATAGAATCCTTGACTGTTCCAATTATAAATTAGAAGCCTGACCATTTTGAAAGTCTGGATTAGAAACCAACGGAAGAAAAGAGAGTAAAGCAAAGATAGTTTTTGTTTTGAATGTATTTGTCTCCAGACCTTATATACAGAATATATTAGAGGATTGTCTCTAACATTACTCTGAAAATATATAGAATTTAGAACTAATAAGGCTACCAAATGTATATCTGGATTAAAGGCTTGTTCCAAATTATAGCTAGTATATATATATTTTTTACCCCTTATCCAATCTACTACATATCTATAATTTTCAGCTAAATTATAATCTTTTATATTTGGTAAATTTACCCCTCCCAATGTATGGGGTTGTTGAAATCTAAACAATGATGTTCTCAAACATTTAATAGACCATAAACCATATACATGTTTGAAAAGCCTTTTTCAAAACGTTAAGGTCAGATTTAATAAGTATAATTGGTAACATCTGAATAGAAACTAATAAACGTGGAAAACGTATCATCTTGATAAGATGACACCTTCCCATAAAAGATGTTGGGAAGTTTATCCAAGATTGAAGTTTTTGACATATAACTGTGACGGATGAGGAAGTATATTTAAACCTAGATTTTTAAGTACCCCTCTAGTCTATTTAAATGTGAATGTATCCTTCCAACCTATCTTTGCTTTTGGAAATAAAAGCCAATGCTTTTGTTTTATTGATGTTCACTAAAAAACCTGTAACATGTTCATATTCCTTTAATTTTATTCCTGTTCATATTCCTTTATGTATTAATTGAGTGATCAAAATATTTATGGTCCTTATGACAACGTGTACAAACCTTAGAGCAGCTACATGTGAAGAAACCTTTTGCAATCATTAAGAACCCTTCTTTTTGTTTCTTATTTTCTAATTATAATAAAATAGGATTAACATAGTTTTTAAAGTTTTAGCTCTTTTAAACACCATATTTGTTTTATTCAAAATATGTAATGCATATGGGCAGCATGGTGGCTAAATTGTTAGCACTTCTGCCTCACAGCGCTGGGGTCATGAGTTCAATTCCCGACCATGGCCTTATCTGTGTGGAGTTTGTATGTTCTCCCTGTGTTTGCGCGGGTTTCGTCCGGGTACTCCAGTTTCCTCCTACACTCCAAAAACATATTAGTAGGTTAATTGGCTGCTATCTAATTGACACAAGTCTCTTTCTCTCTCTGCCTGACTGTGTGTGTGTGTGTTAGGGAATTTAGGCTGTAAGCTCCAATGGGGCAGGGACTGATGTGAATGAGTTCTCTACACAACGCTATGGAATCAGTGGTGCTATATAAATAAATGGGGATGATGAGTATGATGAATAGTAAAGGGTCTAATTGTAAAATATGCCAGTATTTTGCCATAATTTAATATGTTTATCAGCAGATTTGAAGTGGGTGGGATAGTGCAGCAACTTGGCTTAGTGGTTAGCACTTCTGCCTCACAGCACTGGGTTCATGAGCTCGATTCCTGACCATGACCTTCTCTGTTTGGAGTTTGTATATTCTGCCCATGTTTGTGTGGGTTTCCTCCAACACTCCAAAAACATACTAGTAGGCTAATTGGCTGCTATTAAATTGACCTTAGTATCTCTGTGTGTATATGTTAGGGAATTTAGACTGTAAGCTCCAATGGAGCAGAGACTGATGTGAGATTTCTGTATAGCGCTGTGGAATTAGTGGTGCTATATACCTGTATACCTGTATAAAGCTGATAATGGGTTCTAAAGGGACAAAAAAGTTATTCTCTTCTGGTTGTTTTTCTTTGTAATACAACAAAGCATTTACAAGGTTCCCTACTTTCTTTGCTCTTCTCTCTATAAGTATTGGGCGATAGACACGAAAACATATTTAATATACATTCACTTGCTGATTAAAATGCTGATTAGAGCAACAATTCCTATGAAGTCTAGTAAATTGGTAAAAGGGTTTTTTTTTCCTATTGTCCAAATGACTACTTTTATAATCTAAATAGCTATTACTCTCAATGAAAATAAACAGTAAAAGATGCACTGAACTCAGTATTGATATTGCATAAAATTGTAAAGTCCAGATACACCTCTTTCAACACTTCCTTAGTAAAGTCAGCTGCCTTCCTTCAAGGAATTGGGTGGTAAGTACAATGAAATAGTAGTGTCTAAGAAACAGAAGAAAAAGGAACAAACAGCACCCAATATTATAGTATTTTTTGGGAAATTAAAACCTAAAATATAAAAGGGTCGATATTATTCTGTGTACCGCATATATAAGTCAAATAGATACATCTATATCTGTATCGTGGACACCTCAGGTGAGTTTGTATCCTTACACCTTGATCCAAAGTGCTGATGGAGAAATACAAAAGATAGTGTGGTATTTTTACACAGTTAGTGATTATAGCTATTAACCCAATATTATATGTGCTGACCATATAAAAGAGAATTATGTGCGTATCTGTGGTATTTCACGTCTTCGCAACACACTTGATCCACTTTGTTAGTCAGTCACATGGCAGAGCTGCAAGTTTATCTGTAGTACTGTGCTTGATCCATTCTATTAGTGTCCAAAATATAGAAATGTATGGACCATAATAGTGTAATATATTTGATAAAACCAAATTTTAATACATAAAAATTCACACTCACACAATATAAAAAGAATAAGATCTGTAGACCTGACAGACAGGTCAGGGGTTTGTAGCAAGATGTCAGTCCAACAAGATCTTATAGAGATCAGGAAGCGTTGCTCTCACAATGAGAGGGGGATATGTCCACTGGAGTGAATGAAGGTGATGGCATCAATATCTTAATGCTTTTCATCTCAAATATGTTGAAACTATTTCTCTCAACCTTCTTAATAAAAGTATTTATACCGATATTACCCATCTTACAAATTTCACTGCAATCCATTACTAGATCTAAAAATTAGATTTTTTTTTTTAAACTTCAAATTTATAAGTAAAACTAAGATAGTAATGATTGATAACAAATGTTTCAGCAAAATTCTTAAAATTTGGTTTGTCACCATCCCATATCATAAGTAAGTAAGCTATATACCTTATATAATATACAATATTATGACTATAGGGGTTATTACCGTAGCTTAGAGCAAAGCTCAATCGATCAATTGTACCTCTGGATTGTGCATATTAACAGTTTAAAAAATAAATAATAGTGTTCCAATATAAACTGAGCATATAAAAATGATTGCAAAATTAGGATTAGTTATTGTGGCTAAGTTATTATGGCCATCCACTTATACAGTTTGCTGAAGCTTTGATTCACCATCTGAAGAGTGCAGTATTTTATTTAAAAAATTCAAATATTTTTTTCTTGGACATAAGTGTGCATTACTGCTGTGTAGTAATTGATAAAGAAAAAAAACTCCAACTATTTTGCTTCTCTGTTTCAAAGAGCAGTGATACAGACCTCACAGGCAAACCAGGCCACAAAGAAGATGCTGAAGGAGAAGTCTGGAGGTAGAGGGACCAGAGGAGGAGGCAATGGCTGTGGAGGTGGCTGGTCTATTGAGAGTGACTACAGAGAAAAGTAAACAAATGATTTTGATGTAGACATAACACTGTAGGCCTCAGATGCGTCAATGTTGACAAAGCCAAATGATTGTGTAGGTGCAATTTCACAAAATGTGTAGGGTTTTGCATTAATTGCACTTTATTATTTTATGTTTTCACCTCTTTGCCCCCAACTAAAACAATCTGTATTTGCTTACAGAAATACGTGTGGAGAAATGTATATTTTTACAAAGTGCACTACGATGGCCTTCTTTAAGAGACATAGGGGCAGACTTGATGCCTTCTGCTCTCTAAAATAGAGCTATGCTTAATTTTTGTTTTAGTACATAACCCTATAAATGACTCTTGCATACTCCAAACAGATATAGCCAACAAAAGTATTTAAAAAATTACAACAAAATATAAAAATACAGCTAAGTAGGGAATGCTCATTTAGTGAAAATAAATTATTATTTCAACACTAATATTTCCCTTTTTCTCATTCACAGATGCTGCTAATAAGGAACATTGTTAGAAAAACAACAGTTAATCTTTTATTACACATTTAAAAATTGTATATAAAGATTTATATATAAATTAATATTTAATATTTGTTCACTGTCTCGCTGCTTCATTGAACATGATTTGGGCTGTTTTATTCAAATTAATTGAATTCACTATTAGTAAACAGTGTGATTAATGTGATTTATTTGTGTTACAATGACAATACACCATACATAAACTTAATAAGGTGTTAACAATAAAGGTAAACATGTGCTTATTGGTTACAATTGGTGCAGTCATAAAACATTCATAATATATAGACTATCAATAGATACAAAATAAGTAGTAATAATCATATTCCAAAAAAAAGCCTAATTGACATATGGCAGTATACCAGAAACATGCTGTGTTAATGTAACATTGCTGTAATCATGTATTTCTTTATGCTATATGCACCTCTACGCTCTGGGCCATTTAGGTGTAAGTACATCAGATGTGTGCCTGACACATACCTGGCACACATGTTTGCTGGTGCAGAGAGCTGGACGCATCTTGCGGTATATATGCATGAAGAATTCCATTGGTAACCAACCCAATCAGATAGTTTACACTCTGAGCTTACACCACTGACAGCACTCTCTCCTGTCATGTATCCAAACCTTTATCCATTCCACTTCCAAGGATTTTCAGTTACTGACGAATATGTTACTAAGATCTAAATAATATGCACTGATATCCTTCCTGATCCAACACTTTAGCTACCATGGCCTTGTTTGACATGGCCTTCAAAGCAGCAATACCATGCTGCCTTGTATCATGTAATTAGTGCTTAGATTTATGCCATGTAAGTTTATGGAGCGTCTGCAGAGTAGAAGTTTGCTTCAGATGGCAGGAGTTGGGCGGAGAGGGAGTTACTTGCAAAGAATGGAGTAGGCACATCGTGCTAATTTGGTTAAGCATTGAAAAAATCAATTTCAATTTGTTGTGTAAGATCATTAAAATGAGGTAAAGAAGTGGATATGATGTATTTTTAGGGGAATGCATTGTTGTGTGGAGGCAGAGTCAGCCATTTCCACTCGCAAAGGCTTTTGACTTTGCATCTTCAGTCTGGCACTATACTTTTAATGGGACTTAACTTAAGAAACATGGATCCTCAGTACAGAACCACATATTTTTAGGTACACTTTGCAGAATGTAAAACAGTTTCACACTCACAAAACTGAGTACTTTCATGATTAAATTATGCCACATACGAGGCTAAGCCAAGATATTTGGAGGGGGAAAAAAGCCAGAAATATTGTATCCAATGAAAAGGTTGTATCTAAAGTGATAGAATAAATGCGATTAATGTGGCTCCAACACGCAAAGAGATTTAATAGCAAAATATATTAGAATTGCAGAATTACAGCAAACTCTGATGAGACATGCAGCCATAGCTCCTAGCAAGACATGCAGGAAAGTAAGTTGCTTGATGGCCTCCCAGGCCCTGGCTAGTTATGATGGAGTTTTCGAATGGAATGAATAAAAGGTGAGTGAATCGGGAAAAATATGTAGTTTGTAACCCGTTTTTGAATGGAAGGTGGTTGAATCTGGACGCACATGTGGTAAAGTAAATGAGAATGAATGATCAATTGGCATTAGTAATATGGAAGTTTATTTGAAGGTACAGTTGGTAAAAGTGAATGGAATTGCCTGAGTTTAGTGCAAGAGTTATTTCGAGATTGGGTTGGTTTTAAAGGTTAGACCTCGGTGTGGTATGGATAGCGTTACATAAATGCATGTCTTGAAGAAATATTGAAGACTATGCGCTCACCTCCTGATGTTGCAGGAGCTGCAATCAGGGCTAGGGATCCCTCCCTAGTAATAACCTAAACAATGCAAAACCTTATGCGCTCACTGACTAAAGATATCTGAAATAATAAACTGTATAAATATGTGGGATCTTGTGAATATATTTATATCAATGCTGGTTAGATGTAACAATTTTTATTGATATTCCCTATAATGGTAACTAACATGTAAATACCTGTGAATAAAACACCCTATGGATATTGATACAATATTATTACATTTTAAAACATTAAAAACACTGGTAAATATACATGTAATCCTGACAAGTATATATTGTTTAAAAGAAACTGGCTCAACAATCATTGATGAACCAGATATTACCATGAAAGAATATATAGTAAAGACTTGAGTTGGCTGACAGAATGATAAAAATGCAATTAATGAATATACATATGGCAGTCCCAGTATTATAATAGTTGGAGAATTGTTTCAGACACACAGCTGAGTGAACTGACAGTACATGTATCCGACTGGCTCCACATGGAAGTGATACCGATACTTGCGTTTTGCTGTGCAGTGTTCAGTATTAGATCAGTCCCAAAGTGTCTTGCTGCGTGATTGTAAGAGTTGGCAGTGTTCAGATGTTAAATCGCTCACAATAGCGGGTGATCAGTCACGCTATTGATAAGAGGTGGTGACAGAAAACAAGCGTGGAACACGCTTCCAGTTCTAACTTCCGGGTGTGAGGTCACATCCGGAATGTCCTATTGGCCAATAGATTGGTGTAGGAGGATCCCAACGCGTTTCGTCTGATAGACTTTTTCAAGGGAGAACTATAAATGCATGTCTTGTAATAATGTTGCAATGCTGTTTAGATATAACATAGGTAATGGTATGGTGTTAGTCTGATTTGTATGTGATTGTGTAGTCTAATAAGAACTGGGCCCTGTTACTATGAACGTTGCATTAACAGTGAATTGGGCCATTACAGGCACACATGTGCTTAAGATGGCTGACAATGTGTTGATTCCTGTAATACTTACAATTCTTGGAGTTTCTGTTGTGTTTGGGATAGATTGTTGGATTAAATGGAAGCATTTGTATTATACATAGTTCTGTGTGGTTCTGTGTTGGTTTAATGTAATGGAGTTTTGTTAGGTTATTTGAGTGGAATCAGATAAAATGGAGTAAGTGAAATGGTTATGGAAGCATTTGTGGTTTTGGCAAAGGTTATTCCTGGAAGGCTATTGGAGATTGTAAATGTTGTGTAATAGAAGTGTATGGAAATAGTTTGTTTTATGCAGTTTAGTGTAAATGTAGTAAGTGATTGGATTTTTCAGGAAGTGGTCAGATTGTTCAATATAACATTTTGTTAGACTGTTGGTTTAAAGGGTAGTTTGCAACTCTGAATTTCTGAGATAATGTGGTTAAAATACCATGTGTTTAGAACCGAGTTCAACCAATAGAATGGATCTAGTATCTGGCAAGCCTGTAAAATGGCTGCCATCTAGAAACTCATGTAAAGGAAATGTGGATATTGAATAATGGCTGCTGGTGAGATTATTTGGAAGATTAAGATTTTTGCACTATTGTCTGTGTGGTCTCCCTCCCCCCAGGTCAGATTGGTCTTCCCACTCCTCCCCCTGCACACACCTTTAGAGAATAGTTAGTCAAAATACACACACACAATGACTTGTATATTTATATAACAGGCAATAAATATAATTTATGGCACCAAAATCTATACTTTGTGTAAAATATTATTACACTATATACTGTTTTATAATATTTACATACATTTTACAATTAGAATATTAACAATACAACACATTTTAAATGAAACTATATTTTGTGCCTAGTCTTTCTTGAAGATATGAGCATAAGCTATTCTATGAATATTGATCCTGTGGATTTAAGGGAATATAAGAATTATATTTCTTAGATTAATCTAGAAGTACCTTTGCAAGGAGCTGGCTGGCGGTAATAGTCATATATAACGGTATTAAATGGTCATCCATACATTTGCCAGATTATTAAGGAGATTAAAACCCCATAATCACCCAGGAAATCCTTTTACAGTTTAAATAACCTTTAAGTCTTACTATTAAACTGATGTGAGTTGGAACTTTATTAAATGTGTACTATTTAGAAATGTAAGAGTGTGTGTTGTTTACCCATGCTATTGTGTTATTAGACGAAGCGTATTAATCACAATCGCACGGCAAACCAATATTAATCAATTTAGCTGACTTCATCCAATTATTTGACTTCTACGAATGGAAATGGATTTGGGAGTGCTCGTAAACAGTAGACTTAGCAACAGTGCTCAATGTCAAGCAACAGCTGCAAGGGCCAATAAAGTATTGGCATGCATAAAAAGGGGCATAGATGCAAGGAAAGAAAGTGTAATTTTGCCACTAAATAAATCGCTGGGAAGACCTCATCTTGAATACAGAGTACAGTTCTAGGAATAATTCTATAAAAAAGACATTTTGGAACTAAAAAGGATGACAAAATTGATAAAGGGTATGAAGCCATTAAGTCATGAGAAAAAGTTAGCCAGTTTAGGCAGGTTTACTTTAGAAAAGAGGTGTCTAAGAGGGAGATATGATTACTATGTACAAATACATAAAAGGTCAATACAGAGAACTTTCATGGGATATTTTTACCCCAAGGACTGTACACATGACTCGCGGTCACCCCCTAAGTTTAGAGGAGAGGAAGTTTCACAGCCAGCAAAGGAAGGGGTTCTTTACAGTAAGGGCAGTGAATATATGGAAATCACTGCCAGTGAAGGTTGTGATGACAGATTCAATTGATATGTTCAAGAAAGAATTAGACAAATTTTTAGAAGAAAATGGTGCCCAGGGTTGTGACCGTTAACTAAAATGAAGTATAGTAGAAGATCCAGGGAGAAATATTATTTCGAGATTGGGTTGGTTTTAAAGGTTAGACCTCGGTGTGGTATGGATAGCGTTACATAAATGCATGTCTTGTAATAATGTTGCAATGCTGTTTAGATATAACATAGGTAATGGTATAGTGTTAGTCTGATTTGTATGTGATTGTGTAGTCTAATAAGAACTGGGCCCTGTTACTATGAACGTTGCATTAACAGTGAATTGGGCCATTACAGGCACACATGTGCTTAAGATGGCTGACAATGTGTTGATTCCTGTAATACTTACAATTCTTGGAGTTTCTGTTGTGTTGGGGATAGATTGTTGGATTAAATGGAAGCATTTGTGTTATACATAGTTCTGTGTGGTTCTGTGTTGGTTTAATGTAATGGAGTTTTGTTAGGTTATTTGAGTGGAATCAGATAAAATGGAGTAAGTGAAATGGTTATGGAAGCATTTGTGGTTTTTAATTAAAATGAAGTATAGTAGAAGATCCAGGGAGAAATATGACTGCAACATTGGGTCAGGAGAAATGTTCCCAATTAAAACAGATTGGCAGTTACTTCATCTGGATCAATTTCAAATATCAGATAGGGTTCTCAGGAGAACCAAAAAAGGTTGAACATAATGGACTGGTGTATTTTTCCAACCTCATCATCTATGTTACTATGTAATACATATATTAATGAATAGGCATGTTTATGGATATTTTAGTCACATACTCTAACTTATTACTCATTCTTACTAATTCATGTGGGTGAATAAAAAACAAACACATTTTGGGAGCAGTGCCACCATTTAATTATCCCAGGAAAGACATACATGCTCAGTAGTCGGGACAAAAGCATGGCAAGTTGTAACCATTTTATATATGCAAATTAGCTATAACTTGTTCACTTAACCCAAACATACTCTGGTCACCTGTCCCACTCAACATCATTTGGACAATTATGGAATTCTTTAACATGCAAATAATGAAATTTGTTTGCTTAATGGATTTGTGTTTTAAGATGCTATATTATGATTTAAGCTTGTGTTGTTGCAAAATGCTTTTGTAAAAAAAAAATTAATCACATTATTGTTTAGAAAAATAATTTCATGGCTTTCACACATTAAACCAACAATCCTGTATATGTTTTCCATTTATTTTCCACACCCTTTAAATTTAATAGATACACAGGGGACATGAACAAGCTACTCATAAGAAAAGGACAAGAAAATTATTCCAGTGCAAATCTCTTGCCACATCTTCTCTTATCTCTTAGTAACAGGCGGTGTTATTTGTGAGGAGACTGAAGTTTCTATTTAGGGTGCTCCAAAGCTCAGTAACATCTGCAGTAGATACAAAGAAGTAGACATAAGATGGAAAAAATATGTGTGTAGACAGTTTATAATTAAAGCCACAAGAATGCCTCCAGGTTTACCTAAGGGTCTTTTGAATATGTTGTTTATCTCTCATTCTGGTTTTCACCAAATAAGAGAACAGAAATGTTAGAGATTATATGAAATGTCATCTTAAGTTAGAAGCTATGGTAAAAAGTTCAAAGCATTTTAAGCTTTCAAAGTTATCATTCTTTTATGCAATCATTTCCATATAAACAAAAAAGACATTAATTCACAGGAATTAACCCCTGATATACAGAAGGGGTCTTTTATCAATCAAATCAATGCTCCAAAAAGAAAATATATATATTTCAACATGTGAGATATTCATTTTCACTGTGTTTTATATATCAGGGACAAGTAAAACTAATTCTACTGTGAAACCAACGGCTATGAAATATGGACAATTACAGAGAAAGATTAAAATATATTTTGGTTGTAAATGGACAATGTAGCATGTTAGTCTTGGCCTAGAAAAATTAAAAAAATATGTAAAAAATTAAATAAATTTCAAATCAGATATATTTATACAGTATCTTAATAAGGGTGTCATGCAGGAGTATAATTTAGCTGCACAGCTTCACTATAAATCTTTATTTTGCATGCTAATTAATCTAACATAAACATAATTTACCTGACTTAAATTTCATATTAGAATTGGGTTGCTTTAAGGTTTGACAGGTGTACAGGCCCAGACCATGGAGTTCGGGGCGCTAAGAGGATGGGTGCAGGTACATAGGGCCAAGTCCTCTCTGGGGGCCCTGGACTGCCTGTGCAGTAGGATAAATTACTATACTAGAGCCTGAAATTCCTCTTGGCGGCCCTTATCAGAGAGTGTGTGGGGGGGAGGGGGGCTCAAATAATAGTGACAGATATTGATTATTTTTTTTCCTGGACTGTAATTAATATAGTAGACTGTATTGATTTATGATAGCCATTTTTTACACCTTTATTTAATTTCCAATAAAAAGACATAATAGGAAACCAATTCAGTTTACTTATAAAACAGAGAAAGTAACTGAAATAAATTAATAGTGAGTGTGAAGAACAGTTGAGAATGAATACAGGGGCTCAATTAGAGGCACCAAAGTGAAATTACAGTCACTTATATCTAGCTGGATGAAAAGTTCTAACTGACCCAATTATCATAGAGAAGAGATTAAATACAGCAAAATCACTGGAAATCTAAGGATGACAAAATTAATAATACTTATCTTTAAAGCCCCACTTTCATGACAAATCTTGACCATTCTTGCCAGAATTGCATAAATTAATCAGTTCATCGTTCTTCACCTAGAGGCAAGATGGAACTTAATCTGTATGCCAATTCTATAAGACTAACCTCAGCTCTCAGTTACTCTGATGCACTCCTTTGACCTTATTACTATACATTTCAACTGTCAGGTTGTTAAACTGACTTTCAAAGCGTAATTTTTATAGAATATGACTTTCATCTAAAATCTCCTTAAGTCACTTTAATGGAATAAGCCCCATTGAAAGGGAAGCAAAGTGCATATTTAAGTTAAACACAAAAATAGCTGAGGTCAA
Source organism: Mixophyes fleayi (assembly GCF_038048845.1). Taxonomy (NCBI): domain Eukaryota; kingdom Metazoa; phylum Chordata; class Amphibia; order Anura; family Limnodynastidae; genus Mixophyes; species Mixophyes fleayi. The sequence goes on along the minus strand of NC_134403.1, from coordinate 113,530,616 downwards.
GAAACAGAGGAAAGCAAGCCCTACTAGAACTTTTGAACAGACTTGGCACCCCGAGCCCTAACCCCTGTTTAAGGGAAGGTAGGGATTTCTTTTAAAAGTACTTTTTTATTATAATGTATTTATATCGTACCAGCATGTACACAGTAATAAAGAAGACCGGTTATTAACAGACAGGCAAGGGGTAAGAGGTAAGAGGGTGCTGCTCACAACCTTACACTCTATGAGACTTTTGTCTTTATAAGTATTACCAGGAGAAAGCAAGCAAACATAGGGAAAATACATGATTTTCTACAGTTACTCTAATTTTATTAGTACACTGTATGCCCAAGTAATATAGCAAACAGGAGGGTGATATAGGCCAAAAGAGACAGGAGCATGAGACAGAAGGAGAAGGAGAGTTACAGCACTCACTGTGATAAAAAGATAAGTGACATAGTCAGCCAGACTGTCAGAACCAAGAGCCAAATCTCAAATAAATACATGGGCATATGAGAATTTTTTTTACAAAATAAACTAGCAGGATGATCCCCTAAGTGGTGCATTGGCATCTGCATTCAGCCACCCCATTCAGCACTTAATAACATTATAAAAATAAGAATTAAATAAATGAAACATTTGTATTATTTTTATATTAATTTGTTTTTGTTTTTATAGCTGAGATTGCAAAATACTCAGTCTGCCTTATAAATACCGAATTTGAAGCATCTATCTGCAGATCTCCTCATATTTGTATTAGATGTTTAACAGATGCAACATAGCTTTGAATTGTTGAAAACCCTGGGCTTTGTAGAGAGGATGGTAACTGCAGATATGGGCTTTGTAGTAAAGTTTATTTCAAGTACTTATTTATACTTTCAACAGCTTATGGTTTAGCTCAGTGGTTTCCAAACTTTCTCAGTTCGAGGCACCCTTAGGGTCTTTCACCCCTAAGCCAAAATACTGTTTTTTAAGTGGTTGGGTCAAATAACATAATAAGTATTTAGGTCAGGACAAAAATACTTATTAAGTTGCTTGCAAAAATAATGCACATAAATCCAAGGAAAAAGAATATTTTTTATATTTTTATACTTGCAAAGAACAATTTACAGCACTCATTTAGAGGAATAAGATCAAACAGAATAAAACAAGAATATGTACAAAGATGGGCTTGGTTATTAAAGTATGCTATAAAAACATTAAACTTATTTATTAATGGGATGTGTGCGCCTGTTGTGTGCCTCTTCATCATCACACTGTGCCCTTTCATCGTCACACTGTTTCCCTTTCATCTCAGTGTTGCCCCTTCATTCCTTTACTTACCTTTTACTTTGCCTTCTTTCTTCTGTTTTCTTTTCTTTTTCTTCTGTCTTTTTTCAAAGTTCTGGCCCCTCTCTGCGCCTCTACTCACTAACAGTCATTGCGAAGAGAGCAGAGAGGAGTGTGTTGCCGCCACCATATTGGTAGGTATTATATATTTGGCTGGCCTGGGACAAGCGAGGGATGGCAGGCAGAGGGGTGCACCTCTCAGGCTTGGCGCCCCCCACTTTTGCTTATCTAGCTTACCGTCGTCCATTGCTACAACCCCCCTGTGATATCACCGTGGCAGCCCAGGGAGTCGCGGCGCACAGTTTGGGGACCGCTCGTCTAAAAAGCCATTTTTTCTGTCGCAATACCAGATATAGACAACAGATGTCAGTGAACCTTAAACACTGACACCTGCAATACTCTTATATAACACTGCAGACTCAGCATTTATGCTAAATATAAAGGCAATCAGGGCTAAAAGACCTCACATGCAAAATTACACAAAAAAAGCATACTGGGTGATTCAACACTCTTATGTAACACTTACTGCATTCAGCACTATTGTTATATGTCAAGTCAATGCCTGCATCCGGCCCTTCCTATCTCAGGATGCCACTAAAACCATCATCCATGTGCTCCAGTAGAGAGATATGGAAAACATGCACTGTTAGGGGTTCCTGAGGACTGGGTATGGGAAACTCTGTCCTAAAATATTTCTTTAGGACACTGTCCTGAAGTATATGCATTTAGAGAATTGATCTACCACAACCCATATAGTATTGCATCCTGCTGGCAATGGTAGCTAAGCCACAAAGTTCATAGAGATGTAAGTCATTGGCTGGCTCGGTCTAGGTATTAGTGCAATAGTCCTGCAGTTTTTTGATTGACCACTTTATGTTGAGCACTAGTGTCACTGAAAACCACACAATTTAGGATATCTTTGCTGAGGGAAGGCAACCAGAAGCTTCTAGAAATAAATGATAACATCTTTCTGGCACAAGGATGACTGAAAAATTTAGACTGATGTGTCCACTATATTAGCCCTAGGTCTTATTTGGGAACAACAATAGGCTTACCCTGTGGAAGTTGTTTGGGTACAATAGTAGTACTTCCCACAATGCAAGTTGGATCCCATATGAGTTCAGGCTCATTAGACTCATCAACATCATCTGATTCAAAGGATCTGGAGAGGGTATCAACTTTTGTGTTTTGAGTCCCAGAGTAAATGGTAATCTGAAAGTTGAATTGAGAGAAAAAGAGTGACTTCCTAACCTGTCTGGCTGTAGATACTTAATTTTTTTCTGGTCACTATACACAGTGATTTTATTACAGCAGATATTGCCACTCTTCTAATGTCAATTTGATGCTCAATAGTTATCTTCCCCAATCTTATCTAACCAAGGAAGGCTAAAATAATTGATTTTCTCTTAGATAACACAAGACCTCTTTCAGCTATGGGACAAAAAGCCTCTCAAGAATATAATAAAATTGTCCAAGTAGACCACTACAAATTCATAAAGTACATCATGGAAGATATAATTTGTGAATGATTGAAATTCTGCTGGGATACCACATAATTAAAAGGGCATCAACAGATATTCAAATTGCCCATCTTGAGTATTAAACACAGTCTTCCATTCATCCCCTTGCTTGAGTCTGATTAAATTATATGCTTCTTATAAATCCAGCTTGGTGAATATTGTGGCACCTGTAATTCTATCAAATAACTAAAAAATTAGAGGAATGGAGTAGAATCGATACAGGGGCAAAGGCCACCACCTCAAGCTGGTGATGTGGACATCCTGATGAAGCCTCTCTAGAGGCTATCTATAATGTACTCCGGTATGGTCTATGCATAAAGTAACAACAGTGGGTACACAAGCCCCTAGGAAGAATTTTACCAGACATGAGGAGGAAGTTGTTCTGCCTACTTTTTGTCAAAAACTTCAGTAATTTCAAAGTATTGTGGTGGAATTTGATGCTCTGATCGTGTGATACAAGCTGGAAGAGATAAAGGAGGTAGATAGTAGCAATGACATGCTAATAATAATAGTAGTAATAATAATAATTATATTAATATGTATAAATCAAACAAAAACAATAATGCACATACATCAAACAGAAGATTTAAAGAGTTAGCTGATAAAATGTCCTTTAGGTCCCTTATGAAGCAGTATAAGGAGGTCCCTGTCACCCTACAGTTCTTAGAGTAAAGATGAAGGATAGGATACCAGGGGTGAACCCAATGCATTTCATCCTTTAAGTAGGGGGGTACCTGAGCTTATTATATAGACTATGATTAAATGCAAAACACTATATCACGTATGCACCCACGTCATCGCAAACACTTTGCACATGCATCAGCCTTGCTTTCGGTTTCTATTATGGAAATAGGAGAGCATACAGTGATTACTGAACAAGTAGTACAATTCATAATAATCATGATATCAAAACTTTTTGTGTTATTAAAGATGACAAATGTTTTAGAGCTCCCATTTGAATGTCTGCAGATATTACAATGTCCACATTTGTGGAATCCAATACGTTTATTATTCCATAGAACCCTTGATCTTTTTTCGGATATAAGGTGCTTACAAGATGTCTTTTACATTTTTAGCCATCCTAAAAATAATTTTAGTTGGTTTAGGAAGGATTTTATTTAAAATAAGATTAATCTGCAAAATATGCCTATCAAAGTTTTTTTTTAATCATTTCTTCTGCACTATTTAACTTAGTAATGAAAGGCATGGGGTATATTTACTAAACTGCGGGTTTGAAAAAGTGGAGTTGTTGGCTATAACATCTAATTAGATTCTATCTGTCATTTTGTAGAATGTACTAAATAAATGATAACTAGAATCTGATTGGTTGCTATAGGCAACATCTCCACTTTTTCAAACCTGCAGTTTAGTAAATATACCACCATGAGTTCATCATTTTCATTCTTAGTTTTATATTCCAAAATATCCTTCCTATCAATGACCTTAGTCTTAGAGACTACGGCCTGATTCATTACCGATCTTATCTTCTGTTTTTTGCGGATCTTACGAAAATACTACTATGCGCATGCCCAGAAAAGGGAGATAACAAGGAAATTCCGTTGCGTAAGTTAACCTAAGATGAAAAACCTTCTTAACTGCACTTAAGAAGTTTTCCAAATACTTAAAAAAAAGGTCAGGAAAAGGAGGTGAATGGGCAGAGATTGGGCGGAGATCCGTACCAACTTAAGAGTAGGAGTTATTTGTACTGTCTTAAGAGGAGTAGGTGTTACCTCCAGATCCATCAGATAGTTAAGAAGAAATGCTAACTTCCTGCTTAAACGTAAGGAAGCTCGGGTCATGTTTAAGTACAAAGCAGCTAGAGGAGCAGCGTTGAATAACAACACTAAACTCTTCAAAAAGCATCAATCGTTTAAAACACTCGCAACTAAATATGCACAACATACATGATAATACACTTCACTCCAAAGAATTTTTTTTATTTTTTTAAATTTTATTTTATATTTATATCAAACTTTAAACAATGTGTATTTTTTTAAAAAAACAACCTTTTTTAATTACAACCACAGTTGTAATAAATAGTAATGTAAAGTGGTTGATGTGTCTAACAATTAGTTGGTATTTGTAAAAAAAACAGCTAATAATACACTAATAATAATATGAAAGCATAACAGCTTAATTTGTTAAAATTGTTCGGATAAAATGTGCGAACTTAAATCAAGAGTAGTATTGCATAAGGGACACATAGGAAATCCACACAAACATGGGGAGGATATACAAACTCCAGAGAGATAAGGGTGAGGATTTATACTCAGGTCTCCTCTGTTGAAAGGTAGATTGTATAACCACTAAGCCAAAGTGCAGGTGGAAACAATATGTGCATGATATAGACTAGAAGGAAAAGCTGAGCATGAACTTCTCTCAGAAACTTTTTACTTTTATAATTTTTATTAATGTTAATAATTATACATTGATATATTATACCCCTAAATCTTTGGTAGATGCAGAGTTTAAATAATTAGCTAAGAAAATCATTTATGTATTATATAATAATAATAATAATAGTAATAATAATAATAATAATAATAATAAGACTTAAAATTGTTTGTCATTATTTTCCCTCTGTTTTTTTGGGGGGCACTTAGTTTTTTCTTCCTTTTATCTGTGTTTTTTCTATTTGTTTGGATTCACTTTCACTTTATTTGGAGCAGGTGCTTGTCTGTGTTGAAGCTTTACACAAATTTCAGCATGCAATATAAGCAAAGTCCACAAAATGGGTCAGGAATCGAACTCATGACCCCGCTGATGAAAAGTGGATTTTCTAACCACTAAGGCAACATGCAAGTGGAAACAATATGTGCATGATACAGATTTGAAGGAGAAGCTGAGCATGAACTTATCTCATAGCAAGCTTTTTTGCTTTTATAATTTGAATTAATGTAGCAATCAATTTTATTATTATTATCAATTATACAATGAAATATTATAGCCCCAAATCCTTGGTAAATGCACAATTTAAATATTTGGCTATGGAAATTCATAACACAACACATGCATTATTGCCAACATGAAGGTTTAAGGATAAAAAATAAAGAATTACACACACATTCTCTTGTTTTTTAACATGAAAAATGTGTATCTGTATTTTTGAATTGTAAATAGCTGTGGATGGGGATGTAACGGCTAATAATTCGCAAACATAAATATCCATGCGCTATACAATGTAAACGTCAAAACATATACTAGCATACTCTTCTATAAGTGACACATTGGAGTAAAGCCACAGGAATATGGGGATACACAAAGTCCACAGAGATACAGGCATGATTGTGGATTCGAACTCATCACCCTACTGTTGGCAGCTCAATTGTCTAACCAGTAAGGCATACTTCAGATTGAAACACACAGGAACTCGTGGCAACCTAAAGTGTTAATGAGCATAATCAAGTGAACAATTGCACACACCTTCTTAGTAACAGACATAAAGGATCATGTTTTGTTTTATAAAAATTAAAATAAGAAAGTCTATGCTAATGCAAATCAGAATAATTCGCAATCAGAAATAAACACAATCAGTATAACAGTAGACAACAGATTTTCGTAACCAGCGTTGCATACACCCATCATCAGATCTCGTCATCTGATACCACAGTGGGCCATACACCTGCATATACTTGTCTCATTACAATCTACTATAAAAGACTGCTTCATGCACACTTGAAGTTGGTTAAGACTTTATAGTGTGTTTTTCTGGCGTGGCTTTGTATAGTGGTCTTTAATTTGTATTGCAAGTTATATTTTAGTTTATTATTTTATATATACTTTAAATGATTGTGTTTGTAAGATATTTTGTGTTACACAATAACAGTGCATATCTATTTTCATATGTAATGTGCATTTTAATGTGTGTGTTGTTTGACTTATACATTTTAACCCAATTTTTGAATGTTTTTCTTGGGGGAGGGAGGAGTGTTGTGAAGCTTTTCCATCTAATATTTATTAGGATAATTCTTATGTGTTTTTGCACTTTCCCTTGTTACATGTTTATTTAACAGATCCCCAGCACTATTGAAACTGTGGAGGTAGGCCACTTCAGGTTCAACACTGATTCGCAAGGTAAAATATTTTTCTAAAATGGTTTATATCACACTTTGAAAATTCTGACATCCTAATAATGCAATTGTTTGGTGATGAAATTAACGTTTGCAATATGACTAAGACCCTCACCCATCTAGAGCACAAATTTGACCAATAATAGCCCAATAGAGCTTACAGTATAACAACATGCACACACACACATTTTGATTGATGAAGTTGAATGGAGTTCAGGAAGGAAAAAAATAACATGAGGAGAACATACAAGAGTCGTTAAAAAAGTGTCAGGTTTGTACACGAAGAATGAGTGAGATCCTGCTGTCTCAACTGGTATTGGCTAGACTTCCCTAGAGGCGCGGAGTCTAAGAGAATGGAAGGTATTCACCAGGAATTCCCGCAAGGGAATTTGGGCTTCAGCGACTTCCACCATGCAGGTCGCAGCCCTCCAGGGAAGTTCCCAGTGAGACAGATTTGAGAATTAGTTTAAGAAGCATTCAGATAGATACAGTTCTAATATCAGATGATGATCATAGCAATTATCACTAAAGAGTGGAACATAAATGCAAAGTTCAATGGAGTACAGTGTATACTGCAGATGATGGACCACGGTTGTTATACTGGGGAGCAGAAACAGTCAGCGGGGTTCAGTGGTGTAGGCAGAATACATAGTGAGTGATGATAACAGTAAATACCACTAAAGAGTGGAACATCTTATGCAGCGTTCAATGAAGCATAAAGCATACAGCAGACAATGAGTCACAACTATCATCACATGGCTGTGGAAGGAATTAGCAGAGGTCAGCGATGCAGGCAGAATAGATAGTGAGATATTATCACAGCAGTTACCAGTAACGAGTGGACCAGATGAACAGAGATTAGTGGTATCTAGATATGCAGCAGATGATGAGCCACAACTTACCACAGGGATGTGGAATGAGTCAGCAGTAGTCAGCGGTGCGTACAGAGTAAGTAGCGGGCATTGATCACAGTGATTACCATGAATGAGTGGAACAGATGAGCAGAGATCAGCGGTATCCAGGTATGCAGCAAACAATGAGCCAGAACTTACTACAGGGATGTGGAACAGATCAACAGTAGTCAGCGGTGCATGCAGCGTAGATAGCGGCATAGATCATAATGGAGAAAGGAGGCTGAAACAGGCCAGGTGCAGACTTTAAGAACCAGCAATGAAAAAGTGAAAGGAGGAGCCTTATAAAGGAGGACTGACCAATGGCTGCAAAGGCCAAACACAGGTGAAGTAAGCACAGGTGCAAACCGTAGCTGACAGCCTGCACAATGAAGAGAATTAAAGTGAGAGTCACTGTATTGAGGCTCGGGTGGAGATACCCAGAGAGCGGTGTGTGACAGAAAGTTGGACAATAAAAGAAGTAACTTGGTCAAAGCATGTATGATTGCTGGTATATTGAAAAAGTTGGTATATATTTAGAATTGGGGTAAGGCATGTCCTAGATCAACTTTCAATGTATCAGTGTGGTATCTGAAAAAAGAGCCATTAGTTTTCTTTGGTGCCAAAAAAACTTTTAGTCAACACTTTAACAAGATTTAAAGTTCCTCTAATTTTGTCTTTACATAGAGTAATAGGCCACAAAGTCCACTTGAAATCATGACGCCAATGCTGTGAGACAGAAGAACAAACCACTAAGGTAACCATGCAAGTGTGGCAAATGACTACTCTCTTTTGTTTATAAATTACAGTATGTCTTTTATTCAGAATTCATGTAATGTTTAAAGCATTTGCACATCACATAATAAATTTAAAGTGCTCTACAATGCAACATCTTTGGACTAAACTACATAATCAAACATTTCTTCCCTTAGCCACATAAGGACACCAAAAAAACCTGTACATACAACACAGACTCCAGGTCAATAAAACCTTTGCTTGTTCTACATTAAGAGGTACACACATATTTATGTACCCCGCAATAAGGAACAGACAGCTCTAAATGTATCTTAATTTGTAAGAAAGGCTACAATTAAGCATCCACGCTTATCACTTTTCAAAGTCCAAGTGTACTCTTACATTACACACTTGTCCCTGTGCCTCAAACAATTTTAATCAACTAAATTAGTCATTTGCATTTAGAATGTACCTTGGATTTTGCATTTGGGGGGGGTTGTGTATGTGTTTGTTTACACTTACCAACAATTCAACAACAATCATTATTTTGATTGCGACTTTGGAAACACATTGCTGGGCCATTTGTGTAGTAAACAGTATTGTTGTGGTTTGGTTGTTAGTGTTATAAGTTATGTTGAGTCATTGTGCTGATTTTACAGTGTACTGTCTAAGTTATTTTCTTTCCGTCGCTTTAAATAATAAATGAGATGAGCAGGTTTCCAAAATATAATATTTCCATAATTTATTAAAAAGATATAATACATAGATACAGCCATTACTGGATGAAGCAGTACATCCAGGGTCTCAAAAATGCCAATTGACCCCCTATATCTGTTCAACGTATTCTTTTATAGGATAATGAAACTCCTTCTTACCTTAAAACACACCTTCCCACTTTACATTACTACTGGCACTTTATCATTAAAATAACATGTTCTATTGGATGGTCAGCATATGGACATATCCGGAGATGGTTGCTTAATCATCATATGACCATGATCTAATCTGTTTTTCTCCTGAAGTGTGCAACAATGGAAAATTACTAAAAACCTGTGTCTCATTAGTAATATTACATAACATGTTTTTCAGCTAAAACTAGGATAAAGTTCATCTTCTTAAAAGTACAGGTCCTGAGTAATACTACAGGCCTTTATAATACATTGGTTTTATATATATTAGTATTATATGTGAATTCATATGTATTTCTGTTAGTTTCAGTAAATTTTACTTTGACTGTTCAGCCCTTTTATATGCACATAAAAACTTCTTTTTCATGTGACTATACTTAATTGAATAGGAGTATATATTTCTGCCAGCAATGATATTCTCGGATTGGTTTGACTCTTGCAAATATTTGTATACAATACAATCTATACTTTAAACAATTGTACAGAAACAATATTGTCAAAATTATTATCACAATAAATTTCATGTTAATATACATTTGGTTTGATAGCCACTTTTCAAGTCCAAAGAACCATATGCTTGGCTATAACTATGTCCATGATGAATCATTTTAAAAGTCTTTATAATAATTTTGTCATCAAAATCCTTCTTCATATTATAGGCGTTGTTTATATAACGTATAATTATAGGTTCTGGATCGGAAATGTCGTTGATTCGGTAATAAACAATGGACTCCAAGTTCATTCTCAAGGATTAAACTTTATCCTCCTGTTTTAGCTGTTAAATAGTCCAAAACTACTCAGTGTTGTAAAAGTTCATATTTAAATACCTGTAATTCAAGTCCGACATAATGAAAATTATCATGATAAATTTCAGTCTCATTATCAATTAACTCCTGGAAAACGTTCAATTTCATAAATTCATAATTTCATAATTTCCATAAATAAACATATTATCAATATTTATAAACACTTTATGTCTTATTGACTCATTAATGAGTAGAACATATTTTTATTAATAATATCTCTTTCAGCTCATCGTTCAACACTGTATAAAACTGAGGAACCACTCTTCCTAACCAGTATAATTCATAATTAATAACCATTTAATTGCATATTTTCAATATATGTTTATATAATAAATGTTTCCTGGTAAAAGAAATGAACCACAATATTCTAACACCATGATTGAGATTATCATACCTACGTGGCATTTCTTATCTAGTATCGTTTTCTCTTCGCCTAAGTCTGGTTCTGGTAGTGTATGCTTAAAAAGTTAATTATACTAATACAAAGTGCATTGTGTACATATTTTACTCTTTTGTGCTTCGGTGTTATACCTTTCAAACTTAGTTACATCTTACATCTGTTTGAAGTTCTATCTTAAATTTAGCTTTCTCATTTTATGTAATTTCTAAATCTCTGTCTACATCAAACATACACAGTTCTTTACACTCGGACCCATATGATTTGGGCACTATAACCACTGTATTATACTTATTCATGCTAATTCTTACAACTTTAAGTACTTATTGTTTTACGGCAGCAATGTATATACCTGATGCTGTCCTTTATCTGAGGTGTTATTGTTTTAACCTCATTTATTGCTTTATTAAACATATACAAAATTTATTCAGTTATATGTGGTGCTAAATCTATAACCGGAGATTTAGTCAGGTTATAAATATATATTTTCAACAATTTGACCATAATCACTATAATCTCACTTTGTTTTTGACATTTTATATTAGGACTAATGTCTGTCATTCTTCATAAGATACTGGAAATGGTAACATTGGCATATTTTTACTCAATAAAGGAGTTTTAGTACACATTCAACAATTTATAACTCCTCATATTTCATTTAACATAACATACTATCGATCAACTGGATATTCTCTCTAGCAATATTCATTATTATCAGACCACCATATTAACCACCTTTCTTTTGGTGGAGTACCACAATACTCACAAATACGTTTTGGAATTGGTGGTAATCCTTTACAATTTCTGAATTCTCTTGTTTTCCTGTTTAGAAAAGAAGCAGAAATGGTCTTATTAAAATCATCCTCATCTAATATATCAGATGGGCTATCACCTTACCACCTTTTCCTCAATTCCTTTCCAAAATATATACACAATATGTTGAGGCTTCACGTATCATTGTTCCTATAAGAAAGGCAGCAAGGTTGAATTTTCTTTGCATCATAAGTCGATAACCTTGTAGTTGATTATACATCATCACTTCCATCTTGATTGAAGAGTTCTTTTAAACATAACTCAGTCTCTTTATCTGTATTCAGTTCTGAGTCCTTTGGTTCTTTTAAGCTTGGGTCTTTGACCTGTTTGCAATGGGAACTATGGATCCAAATGTCTTTCTCTGCAACTCTTACGGCAGTATCAGTCATTATAGAACTTGTCTTTAGCAGGACCATCCCATCGATCTGTAAGGGAACCAGAGTGTAAGAGATTCCTTACCATAAAATAGTCTCTAAGTTGTATTCAGTGTGCAGCTTCTGGTTGAATGTCTTTGTTCAAGTGTTCTCCTGGACCTTCTGAAGCTTCTGCAACTGTTCAGACAACTGTATGACATATTGCACAGTTAGATAATGATGCAGCTTGAAGTCTGTGGATTAATAATGTATCTTGGCTGAATTCCAATATCAGACTATCTTTAGCCTATTGTCTTCACAAAACAAACTTATTTCATCTCAAGATGATAAAGAAATTAAATGTCCAGCATTTATCACAATAGTATCAGTATGGATAACTGAAGTACGAGACAGATGTATAAAACAAACAATTCACTTTTCAAGGTTTGCAATTGTAAAAACAGCTGAAGTATTTTACATCTAAACAGCTTCTTACCAATCCCGTCCTCTGGCTTAGCTCTTAGTTCTATGTATTTCCAACATCTGTAAACCTCTAGGACTATATAAAAAAAACCTCAAACCCGTTCAGTATTAACACAATATACGCTGCGCGCTGGCTGTTCATTATATATTTATTTCTGCTTTTCTTTTTTCACTGCTCATGTCACTTATTAACAATTAATAATTGAATAGCATTTTTAACGTCTTATTTTTTCACTTTACTCTAATAATAGAATTGAATCTCTCGTTACGTCTAGGTTAACATCCCCTTTATTAGAGTTTTCATGAAATCAGGATTGAAACTCTATAGGCACACACTTATTTGCCCGGGGAGCAACGCCCTTTCTCTCCTTATGAAAAGCAGACTTTATCCTGACTTAAAATCTCAATTCACCAGGGATACGTCCATCATGAGAAACCAGCATTTCTACTCGTATATTATAACCTATTTTTTTCCTCAAATAAGTCTACAGTAGATCACAAAACATCACAACGCTTTCTGCCAAATATAGATCATTAGCCTATACTGCAAAAGCATTTCATTTAACACATTAACTTTGCAAGTCACATCTCTTAACTTTGCAAACAAGTATAAACAGTGTTATAACACTAAAACACTAAAATGTCTTTTGCCAGTTATGGGTGGCCAGTCCACACTGGAAAAAAGCACATTTTAGCAACATTCAAAACAACAATATTTTCTTAAGTTACTAAGTTTCTGCAGAAACACATTTAATTAACTACTACACATTTAGCAATGAGGTCCTAGGTTACTTTACATATCAGCATCCACCCCCACCCTCTCTTCACTGACTGCTTCGGTACCTCGATACACTTCGGAGCACAGATATATATTTACATCTGATACTCACCAATGCAGAGGAGTGTAGGTCATCAAATCGTCTCCCCCCTGTCGAAGCAGTCATTAAAGAGAGTAAGGTGTGGTATGTGATATTGATAGGAACGAGCCCCCATCTTGTCTAAGTTATTTTCTTTCCGTCTCTTTAAATAATAAATGAGATGAGCAGGTTTCCAAAATATAATATTTCTATAATTTATTAAAAAGATATAATACATAGATACAGCCATTACTGGATGAAGCAGTACATCCAGGGTCTCAAAAATGCCAATTGACCCCCTATATCTGTTCAACGTATTCTTTTATAGGATAATGAAACTCCTTCTTACTTTAAAACACACCTTCCCAGTTTACATCACTACTGGCACTTTATCATTAAAATAACATGTTCTATTGGATGGTCAGCATATGGACATATCCGGAGATGGTTGCTTAATCATCATATTACCATGATCTAATCTGTTTTTCTCCTGAAGTGTGCAACAATGGAAAATTACTAAAAACCTGTGTCTCATTAGTAATATTACATAACTTGTTTTTCAGCTAAAACTAGGATAAAGTTCATCTTCTTAAAAGTACAGGTCCTGAGTAATACTACAGGCCTTTATAATACATTGGTTCTATATATATTAGTATTATATGTGAATTCGTATGTATTTCTGTTAGTTTCAGTAAATTTTACTTTGACAGTATTCAGAAACAACAATATGTTACTTTTTTCCATATCTGCATAATATTTCCAAAAACTACAAACAAACATTTTCAAATGAATGTCTAATTTTATTTTCATTAGACAATGTCAATTTTTAACATAAAAAAGAAAAAACATTCACTTTTTTTTCTGTTTCTTTCCTCTTTTTGATAAGGAAAATTTTGTTTAACTTCTAGTCACCCATGATGTTGAAGGCTCGGAGGAAGCATTAGAACTCTCTTCGGTCAGAAGGGTGTGACTGACGGCGTGACGAAGGGCCACGGGGGTAGGCAGGGGGATAGGCAGGAGGGTAGGCGAGGTGCGCCGAGGGGTGTGCGGAAGGATGAGAAGGGCCAGGAGGATGAGAAGGAGAAGGACCAGGAGGATGAAAAGGAGAAGGAGGCAGAGAAATAGAAAGTAGTGAATCATTAGGATTAGTGACCTGAGGGTCTGGAGTAGGTGAAGGAGTGACATTTAATGGAGGGCATTGGGAAGTTTGTCCCAAATTGTCATGATTATGCAAGAGGGTGCACATATTTGTGAGGGTAGAATTTAAAGTGTTCATGTGTTGGTCAAATTTGTGCTCTAGATGGGTGAGGGTATTGGCCAAATTACAAACATTAAAGTCAAGGGACTGAGTGACAGATTCAAAGTGTTGGCTTATGTGGAGAAAGTGTCTGTTGTCTCAAGAGTTCTGCATGCTCACTCTGAGGGGACTCAACATCACGGGCAGCCACTTCCACTTGTTGTACGTTGGGATTTGTAGCCTGACTTTCAGGCTGCTCGACCAGGCTTTGTTTAAAAAAATTGAAAAAATTATTTTGGTTTACATTGAAAAAAGTAAACATTAAATTAATGACAATATTGATGCATCCATTAAGATGATTCAGATTTTAGGTTCAGGGTTAGATTGTAACAAAAGATTAACACATTTGAGACTGATGAAAGAAATTAGATTCAGTATGATGTGCATACTGACAGAGGTGCAACATGTTTATAAACAAAACACAAACATTAAAACATTAACAGACTCCAATAGTATATATTCCAAATGTACCTAGGGGAGATAATGGCCATGTTAGGGGTGGGTCGGTGGCGGTATCAATTCGGCCTACCCCAACCAGACTCCTCTGAAATGGCAATATTTGCTTGCTCCTCAAGTGGCGTTCAGATGAGGTCCTGTAGTGGGCCACCACTCGTTCCTTGAGTGTGCCTCCTTGCCTCTATAAAAAAAAAAAATTTTGTTTTTTTTTATTTTTCTCACCTCCCACATTTTCGGTTAGGTAACACTTTCTTATCCTTAAATAAGAAGCTTAAGTTAAGAAGCAGATCTTAAAATTAACTAATTGCTTAAGATCCGTTACATCTTATTTTACGTTGCGTAAAGGACTGAAGGTGGGCGTGTCTTTGAACTTTCCGTTCCTAAAAAACTATTTGTATCTACTGATTTAATGTAGTTTCTTTTAATAACTTTCTTACCTTCATGTCTTAGCACAGAGTCTAAATATTCCATTTTCTCCTTAATAATGTATTGGGTAAATTTGAGATTAAAATCATTAACATTTAAATATTGCTTAAATACTTCAAAGACCCTTACATCGACCTTCAATACTAAAATGATGTAATCAACATACCGTTTGTTAAGGCGAATCTGCTCAATAAAATTATCACTGTCTCTTCATCTTTATTTTTACTTTATAAATATCAAACTTTAATAAGTCCTTCTTAACAAGTTTGTAAAATATTTCAATCTGACTACTCTTTGGTTCAAGAGGGGAATAGATGTAGGTTTTAATCCTGATTTAGTTGTATTTTAGTAATTTTTAATAACAGCTGACTCTTTTCTGAAAAATGACTTGTAAGTGTTAATTTTTTATTAAATGTATTCATATCTACAAACAATTGAAAATCATTGGGTTTCTCTATAGGGGCAAATGGTAATCCCTTAGCTAATAAAGATACATCTGAATGAGTCATCCCATAATTTGACAGATTGAATATTCTTGTGATATGGCTGCTGAATTTATTCTCTACAGAATTTTCCTCTTCTTCTACCAATCTTCTCTTGGGAAGAGAAGTTATTTGAATGTATTTTTTCAATGTAATTCCCTTGTTTCCAAAGCTTGAATTGGGGATAAAAAGTAATTGTCACTATCAGATACTAATCTGTTTAATGTCGAGAATCTCTTTCAAAGGGGAGGGTGAGATTTTCTGAAATGTTACTCTTTTTCTTTTGAGCAACTTTTGGATGGAACTGTAGTCGATTGCTTCTTATACTGATTCATATAGGTATGGGTTTAGATTCGTATAGCTTTAGTTTCAATGTAATTTCTAGAAACAATTATTCAGAATTAATTCCTATTTTGTTTTACAGGCAGGGTAGTCTGTTCCAAATGTGGTTTTTAAGAATATGTAAACCTCTTGGTATATTATTGACCTTTAGGTAGTGTTCCCCAACAGCAATGTCTCTACCATATTTTACATTCTTTAATGAGTAGCTTCTCTAAATCCAAGAATATATCATCAAAATAATTTATTTAAATATTAACTGGACATTCAATTCCTCTTTAAGACTTATTTTGCAAGTATCAGATCTCTTACTCTGCAATTCTTTTGATCTAAACATATTGTACCACAAGCACCTGCAATCCTAGAACTAGCAGCCTATTACTTAATTGAATGAAACAACTGATACAATAACACAGGTAGTAACTGGCGCTACAATTCTTCTGGCTTTCACAATGACAGCAAGTATCAGGGTGTCACTCCTATTAATGTCTATCAGATCATCATCCTTGTCTATATGGTAGTACAGTCCACTCTTCCTACTAAGTGCTGTACTGTAACTTTGGAGGAAGGTTTTCTAGAGGGGTTCATTATAAGGCTAGATCCTACTGTCACACTCCGAAATGGAACCTGGAATCTGCTTGACTTGGCACTACCTTCAGGGAGGCGCAGAGTCTAACAGAACAGAAGGTTTTTGCCAGGGATCCCCACAAGGAGGTATGGGCTTTGCGGCTTCCACCCCACAGGTCGCTCCAAGTAGGTATCAAGCAAGACCAGGTGGAGAATACTGGGAGTCTCGAGGGCTGAATCAATTGGAGATGCAATGGTCTGCAGATTAGTAGTACACGGAGGTCCAGGTATGCTAGGAAACAAGGTGACTGGATCAGCAGTGGTGTAACGGTCTGCAGACAGGAATACCGGGAGGTCCAGGTATGCTTGGAAGCAAGGAGGCTAGATCAGCAGAGGTGTAACAGTCTGCGGGCAGGAGTACATGGAGGTCTAGGTGAGCTAGGAAGCTCAGGTAAGCAGAAGATGCGATAGTCTGTCAACAGAGAATTAGCAGGAGCCAGGAGATGGCATGTCCTCACAGGTAAGTAGATCTGAAGACCTAAGCATAGGGTCAAGTGCTATAAATAGAAATGCTAGCCTGATTATCCAATAAATTAATCAATTTCTAAAAAGGCGGGTTTGCATATCAGCAGATCCAAAGGCAAGATGATGGCTATCATGGAGAAGCCACAGCATTCAGCACTGGACAGGAGGCGGCAGAATCAGACAGGAAGGAGTGCTGGACCCCAACCGAGTGGTCTGTGGGTCCAGTGCGTGATAATACTACATATTAGATCATAAACATATGTAGACAAATAGTGGGTGCTTGATATAACACTTAAATCAATTTATTCAGCACAAATAAATACATAAAAATATACATATCAATTTTGGCCATGCATAATATGGGACAGAAAGCCTGTTATAAATTCGAATTGCATATATTCTCAAAAGAAAGCTAATAGTATAATTGTTAAAAATCAAATATCGGCATTAGTAGTGAGTAGATTTATGTATATGTATAAACATATCTAATGAATAGGTTGAATTCAGCAATGATTGCATTTAAACATCAGAGAGATCTACCATCTCGGAACTAGTATACAGAAACACAGTCTATTTTGGCTCCAGCCCGTGGAGCAGGGAATAGTATGTCCAAATCCCCAAATGGTTTCAGCTTTGTTCCGGCCAATGATGTAAAAAATTAATTAGCTCTCCTTTTGCTGTTAAAGATTTAACACAACTATGTGTGTAACAATGTATTATTCATTCATAGCTATAGGCTCAAGACGGTCAGTATGTTATATATCACCTGCTTGTCACTGCAGCTTGCGGATCTCACAGAAAACTGGGCTGTCCCGCTCATGAGCGCTTGTATAGTGAGACAGTATCTGTAGTAGGCTGCAGTAATACTTTGCAGAAGAGAAACCATCTTGCTTGATAACGTTTTATAGAGTATCACAATGCCCATGCTGTCCGTTGTTAGGGTCCTCAGAATCTCTTGAATATAGAGAATATGCACTTGTACAATCCGGCCTGTTTATTGCTTGACGCGTTTCTCGGCTACATGAGCCGTTTCATCTGAAGCAGAATTAACATGTGTTCTGACTGAGATCTTTATATAGTCTCGCAAAGATCCAATTAATTCATTTATCACCTCTAATTAGAGGGAACAGAGTAATCTCATTATACAAACTTGTACATTTAACTTTCCGGTTTCTATTGTGGGTATTTCTCTTGCTCCCATTCGAAATAACGGTCTTTGTTTGTACACAAGCTTTATCATTATAAATCTTAAAACAAATGTTATAATACATAATAAAACCCTAGAGACTCATAGATCCTCATTATTAGTTAATAAAATAAATATATTTAATATATATAAAATAACTGGAAAAGACTCAAATTCTCCATCCATAATTTTCATAAATGCCAAATTACCAAAAATAATAATATATATCGATAACAACAATTCCAACTAGGGATAAAATCCTCTACGTGTATAGAAGATATTTGTTCCAAAATTACTGCATTAATAAATTCAGAATTCAAAAGACAAATCCCTAAGGGCAAAGGAGGTCCCCCATCCAAAAATAATCCCTAAGAGACTCTGTTTAGCTTCCGTACACATAGCTAAGTCAAACAATAGAGCCACAGGTTATCTTCATAAAAAATAGAAACAAAAAATCTCTTACTGTTATTACATATCGTGACTCTAAGATTCCAATAGTTAAGAGAGACTATTCACTTTTGTAATATAGTCTCTAAATAATTTAGATGCAGTAAAGTTAATAATAAACCACAGATTATATACGTATATCTAGAACCCTGAGATGTGCTCATATTAATCTATCCATTTAAATGAAAACCTTTAGGTCAAAAAGAAAAACCTACATACATTATTGAAATAAAGATCTCAACAATTGTTAAGTTCTATGCAATCATTCAGGCCCTCCGGAGTTAGAGTTTTCAATCTAAAAATCCAATATGCTTCGCGTTTGCAAAGTAGATTGAACCTATGTACTCCTCTGTTAGTATTGTTAACCTGTTCAATTGCTTTGACCGACAAACCTGTGAGATTATTGCCCTGACACATAGCCACGTGGGCTGACAATGAATGGGTTCTTAGATTTTTCATAATATTCCGGCGATGTTCCAGGAAACGTACATTCAATGTCCTGATGGTCCGGCCCACGTGTTGTTTCCCACATTAACAATTAATAACATATATTACATAGGTCAATTGGCAATCTAGAGTTTTTTCTATCTTAAATTTTTCCCCTGACACAAACGATATAAACTCTGTAGACTTATGGTCAGCATGTCTACATGTAATACATTTTAATTTGCCACATTTGAAAAAGCCTTTACCCCTGCCTAACCATCTATCTGTATATGAAGTTTTGGTCATCACAGTCTGCTTGGTATCCCCCTTATAAAAACTTGGTGCTAGTTTCCCCTTTAAATTTTTAGATCTCTTAAAAACCGTCATACGATTTTTCTCAATAAGGTGTCCTATGTGGTCATCCAGTTCCAAAATGGATGCATTTTTCCTAATAATTTGTTTTATCTCTTTGGCATGGCTGTTGTATTGAGTCAAAAAAGCTAGAGGTCTAACGTGATATTTACATTTATCTGGATGTTCTAAAAGACTAGATCTATCCAGTTCAATTGCATCTTCATATGCTTTATCTATGATATGACAAGGATATTTTAATTGTACAAAAGATTCACAGTTTGACCGAATGTTTCTCAAACTCTCCTCTTCTGGAACAGTTCCTACGAATACGGCAAAACTGGCCTTTGGGGATATTAGTTTTCCAAGGCCTATAGTGATCACTCCCAAAGTATAGATAACCACAGGTGTCCACATCTTTGGAATAATTTTCGGTAATGACAGAATCTTGATCTATTCTTAAGGAGATATCCAGGTAGTTAATCTGATGAGAATGATAGTTATTCATAAATTGTAGACCAAATGTGTTGGTATTCAAATGGGTTGTAAATTTGGAGATGGATTGTAAATCTCCGTCCCATATAAAAAATAGATCGTCGATATAGGGCCCATAGAGGCCCAGGTTCGTACCGAGGATCTGTAGATAGTACACCGAGTCAAACACAAAATAGTTATGACAGAGAATAAACTCTATAGATGACATTAAAAAATCACACATATGTGCTTCATACTGTTCTTGTTTATCCAGAAAGAATCTAATTGCCCTCAAGTCCAAATCATGGGGAATGTTTGAATATAATGATACCACATCATATGTCAGAAAATAATAAGTCGGTTTCCACACTAATCCATGCATCATTTTCAAAAAAATGGTATCTTTTATATGAGATCTTAGAGGAAAAACTATAGGTTGAAGGAACAAATCTATAAAGGCATATAGATTACTTGTCAAAGACCCAATGCCCGAGATAATAGGTCTGCCCGGAGGTTTAGACAGAGATTTCTGTATCTTAGGTAGATGGTAATATGTTGGAACCACTAGGAATTGAGTATAGAGAAAGCCAAAAACCTCTTTAGTAATGACACCTTCTACCATGGCATCATCCAATAGACCTCTCAGTTGTTGTTGATAGATGTGAGCTGGATCACCCTTCAGTACAGTATAGGATAAGGGGTTTTTAGCTGTCTAAGGGCTTCCTCTAAATAATCCAACCTATCTTGGATCACTAGCCCCCCCCCCTTATCCGCCGGTTTGATGATAATATTAGTATCTGAGGCTAAATCTTTAAGAGCCCTCCTTTCTAGGGGGGACAAATTGTCTTTCATACGTTCATTCATTGATCTATCACGTAATTCCCTGAAATCCTGTATGGTTTTAATGTAGAAACTATCTATCAGAGGTCCCTTGAACTGTAACGCATAAAAAATGGATTTTCTCTTGAATTTATCCGGGATGGACTGGGAATTCACATCAAGCGCCCACTATTTGTCTACATATCTTTTGAATTCCTATAGTTTGGATATCTATTTGCCATGCGGCTGATATACACTTTCAGGTCATAATTAGCGCCCAATGTGTATATTTGAATTTGCTTGTTATTTAGATCCTAAACAGCTCATTTGTAAACTATGGAAATCTGATACTTCTCACACAGCTCTCAGCTCTATGTATCTAGGAACATTGCTGGGTCAAAAGAATGGGAGGGAGAAAGAAAAAAACCTGAAAAAAAATATTGCAATATTGTTTTGCTAGAAACACCCGTGCACAGACCACACACAAATATTGTCTTCTTAAAGAAAAACTTTCTTTCACAAATACATGTTTCTCATTCAACTGTGAAACACTACCATGATAAACATCCTCGGATAACCGATTAGGTCCAACTGACCGCTTCAGTGGTCTGTCCAACCAGCAGTGATACACAGATAACTTGCTTATGTACCAACATTTATATAATTAAGCATTTACCTCTTTATAGTGTTAGTGTTTTAGTGTACAATTCTCTTTGGTGTATTCCACATCACTCATTAAAAGTGTAACATATAAAACAGCAACATAGTGTAGTACCTTTTAAGAAAATGTATTAATGAGGCAAAAAGAATAATGCATGTACATCAAACACAAGGATAAAATACTTTGCTGATAAAATATCCTTTAGGTCTCTTATGAAGCAGTGTAAGGAGGTTTCTTTCACCATACAGTTCTCAGCTTCAGAGTAAACCTAAATTATAATTTCCTGAAATTTGCCTGTGGGATTTTGAGCCTCGGATAGGTACCACAAAGGTCAGTTGTGCCACACTAGGCACAAGATCTCCCCAGTACCTCTTAGGCTTTGGAGTTTTTTGGCTTCTTAGGGCATTGTTTAACTAAATTCTTAAGAGCTGAGATATAGGTTTCTGAAACCGAGGCGCAAACTGTTAAGTGCTTTTCCATAGCTCTTTCTTGTTGGAAAATGATATTAAATCATCTAAATTAGAGAGCAGTTCACTGGAAATTAGTTTGACTTTATCAGGCAGGATTTGCCAAATTATTGCCACTAATGCATCATCATTACAACTTACTTCAGAAGTGCGAAAACATATTCTTCCACAGTAATCATCATCATCAGCAATTTATATAGCGCCACTAATTCTTCACTCACTCACATCAGTGCCTGCCCCATTGGAGCTTACAGTGTAAATTCCTTAATATGGACTAGGGTCAATTTGATAACAGCCAGTTAACCTACTAGAGTGTTTTGGGAGGAAACTGGAGCACCCTGAGGAAACCCACACAAACATAGGTAGAACATACAAACTCCACACAGATAAGGCCATGGTTGAGAAACAAACCCATGACCCTAGTGCTGTGAGGAAGAAGTGCTAACCACTAAGCCACCGCGCTGCCCAGTCTGTGACCTTTGGTATAGCCTTAGGATGGAAGTAGCTGCAGATGATATCCTGACCAGTTCATCAAAAATTTTGCGAAAAGTCTATTAAAACTGCAACATTGGCAACATTTGGGGATTATTTTTCAGTTTGGAATGGAATTGGCTGTTTGAAACTGTTTAGGGGGTGCAGGTGAATCCTGCACCCCCAATACAGGCTGAAGAGGGTAGGCTGATGGTAGACTGAAGGGAATCCAGGCAATGGAAGAACCCATACAGACATTGCAGGATTTGGACTTGGTTAGCCTCCTGTATCTCACTTCTTGCAATAAGATGTTGCTACCAGTCACAGGGCATAGGTGCTCCAGCCTGGTCCATGGTCAAAGTATACTAATAGGTCCAGGGCTGTGGACACAGCACCAGCTAACATTGGCACAGCAAGAGAGCGGTGGTGTGGAGTCTAAGTTACTACCGGCATTCACCAGAGCCTGCCGCACAGCAGGTTGGATTTTGCTGCGTGTAGTAACCAGGTCGTGGTCCACTGAACTGGCCCTTAGCATGATGGGTGGAGCAGTACAAGTATGTATCTCTGGAGATAAAATAGACAGACAAGTCAAGGTCAGCAGAATGCAAGTAAACAGAACATAATTAGCAACCAGAGGAATAGTCAGGAAAAGTCAAAGGTCAAAACCAATCTGTAAGTCAGGATCCAAGTATCAGAAAGTCAAGAAAAAGTCAGAACAATAATCAGGAATCAAACAGTAAACAGGATAAGACGCTCAGATACTGAGTCCTGCATCTACAATACAGTATTCCTGACAGTGGTAATCGAAACTGGTATTTTTTTGGGCATTCAATAACTATCGGCATGACACAATAGATGGTTTTAAATTCTGAGAATAATGCCTTGTATGTCTATTACACGCGTTGAATGCCGGGGAGCTATTTAGTTCTTGGAATCTCAAAGTAATCGCTCCTGGAATAAAGCCCAATTATGTTCATTTTTTGCTTCCACCGGGCAGTTCCATCAGAGTTGAATTCTCCCTAATGAGTCTTTCACAATAAATGGAAAGCTCTAAGGAAATCATAAAAGGTTGAGGGGAGAATATATAACGACTTTCAACTGATTTTCAGTTCCTAAGTGAAGATTTGTGAACCAGAAAGAAATAATGACAATTCAGCTGCAATCACATCATACACCCTAACAAGACAAGGATTCAAAACACTTCTTAACGTGAAAGGCTATATTCAGTATATATTCTAATCTTTTCACCTTTAGACTGAACATTTTGAAAAGTAACCCCACTACCCCCTTTCTACCTTGTATCATCATCACTTTATTTATATATTGTGGCTGTCTATGCCCTAGGAACACCTATACTGTGCGGTTGTGACCTTTAATGAAAATGGTCCTTACCAACAGAGAGCCCAATTTGCTAGTAAATCACCAACAGTGTGCTGTGTCAGCCCTGCCTCCTGCTTCTATCATTGTGGCTGCCAATAGAATGGTCCCAGCATGATAACATTGTCACTGGGACTTTAAATGTCAGAGGCCTAATTACCCCCACAGAGCTGTGTGAGCTCTGTGACTGCCTGATCTATAAGTGCCTCATCACGTCCGTGCCAATATATCACATATTCAAGATATTAGAAAATAATTCTGGAACATAATACTCCAATAAGCTTCAACTTGGGGAAACAATTAAGCACCTAAAAATGTTCCATGTGTAGCCCACATTTTAGTAAAGTGAAAAAGTCCTCTTTAGTCACTTTGTTTTTTGTTCTATTGCTGCATAACCTCAGACAAACTTTAAAAGATTATATTTTTGTGTGTAAGATTGTGGACCTCATTGTACCTAAAGAACCAAACATCTTTGGAATCTTGTACTGTACAATCTGCACAGATGGCAATATTCTGGCACCAGACAAAATGGATGTTAATTAGTTCTGTATCTCAGCCCACTATGTTACATGTTTTTATTGAAGATAAGTTTCAAAAGCCTGAATGAACGGAAGTGGTTGCAGAGAAAAATATTTCAATCAGTTTATTTTTAACTTGTTGTGGTATCATCTAAGCAAATCATTACAAAGAGGTAATATTTTGAACGTGTTTATGTGAATGTGGGTTTATGAAGTATATTTACTGCGGAAAGGAGGTTTGCAGACCATTAAGTGCATAAAAGTAATTACTGTAACTAAAAACCTTTCATGTATGTACATATACCTGTAAATGTAGATGTACAGACTCTATGTGGTTTTTGCAATTTTCATAAATGCCAATCCCTGGAAACATAATTATTTATATGTGCTTTAAACGTGTTCCCATTTCCCATAGCTCTGTTAGTAATGTTAGTATTTGTAAATTAAAGCTCTAGAAAAACAAATATAAAAGAATGTTTTTTTAGGCCCTTACCCACTGTCACTGCATGTCAAAACCGATCATATCTAAAATGCAGCGGTTACTGAGTTCTTACATTTGTAATAACGGTTGGTCAAGTGAGGACACTCCTTTCATGATTACCTGCCACCGAACATGAGGAACAAGTGTCCTGGCTCTGTCTCTAGCAGTGAATATGATACTAAAGAAAAAGACCAGACTACTCCAAGCTACTCTACACTGGTGGATAAACACAACAATGTGAAATCCTTCTCCAAATCCAGAAAAGGAAAGAGGTTAAATTAAATGGAGAAGGACAGTTGTGGTTGCATGCAGCTGACTGCAGATTTCTACAATGACCAGTTAATATTTCATGTCTCCTCATTGCACCGTCTCTATCATTCCACCCACACCCCACAACTGATGACTGTACAGAAATACCAGTCATTAATAGCTGCTTTATTATTGGCAGCTGGAAATGCTTCTACCTTACAATAACCTCACACACTATCCCCACCAACTTCAATTATTATTGCGTTACCTTATGTATTAAGTTTTCCCCACACCTATTAGATTGTAAGCTATTAGGGGCAGGTCCATCCTTACCTTTTTTTCCATGTACAGTGGTTCTGTGTAAAATAGAATGGTTTGTTTCCCCCCAAAAAAATGTTGCCACTTGTTGCTGAAAACCCCACCAGGGCTTATTCAATTTAAGTGCAAAATATAAGTTTATTGTCTACTGTCATTCTGTGGTATCCCGTTATCAGATGATTGTGAATTTCCCTCCTCTATGTTTGTCACACCTCAGGGATCCGTTTGTACCCAGACTAGGTTGTGTCTCTGGAGTTGGACTGGTGATTACGTGGACAATGCTGGGTGGCCTGATAATATTCCTCTCCATGTAGTGAATGGACTGGTGCAGATGGTGACTACACTAGCAGGGAAGAGAAAACAGAGACTGAATTGCTGGACCGGACTGTAACCGGAATACTTTAAGCAGATTGCAGGAATCGGACTGAAGCCAGAATGCAAACTGTAGTGTCAGAGCTGGATAAATAGCAAGACTGTAGCGAGATAGACAGTAAGACTGCAAACTGCTGGGAACCAGGTTGGCATCCGAAATACAACGTTGCACTGGCAACAGGTAAGGGCTCCAGGAAGTTCTTTTATAGTTGATGTTGATTCCTGATTGGAGACTGCAATTAGCTGGGCAGAAGCAGCACTCTGAGTTGCTGAGATGGATCAGGTGACTATATCCAAATGGCAGCTTCCATGGACTGGTTTTGGAGGGAATCTGAAATGGAGGCTGTTATTACCCGATTGGCTGAGAGAAATCATGTGACTGAATCTAAGATGGCCTCGTCCATACTGTGATTCTGGATGGATCTCTGGAGTAGAGACAGACTGGACAGCATCTTACAGAGAGGTGTGAAACCAGCAGAGCCTGAGGACCACAGGGACAACTTGCAAATGCAGCAAAGGGGTAAGTCCCATCCCTGTCTGCGTTCTCTCCCCAGGATGAACAAGGACAAAAAGGGTAATCGATATACCGACCCTCTCACTGACACCTCACCAACACCCTTAATACTAGAGATGGTCACTGACCCCCGTGTTTTGGTTTTGGATTCGGTTTTGGATCTGGATTACCGTCGTGTTTTGGTTTTGGTTTTGGTTTTGCAAAACCGCCATTGCGTGTTTTGGTTTTGGTTTTGGTTTTGTTTTGCTTTTTTTTTGGAAAATCCATGTTTTTGGGCCTAAATTAACCCAATTTAGTGCTCCAACTGTTTTAGAGACAAGTAATCTAATTGTTGAGGTAATAAATCATCCAAAAAACCAGTTTAATTCTTCGATGGTAGGCCTTCATGTATTCTACACACAAAACAGATTGTCTTCCTCTCCATCTATGCATATTGGCAATGCAGCCATCGTCTTTGAATGTATATTACACCCTCCACTTATAGTTAAATATGTAAAGAAATGGAAAAAGCCAGTTTGGTTTCTGTCTCTCAAGGCCCCCCTCCACTTGTATAAAATACCCAAAAATTCAGCCATTATAGACTGTACAATATTAATTGACATGGAGAAAGCCAGTTTGGTTTCTGTCTCTCTAGGCCCTCCTCCACTTGTATAAAATACCAAAAAATTCAGCCATTATAGACTGTACAATATTAATTGACATGGAGAAAGCCAGTTTGGTTTCTGTCTCTCTAGGCCCCCCTCCACTTGTATAAAATACCCAAAAATTCAGCCATTATAGACTGTACAATATTATGAAAAATGGACAAAGCCAGTTTAGGGTCACTCTGTCTATGACACCCTACCCTTAAGGATAAATTGCCCTAACAGCAGCCTTTCAAGATGGTATGTGATATGGGAATGCCACAAGTCCCTTTCCTCTTTGGGGGTAGATTTCACCCTACACTTACATAGAAAGTTTTAAAAAGATGTTATCTGCATCATCTTCAGCTTAATCCTCACCCTCATCAGTGTGTACGTCATCATCACAGACTATCAATTCATCGCCGCTTGAATCCGCCATTAGAGAACAGTCAGTGCTTGGATGTCTTGGATGGTGAAGGCCTTCCTCGTGGAAGATGTAGTACATTTTTATGAACATCATTTTCTCCACATTTTTGGGAAGTAACCTTCTACGGCGATCACTGACTAAGTTCCCTGCTGTGCTGAACACTCGTTCAGAGTACACACTGGAGGGTGGGCAGCTTAGGTATTGCAAAGCAAGTTTGTACATGGGTTTCCAAATGGCCTGCTTTTCTTCCCAGTAAGGAAAGGGACTGTCTGACATTTCCATATCAACTACCTCTTGAAAGTAATCCTCCACCATCCTTTGCATGTTTATACTCGTATTGGATGGAGTTATGGGCAAAGCGACACATTTTTTTTGAAAAATCCTTCAAACCAGCCCAGATGTTAAATTGTTCTGGTCTGCCCCCTGCGTCTTCCCTGCTTCTTTTTTGGAAATTTAATTTTTTACGACCAGCAGCTTGTGAAGGAGGACACGTCGTCAAGCCGAGGCCCAGTTCAGCGGCCAACTTGCTGAGCAATAGCTCCTTGCAAAAGTTCACATCTCGCTCATTTGCAAGTAAAGACTCAATGTAGGTTTTAAACCTTGGATCAAGCACAGTGGCCAAAACGTACTGATCCGAGTTCAAGATCTTAATAACTCGAGGATCATTGTGAAGCGAATTAAGTACTTGATCGACAAGGCCAACATACTTTGCTAAATTGCTTGCTTTCAGCTCCTCTTTCATTTTCTCAAGCTGCTTTTCCAATAGTCTAATTAAAGGAATGACTTGGCTCAAACTAGCAGAGTCTGCACTCACCTCACACGTCACAATTTCAAATGGTTTCAGCACCTTGCACAGTACTGAAAGGATTCCCCACTGTGCAAGAGTGAAATACATCCCCCCTTCTTTCCCAATGTCATGGCTTGTGCAATATGCTTGGATGGCTTTGCGCTGTTCCTCCATCCTCTGAAGCATGTACAGGGTGGAATTCCACCGAGTTACCACCTCTTGCTTAAGTTGGTGGCAGGGCAAGTTAAACTGCTCTTGGAGCTGCTGTAATCTCCTACATGCTGTGGCTGAATGCCTGAAATGGCCTGAAATTTTACGGGCCACCGAAAGCATCTCCTGCACCTCACGGTTATTTCGTAGGAAGCTCTGCACCACAAAGTTGATGGTGTGAGCAAAACAGGGAATATGTTGGAAATCACCCAGCTGTAATGCTCGCACTATATTGTTGGCGTTATCTGAAATGACATACCCTGGGGAGAGTCCGAGTGGTATAAGCCATGCATCAATCACATCTCTCAGTTTGCGTAACAAATTGTCAGCCGTATGCCTGTTAGTGAAGCCAGTGATACAAAAAGTGGCCTGCCTGTGACAAATGTTACGTAGTGGTGTACATGCTGCTGCTGTTCCTGCTGGTGAAGGTGAATGACCAACCCAGTGGGCTGTCACAGTCATATAGTCTTTGGTTTGGCCACTTACACTTGTCCACATATCTGTGGTTAAGTGAACAGTGGGCAGAATGGCATTTTTCAGCGCAATCTCTACATTTTTACACACTTTTTGGTATAGTTGTGGAATAGCTTTACAGGAGAAATGGTGTCGCGATGGAATTCTGTAACGCGGACACAAAACCTCAATTAACTGTGAAAACCAGCTGCGTTTATTGTGGAGATTGGACGCAGATCTAACACTAACATTGCAGCCATGGCGTCTGTGATTCGCTTGGCGACTGGGTGACTGCTGTCATATTTGCTTCCCCTCGCAAATGATTGTTTCACAGTTAATTGCTGAAATGTAGGACTGCTCATTTTATTAACCTGCCTCTGGGATGACGATTCACCCCCAGCAGCAGCAACAGCAGCAGCAGGACTAACGCTTTCTTCAGAGGAATCAATAATAGTGCCGGAGTCATCCAGCCTTAAGTGGGATGCCGGGCTAACTCCGAGCGCTACTGAGGATATTGATGAGGATGGTGTGGTGGGTGTATTTTGTAGCCGTCGGTATGTCGGTGAGCGGAGGGTCTTAACTGATGAGGGAGTGCTTGTATTCTTTTGGGAAGAACTTTCAGCTTTTCCCAACACTTTGCCATGAACTCTCGTTAAATGGCGTAACATAGACGAGGTTCCAAGATGGTTAAGGTCCCTCCCTCGACTGACTGTGGCTTGACATACACTACAAATGGCTATACAATTGTTGTCTGGATTTGGGTAGAAATAATTCCACACATAAGAAGTGGATTTTTTTGTTTTATGCCCAGGCATGACAATGGCCTTTTTCTTGTCACGTGCCAGAACTGCTGCCACTGGTGCAGGACTTACACAAACAACCTCATCCTCATCAACATCCTCATTAGCGCCCTCGTCGCCTACAGAAATCTCCCCCTCATCCTCTTCTAATTCCAAAGTGGCATCCTCAATTTGGGTATCACCGGCTACACTCGGGCTATTAAGGCACACATCAGCAGAATGCTCACGATTAGACATCTCACTGTTGGATGGACTCTCCACAGGGATTGTTGTCATTTGTGAATCAGAGCAAATATTCTCCTGTAATGCCTCACTGTTATCTTACAGCTCGGCTTTGACGCGTAACAGTAGTTGTGCACCAATTGTAGGCTGGGTAAATTTTTGGGATCTGCCACTAATAGCCAAAGGTGAAGGCCTCATTCTCTCTTTGCCACTGCGTGTGTAGAATGGCATGCTTGCAATTTTTTTTTTATCGTCACTTAGCTTTTGCTCAGTTACACTTCTTTTTCGCTTCAATACAGTAAAAAAAAATTTGTTTTTTGTTTTTTGCACTAATTTGAAAACACTCTGTTGTTTGACATCGCCTTGGCCAGATGACGTACTGGGAACACTAACATCAGCACTGGTGACAGAACCTGGTTGCTCATTCAGATCATATGTGGACTGCTTTGAATCCATTCTGAGCGCAAACCACTGGGGAGTGCTAAAAATTATTTAGTAGATACTGCTGACAGATATGACTTTTGACAGCCAGAAATATTAATGCACAATTAGGGAGGACACCCCAAAAGCACTGAGGAGTGCTAAAAAATTATTTAGTAGATACTGCTGACAGATATGACTTTTGACAGCCAGAAATATTAATGCACAATAAGGGAGGACACCCCAAAAGCACTGAGGAGTGCTAAAAATTATTTAGTAGATACTGCTGACAGAAATGACTTTTGACAGCCAGAAATATTAATGCACAATTAGGGAGGACACCCCAAAAGCACTGAGGAGTGCTAAAAATTATTTAGTAGATACTGCTGACAGATATGACTTTTGACAGCCAGAAATATTAATGCACAATTAGGGAGGACACCCCAAAAGCACTGAGTAGTGCTAAAAATTATTTAGTAGATACTGCTGACAGATATGACTTTTGACAGCCAGAAATATTAATGCACAATTAGGGAGGACACCCCAAAAGCACTGAGGAGTGCTAAAAATTATTTAGTAGATACTGCTGACAGTTATGACTTTTGACAGCCAGAAATATTTATGCACAATTATGGGGGACACCCCAAAAGCACTGGGGAGTGCCAAATATTAAGAAAAAATAATAACCCTCTATCCTCCTCTCTGCACTAGCGATTTTGGTTAGAGCAATTGCAAGAACAATATTGTATTCTCTGTCCCTGCTCTAATCAGCCTATGACTACACCCTGCTCTCTCCCTCTGTCAAATGGCGATGGATTGCTGTGGAGGCGTGTATTTATAAAGTTGAAGTATCGCGAGAACCGAGCCCCGAGATCCGACGACGTCACGATGACGTTCGGCCTCGATTTGGATTCGGAACGGGCGGGAGAGTACTGAGCTGCTCAGCTCGGTACTCGGATACCCAAAGTTCGGGTGGGTTCGGTTCTCGGAGAACCGGACCCGCCCATCTCTACTTAATACCCACATACTCAAGTACCTGCAAGTAAGAAGACTCCTGAGAGCATGGACAGCAGAAGCCCTCGGACTCCCTTGTCCCCCCATTGCTGCACGCCACCAATTACTTATTAACTTAGCGGATGAGAAGGAACAAGGGTGGCAGCAACCTATGCCCTTGTCAAACTGGGATTGTAATACTGGGCTTTGATATTCATGTAACCGTTGGACAATAAAACACTGAATGAGTGACATTATTTTATTAATTCAGGGCCTAATCTTAATTTCTGATAAGTACCTGATTTTGCAAAAAATTGCTCTGCACATGCTCAAAAATGGACTATACGCCAGTGAAAGCAAGTGTATGCAATTCAATTTTGAACGCAAAGGGCACTTCCAACAGACTGCGATTTCAATGGTGGAACAGGGAGGGAAAGGAGTGTATGCACGATATCAATGTACAGTAAGGTTGAGCACATGCACATGTGATTCAGCCATATCATTTGCATCAGCTACAGGGCAGTTGCCAATGTCGATTAATAGTGATAACAATCGCTTATGCATGCTAGAACATATTTTTGCACTTACATTTTATGTACAGTAGGCGTTAATAACATCCTTATGTATGTATTTCATGTAAAAAGAAAAAAGAAAAAAACATTTTTATTGATGTTTTATTTGTTAATAATTATATTTTAAACAGATGTTAACATATATAATAATTTTATTTTTTTTCTGTCCGTTCTGATGAGATTTTATATTGCACATATACTTTGTGCCTATCCTACAGTATGTTATGTCTGTCTGCATACGGCAAGTGCCGTGCAGGCAGAGCGTGCTTAGACTTCTTCTTGAAGACAGGCGTACCTGCTTGCAGTTTACGTCCATTGAAAAAAAACGCAGTTTGTGTTCCCTTTGCTTTCCTTAATGAATCAGGTGCTCAGTGTTTTATTATCCCCTAAGTTATGCAGTCCAAGGTGACCACATAAGTGTGTCTGATGGTAGCCTATGAGGTGTATCTAGGGATGTGTGGCTGCAGAATCTGTGTAGCCATATAAATAAATAAATAAATAATAATACTAATAATACTGGGCCTGATTCATTAAGGATCTTAACTTAAGAAACTTCTTATTTCAGTCTCCTGGACAAAACCATGTTACAATGCAAGGGGTGCAAATTAGTATTCTGTTTTGCACATAAGTAAAATACTGACTGTTTTTTCATGTAGCACACAAATATCAACTTTAAATTTCAGTGTACAAATAAGCTAACAAGTATTTGTGTGCTACATGAAAAAACAGTCAGTATTTCACTTGTGTGCAAAACAGAAAACTAATTTGCACCCCTTGCATTGAAACATGGGTGTGTCCAGGAGACTGAAATAAGAAGTTTCTTAAGTTAAGATTCTTAATGAATCAGGCCCACTGTCCATATCTCATTACATTGTACACACTTTTCTCAGCTTACATGTGCGTGCCCTCCCTGTCCCTATTGCTTCTCTCCGTACTGATGTGTTTTTGGTGCGCATGCAAAGTACTGAAATGCAAATATTTCACAAAAACATAATTGGAGTGTAACCAACTCTAAATGGGACGCTATATTCTTAGTTTGAATATATGCAATCTCCACCCTTTCCTGCTCCTTTAAGTATTTTATTCAGAAAATCTATATCTAAATTATTTTGTGGATCTGACATATCTCGTTTTTATTGATATTGCTCCTAGCCATAGCAGCAAGAAATACACATCAGCCACATAATATACATTATTTAAAGGCAATAAGATTTCACAGAACATTTGTATAACAATTTATTGCCGGGATTGTAAAGTACTTTGTATGTTTTTGAATATTATTTGTGCATTTTTTTAGAAATTATCATTATGACTTTGTTCACCTTCCTCTTTGTATTCTAGATCAATTTCCGGTTTTACTTCTTTTATGCTCAATATTTATTGAATACATGCTTTGTAGATGTACTTGTGAGCATTCATTGCATTGCAACAAAAGACCTGTATTTTCAAAGACAGAAAACTAAAATGATTTCTATCAGTCTGACATTACTCTCTGACTACAAAATTATCTTATCTGTGTTAGCATTCTTTATTCTTTGGTGCAAGGACGACTTTGATAAATGAAGACTTTGCTCTCATCAATTTTAATCGAATTTCTTCATGTCAGCTTAATGAGTACAAAAAGAGAAAGAATACAATGTACAGAAAAGCACCCTTTGTTTTGTTAATGGCAGTTATGCTATTGAAAAAGACTTGACGTCTGTAAATTCAGGTAATAATAAATATAATGACTATTATACTAATAATAACATGACATTTATTGTATCATACATAGCTATTGTGACAGATGTGACTCTTCAAATGTGTCACGGGCACTAGGAGTCTTTGCCCAGGATATCACCAGATGATGATCTTACCAGAGTAGTGTGGTTTACACAGTGGTCCTCTGGTAGCAGGGTGACTAGCGGAACATATGACTCAGCAGATGGTGAGAGGATGCAAATAGAAAAGTCAATGACTAGCAGCAATCTGGTTAATGATTAGGTAGATATGAACACGAGAATCTTGATGGACGTGAAGAAGTGCAGGAAGGTAACAGGGAAGTCAGTGGTTTGCGTACAGCAAATTGTACCACTGCTTATGGTGAAGAGACTTGTCCAGGTGCAGGTAGGTAGCGGGGAAGTCAGTGGTCTGCGTATAGCAAGTTGTAAAACTGCTTATGGTGAGAGGACTTGTCCAGGTGCAGGTAGGTAGCGGGGAAGTCAGTGGTCTGCGTATAGCAAGTTGTACCACTGCTTATGGTGAGAAGACTTGTCCAGGTGCAGGTAGGTAGCGGGGAAGTCAGTGGTCTGCGTATAGCAAGTTGTACCACTGCTTTTGGTGAGAAGACTTGTCCAGGTGCAGGTAGGTAGCGGGGAAGTCAGTGGTCTGCATATAGCAAGTTGTACCACTGCTTAATAGGTGAGGAGGTGTACAAGTGTTGATGAGTGGAAACATAGAATGTAGACACTGAGAGCACAAGGAACTTGATCCCAAACAATATGCACAAGTCTATGTTGGTGTGGCAGGCGCTGCTTGACAGAGACGAATTCACTACTGGAATCCAGGCTAATAGCAGAAGGTCAATTAGCATATGTATCTCACGACTGAACAAAGAGGTAAACTTCCCAGCAAATATGCGGAGTAATAACACAGTCTCAGGGAGATAGAGGATTCCGTGGGTAAGTGGAGAACAGTCCAAGCGGATATGCAGTAAACGAATACAGTGAATAGAAAGTAAGCATACCGCGGTTCAGTTGAGCAGGCTGTCCACGAGAGGATACAGGAACAGCTGAGCGGCTGCACGCCAGCACGAGTAAAGAAACCACAGGTGAGTGGTAGCGGTAATCAGGGTCCGGGTCAGCACACAGGCAGAGAACTTGGCACGGTTAGAACAACGATGAGCAATGCAGGAATCACTGGAGATAGCGAACGCGAGTAGAACACTGGAGGTAATAGCAGACTGGAAGCCGCAGATGATTAGAGCAGGAATCAGCAGGGAACTGAAGACATAGTAGAACACAGGAGACTTGAAGCGGTCTGGAAACCGGCAATGAGTTAAGCCGGAATCAGCAGGAAGCTGAAGACACGGAGAAGTACACAGGAACACCTTCAGAGACTCACAGGGAATGAGACTCCAAGATCAGGCCACGAGGTAATGAACACAGGTGCTTTAAATAAAGAGCGTTGCCTGATCAACCAATTAACTAAAAGCAAAGGTCAGAAGAGTTCTTAGGAACTGCGCATGCGCAGACCATCAGGATGGCGGGCGGCCACGGTTCAGGATAGGTGCTAGCAGGAATACTGGAGAGCCACGCACCAGTGAAGAGGCACTCACGGTCCGGTGAGTGACAAAATGATTATATGTGATAATTGTTTCTTACAATCAATATTTTATACCATTTATATTTAGTTGACCTATTGCATTCTGTATGTTTTTATATTTATTTATTTATGCATTTATTTATTATATTGAAATTTATTATATTGAATCTTCCATTAATTATATTATTAAATTCATTGATCTTTAGTTCCATTGTCTAAAAATTGTAGTAAGTTATTGTGCATTGAAGTTTTTAAGTCTATTTAAAGAAAAAGAAATCAAACAGTGGACATTTTATAACTCTTCCATGCCAAGGAAAGTAATAAAACACTTAACAGCAGGGTTATTAAAGCTTCTAAAAAGTAAAAGTGGAGGTGTTGCCCATAGCATCCAATTAGATTCTAGCAATTATTTATCTAGTTTGTTCTAGAAAATGAGAGCTAGAATCTGATTGGTTGCTATGTGAGAATAAAGGAAAATGTTGTTTGACGTTGTCAAGCAAACAATATTTTAATTACTATGTGTCAGCATATATATAAATAGGAGAATTGTGGATACAAAATAGTTATATTGGGATACGCTCACCTGCCAATGTCAAGGCATCTCCTATAGTTAACACCCTAGCCTGTCAGAATCCAGTTTAAGCCATGAATCCTCACTCTCAAAGCCTGCACCATCATCGTCCATCACATATCTCTGACCTTGTCATGAGAGACACTACTTCACACCCTCTTAGGTCTGCCACAGACCTGCGCCTCACCTCCTCTTTGATTACCAAATCTCACTCTCACCTCCAAGGTTTATCCTGTGCTGCCCCCACTTATACACCACAGTACCCCTTCTGATCAGACATGTCCCCAACCTTCAATCTTGCAAGTGCTATCTCAGCAGGGCCATCTTAACAACATTATGGGCCCCCGGGCAAAGCAGTGCACCGGGGCCCCTATATATGTAAAAAAAAAAAGTGTAATACAGTATTATATATATATATATATATATATATATATATATATATACATATATGTATATATATATATATATATATATATATATATATACATATATGTATGTGTATATATATATATATATATATATATATTGTTAAGATGGCCCTGCCCAAACTGTGGGGGTCATTGATTCCAAGGCCCAAGACATTCATAGTTTGAGATCCCCCCAGCCCTATTTATCCATCCTATCACTGCAATTGACACCATGCAGTGTTCTGATTACAATTAATCTTATGTCATATTATATGGTGTGTTACAAAAGGGAGTTGAAGTACCTGGGACCCGGTGGTTCTTTTATATGGGTACAGGGGTGGCACCTGTTAGAAACTGAGGTTCCCATTTTTATTTATGTCAAGATTTTGGGTGACTTTTTGTCTGTTTTCAGGGTTCTTAAACACTGGTACTTTCTATGTGTTTCGTTGTGGTTTATTCTGCTACAGGCACAGAGAAGCTGCCTTTTTTTACCATTCCTAAAAATATAGCGTAATTTAAATAAATGACATTCATGTGTGTGTGTGTGTGTGTGAGAAAAACAAAAAAAAAGTGATTATATACATATAATCACTTTTTTTTCACATCCCCCTTAACTTACCTTTAATCGTCTTGTTCTCTGATCATCTTCTCTTCTGTTCTTTTTTCCAATTCACTGCTGGCTGCTGCTAGTTTGCGCGCGCGCGGGTGTGACACCTCCGTGCTGCGCTACGCAATGGAAATGTCAGGCATGATGACGTCACGCCCGACATTCACTGCGAGCGCAGCATGGAGGAGGAGACCAAGGAGGGAGCCAGAGCCAGGCCGCGTGACCGCAAGGTAAGTATTTTTTTTTTTCAGAATTTTATCTTTTATTAAGAGCGCTTCCTCGGACGGGCCCCCTTGCCCGCAGGGCCCCCGGGCACTTGCCCTTTGTGCCCAATGGAAGAGATGGCCCTGTATCTCAGAACCCATTTCTTCACTTATCTATCCTACCACCACCTGATACCACTCCATCTGGATACTACCAGATACTAGATACCAGATTGTCTCAGCTTTGTCCTCTTACTTAAATTGTAAGTTATCACAACTTTATTTCTGCAATGTCCATGTCAACCTCATATTTCCTTGTTTTGTTTATATGTATGATTTATTTTTGTATGATTTGTTATATTGACTGTCAGGCACTACATTTTTTTAAAACTGGGGAGAATTTTAGAAATCATCAGACTCTCAGTTAGGTCTCATATATTTTATTACTAGTAGATCCACTGAAACGAAATATATTAACTATAACAGCAGTAACTATTAGACTGTCAGCATGGACATAATAGTAATGTCTTGTATGCAAGATAACTTCTATCTACTATGTCTATCTACTAAGAGGAAATCTTGGAAGCATTCCACTGCATTGGATTGTACAAATAGCTCTTTCATTAAAAACATTGTTTTATACATAATGGAATCCAAATTAAATATTGTTGACAGCTTTGGTTGGGAAATAAGGTCACACCTCCAGTTATAACATTTCTAAACTTAATTTTGCTTGAAGGTTTAAACAACAAAGTTTTGGAATCAGAGCTGATTTTTAGCCAGATTTGTGTGATGATCATCTAAAGTATTAAACTAAAATTATGGTAAAATACTGTAACATTAATTTTATTCATTGAGCTATTATGTCACATTGGGCTCATTTATAGGTGGGCACTCCAAATGTACATAAAAGATAAATGTAAGAAAGGCATACTTACATGAACAGGTTCAAGCACAGGATTTCTAGAGGGGGTTATATAATTTTAGACAACTCTCTCTCCAACCCCTTCTCATCCCTTTCAAATAGACGGACAGTGCTGTATGCACTAAAGTTAGGAGCGAGGAGCTCCTCCTTCATGAACAGAGCAGTGTAAAGCAGGACTTATTTACCAACTGTCCTTGCAGTGGATTGGACTGATCAGAACAGTCGCTCAAAATCAGAACTGCCCCATAAGAACCAGGACAGATGGCAGGCTGTACTGCTCTCTCCTACCTGTTCTTTCAGATTTCACTACCTGCAGCTGCTGGTGTCTTAATCTCAGTTTTGCTTGTCTGGATCCTGGAATGTTGGGGCCCTGTTTAGAAAAAGTATAGGTGCATGAAATATGGAAAGCCTAGCAATGAATAAATACTTTAAGCCTCCCTCTCCCTAACCATCACTGACATTAAATACAGAACACCCATTATTAATAATTAGGCCTCCCTCTCTGCAACCAGCCCAGCATAACATTAATAGCATTTACATTTATTAAGTAGATATGTACCAACCAAACCAGTCCCAATATTAAATTATAAGTATTGACATTTAGTAAATATACCTATTGTCCCCTACCTGGCCCAACAGTGGTATCCGCATTAGTAAATAAACCTATTTCCTCCCAAACAGCCAAGCATTTAATTAATTAGTATTCACATTTAATAGATAGCCCTCCTGCTCTCCAACCTCAGACCCATGTTCCATTTATAGCCCCCAAAATCATAGAACACTAAATTAATAGTCTATTATCACACTTTATATTATTAGGCTCCACTATAACTCCAGTGTTAAATTAAATATTCCCTACCATCAAATAACACCCACTAATAAATGAATAGCTCCCACCATTATTAAATGAATAACCCCCACTCTCACTCCTTCATTAAACTAATACCTCATACCCAGGGGCTGGCTGGGCTGGAGGGCAGGGGTACATCTGTGCCCTTGGCTGGTTCCATAGCTGGCTACCTTGGGCTGGGTCACTGGGCTATGGGCTTTATCTTTTCCTTTAAAATTTTCCTAATAGGCTGTTAAACCTTGCCTCACCCCGGGCTAAAAATTGCAGCCAGCCCCTGCTGACACCCCCACCCAAATTGCACCCCTTACCATCCTCCCACCACACTTACATTTGCATTGAAGGTCTCTTCCCTTGACACTTACCTTCTGCCTTGTTATACTGTAGCTTACAGCCGCTGCTTGCAATCTTTACACATGATGTCTGCATGTACACAAAACATAGTGTCTTGATAGTGTTATTAATAGATACATTTCTTTGTCAATGAAATTAAATACAAACACCTCTACATCTGTTATTTATCTCTTTAAAAAAATAAATGGTGAATCTTCTTCCCTGCTGTAATCCTAATTAGTGTCTGCAACTTGATATAACATTGCAGTGATACAAATGACTTGAGTATTATTAGTACGAGGAGCCAACTCAATTAATGACAAGACAGTGCTGCAGTTAGTCATCACCATCATAATTGAATATTGCTGCACCAGCATCCACATCTAATTGTGTCACAATTATGTGAACATTCCCTCTCTCTACTCATCCTATGCTTGCCCAACCCTGCCCGACACTGTATGGCCACTCAGGTCGAGGAGGGATCCAGGGGCGGATTGGGAACTTAAAGTGGCCCTGGAAAAAATTATTGAAGTGGCCTCATGTCGGCAGGACAAAAATAACTGTAGGTGGGGCCAACACAAAAGTAGGCGGGATTTAGAACTACAGGAATTTGGTTGTAGTAACATTTAGGAAAACCTAGATGTGATGACTTTAGACACAGTGGGTCATCTCTAAAGCCATGCAGGGCAAATGTATAGTATACTATAGGCAGCCCCCTCTTAGTATAGTATAGTATAGGTAGCCCCCCCAATAGTATAGGTAGCCCCCCTTAGTATAGTATAGTATAGTATAGGTAACCCACCTTAGTATAGTATAGGTAGCTCCCCTTAGTATAGTATAGGCAGCCCTCCTTAGTATAGTATAGGTAGCCTCCCTTAGTATAGTATAATATAGGTTGCCCCCCTTAGTATAGTATAGTATAGGTAGCCCCCCTTAGTATAGTATAGTATAGTATAGGTAACCCACCTTAGTATAGTATAGGTAGCTCCCCTTAGTATAGTATAGGCAGCCATCCCTTAGTATAGTATATAGGCAGCCCCCCTTAGTATAGCATAGTATAGGTAGTCCCCCTTAGTATAGTATAGGCAGCCCCCCTTAGTATAGTATAGGCAGCCACCCCTTAGTATAGTATAGGCAGCCACCCCTTAGTATAGTATAGGTAACCCACCTTAGTATAGTATAGGTAGCTCCCCTTAGTATAGTATAGGCAGCCCCCCTTAGTATAGTATAGGACCCCCCTTAGTATAGTATAGTATACTAAGCCCCCCTCACTTACCTTCAGTTGCTCTGAGCAGCGTCTCTTCTCACATCAGGCAGACAGGAAGTGAAGTCAGACTTCCTGTCTGCCGAACAGCACCGTGAGAGCCTAGCAATTGGCTGCCTGTTGCTGCCCACTGAACACCAATATTTTAGATTGCTTTCTTGTACGTGCCTCCCCCCGCCGCATCCAAACGCGCCCCCCCCCCCGGGAAAATCTGAAGTGGCCTCCAGGAAGCCTCGTTAGGCCATCGGCCTACCGGGAAACTTCCCTGTAAGGTCTATGGCCAATCCGCCCCTGGAGGGATCTATATATGGACCGATGAATACATATTTTTGGTACACATGCACAGTACAGAAATGCAAATCCTATGTAGAAGAGCCCCAAGTGGCACAACAGCTCTAAATGAGCACGATTTTGTATTTCTTACAGATAACTGAGAAAACTCAGAACATTCTGAATTGGATGACAGACAAATGGAGTCTGTAGAAAACGTTGTGACATCTTAGCTGCTTAATCATGCAACATTTAAATGATTTACTAAGGGGAACATAAACAGTATTTGTTTCATGCATGTTGCAGAGAAAGATTAATGCTATTTATTTCCTTCAAGCATATGGTAATTAACTTTTGTACCCTTTTTTCTCCATTTTTCAATCCCTACATGGCAAAGAAGAGGGGATTTCATATATTCTATTAAATTTGTTGTTAGACAAGTTAGAAATAGCTACAAAATCTAACCCATTCACGGTGCTGGAGAGAAAATTGGTAATTAAATTGATTATTTCATTATAAAGAGATGGTCTTCATCTAACAACTGTTGTAATACTAAGCAATGCCTGTGTCTGCATAATGCTCATATTCCCAATATTAAACCTGTATGTGCAGGAACACCTGTTCACATAAATACCCAATGTATCCTAGGATGAAGAGGACTGAGCAAGACATGGGTGGCAAGTAGGAATATCACTAGAGAAAGATAATCATCGTCAGCAGCAGCAGCTATTTATATAGCGCCACTAATTCTGCAGCACTGTACAGAGAACTCTCTCACATCAGTCCCTGCCTGCCTAAATTCCCTAAAATACACATACACACACTGACAGACAGACTAGAGTCAATTTAAAAACAGCCAATTAACCTACTAGCAGGGCCGCCGAGAGGCGGGGGGGAGCGGGTACAGTTTACCCGGGCCCGGCCATGCCAGGGGGCCCGGGCCGGGCCCTCGCTGCTAATTAAATTTATTTTTATTTTTTTATTATTTTTCTCTGTTGCGCTATTTTTTTTAAAACTTTTCTTATTTTTTTTTCCCGCGGGGGGGGGGGGGGGGGGGGGGTTCATGGGAGCTGGAAGAAAAAAAAATAAAAATAAAAAATACTCACGTGATCGCATGGCGCCGTGTCCCTCCTCTCCTCCATTCACACTGACTGCTGGGCGTGACGTCATCAAGTCACGCCTGTCAGTCAGTGAGGAGCGCCGCAGCCAGCAGGAAGAAAGAAGACAGAAGAGGAGACAGAAGAGCAGAAAAGAAAAGAAAGAAGTTGACAAAAGGTAAGTAAAGAAACGGAGAGGCAAGGGGAGGAAAACAGGGAGGGACAGTACTATAAAGAAAGGGGACAGAGAAACAGAGGAGGAAAAAAAGGAGAGAGCCACAGAGTAATAAAAAAAAAAGTGGGAGAGAGGAACAGAGGAGGAAAAAAAGGAGAGAGCCACAGAGGAATAAAAAAAAATTGGGGAGAGAGGAACAGAGGAGGGAAAAAAAGTGGGAGAGAGGAACAGAGGAGGAAAAAAAAGTGGGAGAGAGGAACAGAGGAGGAAAAAAAGGAGAGAGCCACAGGGGAATAAAAAAAAATTGGGGAGAGAGGAACAGAGGAGGGAAAAAAAGTGGGAGAGAGGAACAGAGGAGGAAAAAAAAGTGGGAGAGAGGAACAGAGGAGGAAAAACAGGAGAGAGCCACAGGGGAATAAAAAAAAATTGGGGAGAGAGGAACAGAGGAGGGAAAAAAAGTGGGAGAGAGGAACAGAGGAGGAAAAAAAGGAGAGAGCCACAGAGGAATAAAAAAAAATTGGGGAGAGAGGAACAGAGGAGGGAAAAAAAGTGTGAGAGAGGAACAGAGGAGGGAAAAAAAGTGGGAGAGAGGAACAGAGGAGGAAAAAAAAGTGGGAGAGAGGAACAGAGGAGGAAAAAAAAGTGGGAGAGAGGAACAGAGGAGGAAAAAAGTGGGAGAGAGGAACAGAGGAATAAAAAAAGTGGGAGAGAGGCACAAAGTAAAAAAGAAGGGGGAAAAGCAGCATGGAGGTCGCAGTGTGAGCATAAGGGGGTACAGTGTAGTTGTGATGAAGGGGCACAGTATTGTGTGTGTGATGGCACAGGGGGCTTGTTGCAATGTAGTGTGTGTGAGGTAGGTGGCGGCTAATTAATGGGCGCTATTTTGTTTGTAGGGTGATGGTGAGGCAATTTAATAGTAGGGACTATTAATTTAAGATGGGGTGGTTTGGGGGCTATTGAATCTTGGGGTGAGTTTAGGGAGAATGAGGTCTATTTATTAAATGTGACTATGAATTATTTAATGGCAGTGATGGTT
Source organism: Mixophyes fleayi (assembly GCF_038048845.1). NCBI lineage: Eukaryota > Metazoa > Chordata > Amphibia > Anura > Limnodynastidae > Mixophyes > Mixophyes fleayi. The sequence goes on along the minus strand of NC_134403.1, from coordinate 113,487,711 downwards.
GCGGGAAATAGGTATTGCTGGGGCTGTTTGCAGGAAGTGAAATAGGTTTATTTATTAAATGTAAATAGTATTATTTTAATGTTGGGGCTGGAGGAAGGCCTAATTATTAATCGTGGGTGCTATTGATTTAACGCCGGGGCTGGCTGTAATTTTCTAAATGTAGCCATTTTTTTTTCAAAATAGGTCCTTCAACATTTCTGGATCCGGACAAGCCACAACTAAAGAAACCAGCAGCCACAGGTGGAGAAAGTGAGAAGAACAGGTAGGAGAGAGCAGCACAGTGTGTGAAATGTTGTGATTCTAGTAGGGACAATACCAATTTTTGGTGAATGTTGTGCCCAATGTAAGGTGTAGGCCAAGACTGAACTGTTTGTGTACACACTGCATTGTTTGTATACTACACTGTGGTGGTAGATGTCCTGAAAGTCAGGAGTGCTTGAACATATGTGACGCTCCGGCGAATTGAGAGCCTAGTGGTTTTTATGTTAGCCACGCCCCAATGGCACGTTTGCCACGCCCCAAAATGCATGACCACACCTCCCAAAATTTTTGCACCGCCGTTTGGCTAGCTACGCCCCTGAATGCATGACCATACATCTAAATTTTTTTGCGCCGCCGTAAGGCGGCGCAAAAAAATTTTAGGGCTTATTTGACTATGAGGGGGGCCCCATGAATTTGTTGTACCCGGGCCCTGAATTCTTCGTGGCAGCCCTGCGTACTAGTATGTTTTTGGAGTGTGGGAGGAAACCGGAGTACCCAGAGGAAACCCACTCAAACACGGGAAGAACATACAAAGTTCACACAGATAAGACCATGGTTAGGAATCGAACTCAGGACCCCAGTGCTGTGAGAATATAAGGAGTATGTATCTTAACCACCCCTTAGACGGACAAGGGACTACACAATGCACCACAAAATGTGAAATTTGGATTGTTTGATGGTAGAGGAAAATAAATTGGTGTAAGTTGATTTAGAAGATAAAGAGGTCTTAGCAAAGGTTTATATTGGTTTCTGTTCATTTGGGGTTGTCAGGATTATGCATAATGGATAAATTAGATTTTGGGTCTCTCCTGGAAATAACAGGATACATTAGTTTGTGGTCACAATGTTTTTGTTGTTGAAGATTTTTGGTACCTATAGAAGTGGAAAATTACAAAACTAGTAACAATTAATAGTGGCTTTACAAAGATAATCTTTTTGCATTTAAACTTAATAATGTCTCATATAAACAGACTAATCCTCTAAGTAATTATATTTAATCCCATATAAATAGCATAAGTCACAGAACAAGCCTAGTGGTATATTTCATTGGTTGAATTAATTGCAGTAATCTTGAAGGGAAAAAAATGCCCTTTTCATTTTTGCTTGTTCTCATATCAAATGCAGATAAATTATAAAGATAGTTAACTAATTATGATACCAAAGTAAAGTCTTATCTGACCCAGAAAAACAATATAAAATCTACTTAGGTACAGTAAAAAAATAAAAGTTATTCATTTGAATCCAACACAGCAAGGTGCAGGATGAACAATCACTGGCAATAAAAGGGTTATTGCATAATAAGTTTCTTTTTATTCTAAAGCAATGTCTTTTTCAGCTTCTGAATACATTTTTATAATAAATGGTTTCGATTTTGTCCCTTCATGTTTTATTGGCATGCCCAGCAAATTTACATCACAGTGTGAAATGTACCCTATTTACAATCTCACTCCAAAATACCAACACACTTAGGAGCTGAGACTCCATAATGACCAAAGTTTTGTCAACAATTTAGTGACCTGAATCTGTGTATCATCTTGTATTTCCGTTAATGATTAATGGATTGCAATCACACAGACATTATCAAAACAGTATCCCATAAACACCCCCATCATTTCCTTCCAGGATTGTATAAGGCTGAGAAAATAATAAGGTTTGTTAGGAATATAAATCTGATAGAATACCTATTCTACATAGATTCTTAAATTAGCATCATAGACTTTACACTTTGTAACTAATGCTTGGTGTTTGGCATATTGATTGTGTACCTCTGACATCCCGTTCTATATATCAAATGCATTTAGAGTATATATGCCAAGAGCAGCAACAGGAATACAATTACACATATTTTCCTTGGAAACATCGGTCTTACATCGGAATTAATGTATTTAGGATCTGAAACATTTCTTATATTAATTCTATCTTATGACATATATTGATTGCAAACTAAGTGCAAAGTGGTTTCATGTTCTGTGATATTTACAAATATGACAAACTTCAGTAAAAAAATAGTACTATATATGAATAATACATTTACAAACACTAAAGACAATGGGCCTGATTTTGAGTTAGGAGCAAAGCAAAGAAAAGGAGCAACTTTGCACCTCGCCAAGTCATGCTACAATGCAAGGGGTACAAATTGACTTATTTTTTGTATACTGGCTGTTTTTTTCATGTAGAACACAAATACTTGATAGCTTTATTTTTACACTGAAATTAAAGTTGATCTATGCCGTATCTCAACTTTGAATCTTTTTAAATTTACCTCCCCCTCTAATGCAACATGGTTTTGCCCAGGTGCAAATTTGCTCCTTTTCTTTGCTTTGCTCATAACTCAAAATCAGACACTATGTGGTTAAATTTACTGTCAAGGTTCCACACAGACCATGATTTTTGCTAACAATGTGAGCATATTAGATCTTACACTAAACAGGGCTACAGAGAATAATCTTGGGTCCTAGTATGCTGATTCTTGGGGGCTTCCTTTGTACCAACCCCATACCCTCTTGACGACCCTGACATACATTAGGGTGTTCAAAAAATATTGTAATTGGGGGCGTGGCTTGGACGCCATACTGTGTGGACATGGACTTTAGGGGCTCTGAAATTCGGCCATAAGTTGGGCATTGATTGCAAAGATTTGCCACCAAGTTCTGGCTCCTGTCTGGCATCTGGGAGGCCACTGTGCACCTGAGGCTGGTGTTGGGATCCCCGGCTCTATAGCAAGTGAGATCCGTCCGTTTCCGAGTGCCTCGCTGCCTGGTCTCCTCCCGGCACTGTAGCCAAATAACCTGCTCCTTGTTCGTGGGACTCACCTGGAGGCCAAATCACCCAGCGGGTGTCACCTCCTCTGCACCTCTGGATCTGCAGAGCCCCAGCAAAGAGAGGCCTACTTCCGGTTTTGAGCCTCGGTCTCTGGTGAAGCCGGGAGCCTCAGTGCTTCACTTCCGGTGGGAGCGTGGAGTACTGGCGATGGTTTTGACGATTCCCATATACTCCACCTCACTACAATTATCATCTTGGCAATGTGTTTCTGGGTTTGCCTTCAGGTTAGTGGAGGGACCGCATACCAGTACTACCATTGTTCAATTAACAAGCCAAACTGAAGATATTCTACACTCTACAGCGTCATTGTAAGCTGACCAACTTGATTCTGGGCACATAAAATATTAATGCTCTGGACCTTTGCTACAAGCTTGGTGGCCTGCTTGAAATTTGATCTTGTACATAGTGGGCTGCAAAATACTTATATTCCAAAGCTGAGACTCTTATACCACCTGGCTATACTGCAATATTTAACAACTTCTTACCTTAACCAAATCTTGGGTCTGCTGCGAGGTCTCCTGGTTGGGAAGGTTGAAGGCCTTCAAGATGCTTTTGTTGTCAAAAATGATGTACTTATTTCGAACAATACCTGCAATCATTCCTAAACTACTGTTTGACAAACTGCATTCGATTACGATTACATATGTTTGGAAACTTAAACCCCCTATTATAACTAGCTCCCAGATGAGTTTACCTAAAAAACAAGGTGGTCTAGCCTTAACAGATTTACATAAATACCATGAGGCTTGTCTAGTCTCTCAACTCCATGATTGGTCCCTGCCCCTGGGCCAGAAACCATGGGTCGACCTGGAAAAGGCACTTAATTTAGAGTTCCCACTGGCAGACTTGATCTGGGTCTCTAAAGCCTGGCGACCAATGTCTGTTCATCTTCCACGATTAACTAGAGACTCCCTAGTAGTGTGGGACAGATTATAGGCGGCTAACCATGATCTTAAAGTTCCTACTAAAAATATCTCACTAGCATCTATCGCCAGACACATCTCAGATTTAAACCTTAACCTTTGGATACTAAATGGGCACATAGCTCTCTCAGATTTATTAGAGGGACAGAGTTTGCTTTCTTTCACACAATTTGGGAAAAGTTCCACCTCCCGGCTCGAGAATTCTACAAATTCTTACAGCTTAGACAATGGTTCACAGCCCTCCCCAGGTATGGCTTAGTCGTGTCCCCTCCCCCGGCCCTGATCCACATGAAGTAGACAAAAGGAACAAACAGGGCTCGCATTACCTTTTGGTATCACTACCTTCTCCCATCCCAGTCAGAAACTAAGACTAGAATTCAGTTGCAATGGGAAGCTGATCTTTGCATTTTCTTAACTAACAAGCAATGGGAAACGCATTTCGAAGGTCAAAATGTATGAAATACACAGAAATGATGTTAAAATTAATCTACAGGTTGTACCTCACCCCGACCCATCTCCATAAAATGTGGCCTTCTCAGTTGAAACTCTGTTGGAGACAATGTAGTATTCCAGGTGACATAATGCATGTGTTTTGAAATTGTACTCTCATACAGTCATTTTGGGTGCAAATTTTTGAGCTAGCTAATAAAGTCACCACCCAGACTCTTACCCCTGCCCCTGAAGTTGCATTGTTGCATCACTTTCCTCCGCAGTTCCCACTCCATGCTAAATATTTATTTGGTCATATTTTGATTACCTCAAGGGCTTCTATAGCACAAAGCTGGAAATCCTCACTCCCACCTTTGATAAAGAAGGTAGTGGCCAAAGTACAGTTTAGCTTTGAAATGGAGACTGTGGGTATGCCGTATTCTACTTCTCCTTTATCTCCATTAATGAGATGGTTTAGTTGGCAAGAATATGTTACAGATGGTGAATAAGCGCCTCCAACTTAACAAAACTATATCTCGCCTCTCCATTCATCCTCGCTCAATGAATCCCGCAGGGGTTTCCATAGCTCCCTTTAGGTGGCTAGATGACAGATATTTTCTTTTTCTCTGAGTAAGTGGCATACAGGGTTTTTGACTTTCCATGTTGAATGTACTATAGATATTGTACTGTTTGCAATGTTCCTCCCTACTATGCACCCCCCTTCCCCTCTTTTTCTGTTGTCCTTCCCTTCCCCCCTCCTCTTAATTTCTGTACAACTTAAATGTTTAAAACTAATAAAAATGCTATTGATTAAAAAAAAAAATTGTAATCAACAGTTGATTGATATCTTTCAGAAATGTGATGGTTCAAACCTTGAAAGTTTTGACCAACCAATACTTGAAATCATTTGAATTACTATTTGTTTAGACAGATTGGATGACCACAATCATGCAATCTCTTTTCTGTGCATGTCGAATTTATCAAGCATATTACATTTAGTGTAGAATGTGTGTGTATACATTATTTATGTTATGTCCAATAAAACACCCTGTACATGACATTGCACTTAAAGTTTTGGAATTCAATTTGTTTGTCCTTATCTTTAGCCACATGTAATTGTAAATCACTTTATTCGCTTCATTTTGACTGCAATGGTATTAAAATGACGTTAAATATCAGAGTAGTTTGATTTGTCTATTAAGAGTCTTTCCACAGTACTGTTGCTAATATATTTTTGTTAATAAGCTTAAATGGCAAACCATTCAACAGTTCAGCCACTTGTCTTTGGTAATTTTGTGTTAGAATTTAATTTTTGAACAATTTTTGGTTTACATGAAAAGTATACATATTTTCTACATAACTAGTCAGTATACACAGAGAATCATTCCATGAAGCATTACATAAGATTAATTGGCAAGTGTATTGGACAAAGCCTTTGCGAGGGCTTACTGTCAGAGAGCACCATCTAATTACATATATTGTAAGACATTTCTGAAAACTTTTGGCACGGACTTTGATTCACATTCTGTATCCAATCTAGAACAAAAATAGTATGCTATGTGTATTGTCAAAATCTCATGGTTGTCTTGATACCTTACATTAAGTTTTCTGAACAAAAGTGGTAGATCTGTGGGATTGCATATAAGAGAGAATGTGTTCTCCTAAATAGAACATCTCTGCAAAGCTCTGTCATGTCTGACATTGATGAAATACAATGTAACAGCATAAAGTCATAGCTCTATACAGGGCCTGATTAAGGGTCACAGCCGCCCTAGGCTACTACACTGGTTGCGCCCACCCCCTCCACCAATGTGTGTAAGTGTAATTATATATATATATATATATATATATATATATATATATATATATATATATCTATATATATCTATATATATATATATATATATATCTATATCTATATATATATATATATATATATATATATATATATATATATATATACACACAGATAAATATATATATATATATATATATAGATAGATATTTATATATAGATATATATGGATGTATGTAAACAAAATTGTTAAACGTTAATTAATACATAAAACACACTTCATTATGCACTTCCTCTCTTACCTGCTCTTGCAGCGTAGACTACCTGAAGTTCTCTTTTGCTTATTCTTGGAGCATTGTCCTGCATTTAAAATGTGCAAAAGTTGTATTATAGTGCAAAATTTGAACAAACCCTGAATGATTCAAACACAACATTCAATTATGACCATATAAAACAACCCCCTGGTACAGACATAGACGATAAAATGAATGAAAATTATTTACAATCATATACTAACATCTACCAGCCCTGTCTATCTAGTAATTAGTTTTCTAGTGACAGCTGAAACCACAGTGAGCATCCCCATCACCGCCACACAATCAGGGCCGGATTTACCGCTAGGCAATCTAGGCACCTGCCTAGGGCCTAGCGGCTCTCGGGGGGCACAGCTGGGGGGGGGGGGGGGGGGGGCAGGAGCGAGTCGGGGGAGGGGGCGTCGGGTGCCGCGAAATGGGTCCCGGCAGCCTCTCCTCCTCTCAGTATCTCAGTGATAGAGAGAGAGAGGAGAAGAGGCTGCCGGGACCCGACGAGCGATCACGTGACTCTTTTTTTTTTCTTTTAAATCTGTTTGGACTGACCGAGGAGGAGCAGCGCGCCGGAGAAGAAAGGCAATAGAAAGGTAAGTAAAACAACGGAGGGACAGAGGTGGTGATGGTGAAGGGGCACAGAAGTGGTGATGGTGATTGGCACAGAGGTGGTAATGGGCACAGAGGTGGTGATGGTGAAGGGCACAGAGGTGGTGATGGGCACAGAGGTGGTGATGGTGAAGGGCACAGAGGTGGTGATGGTGAAGAGGCACAGAGGTGGTGATGGTGAAGGGCACAGAGGTGGTGATGGTGAAGGGCACAGAGGTGGTGATGGGCACAGAGGTGCTGATGGTGATTGGCACAGAGGTGGTGATGGTGATTGGCACAGAGGTGGTGATGGTGATGGGCACAGAGGTGATGGTGATTGGCACAGAGGTGGTGATGGTGATTGGCACAGAGGTGGTGATGGGCACAGAGGTGGTGATGGTGATGGGCACAGAGGTGGTGATGGTGATTGGCACAGAGGTGGTGATGGTGATTGGCACAGAGGTGGTGATGGGCACAGAGGTGGTGATGGTGATGGGCACAGAGGTGATGGTGAAAGGGCACATGTGATATTGTGAAGGGGCAAAAGTGACAATGAAGGGGCACAGTGTGATGATAGAGGGACAAAAGTGACAAGAGCACATACTTGGATTTATGCGTATTATTTTTGCAAACAACTTAAGTATTTCTGCCCTGACTTCAATATTTATTAAGTTGTTTTGACCCAACTACTTCAAAAAACGGGACTGCTTGGTAATTATTTAGGGGTGCCTTTTTCTGCAGCGGGGTGGCCTTGCTCTTTTCACATGTTAGGTACGCCCCCAAAGATGCAAGCCACGCCCTCACCACCTTTGGCGGCGGCACATGCTTTCATATCTACATAACTATAGGGGTATATGGTAGGCATGCGGCGGCACATGCTTTCACTTCTACATAACTATAGGGGTATATGGTAGGCTGCAAAAATATAGTGCTATGGATTGTTTCAGGGAGGGGGCCCAAAAACAGTATCCTGCCTAGGGCCCTATGAGGTCTAAATCCGGCTCTGCACACAATACAGACATCCTGCCCTCCACAAGCTATTTCATCATCTCCCCCACCAGCCAATTCATCCCCCCTGTCATTTTTATCAACCCACACCTGACAGTTTATCCAATTCATTAACCCCCCTCTAGCCAGTTCATTACCTCCCCATATCCAATTCATAAGCCCCCCCATCTAGCCAGTTCATTAATCCCCCCCAGTCATCTCTCTCCCTCCACATGCGATGTGTCACCCCCCCCCCTGATATTTATCAAACTGCACTTACCCTGCTGTCTTCTGTTCCTCCTTTCTCCAGACGCAGGCGCTTCTGTCTTCTTCACAGGCAGCTAAAAGCATCCAGCGCTGTTAACTGCACTGTCACTGCAGGCGCGCTCTGTGTGATTAGTGTGATCACGTGAGATGTGACCACACTAAGCAAAACACGACAGCCACACTGACAGGGCAGCTAACTGCATTGGATGTGCTGTTAGCTGCGTGATTGGGTACAGGGCCATGCGGGACCTCCCCCTTGAGGCCAGGGGTGGCCCCATTAGAGGAGGAAGAAGCCGATCGCCGGCATGTTGAAGAAAAAAACAAAAAAAAAACACTTGATCAGGCCCTGGCTCTATAAAACAATCATAAGTATTTTTTTTTAGAAATAGAACATTATTTGTGACAAAATGTAATATATGTCTTTAAAACACAAATATATAATGCATTATTTTTCTTACATTATTGTTAATATATGTAATGTATTACTTTTCTATAATTCAAAGTAGACAATAATATACATAGTGCAAATCAAATTTATAATTGGTGAGCTGTGTTGTCAGACTAAAACAAAAAGCAATTAGCGTTCAATAGGTAAGCACACTGGGTCTGATGCAGTTGAACATATACCCATTTGTGCAATGAAAATTGTGAGATTTCTCTCTGAACATGCCCACAAAAAAAGAAACTGCAAGTACCTATGCCTATGAAGAGTTGCATGAATCTACTACTTGCGTCTGAAGATATGTGATATGGGGGGGAAGGGGTGTTCTATTGCAAGTCTAGTATAGTAAGGATGTATTTGTGGAAATATAAGTCAATGTAGCCATAAACACAGGCACAGAAATGTGAGGGGTCCACTGGGGAAGGGGTGGGGATGTCCGAGTGCCCAAAACGCCCCTGTCTTCATGTGCAGGGCACTCGTTTTGCTGTAAGGCGAAAAGGGACAGTATGGAAGGAACAGCTCCACAAGGTGAGTTCACCAAGGGAACAGCACTCTCCGCGACTATACTCACGTACACGAGGCCCTTTGAGTATAGCAGGGCACAAGGCCCGTTGAGCATAGCAGGGCACCAGGCCCTTTAATGTAGAGAGGCACAGGCCTCTGGGTAGGGGAACGATAGGCTCCCGCGAGTGTAGCAGGGTGGCTGCCCTATAGTGTAGCAGGACATTGGGTCTTTGCGGTTAGAGGGATAGAAGGTCCCTGATGGTTAGCGGGGCAGTAGGCCCTTATAGTTGGAAGTGGCCGCTCGGCCCAGGTCTAGCAGGACGCTAAGTCCCGACTCCTTCCTCGCACCTTGTCTTACGACCAGCACCTGTAAAACAAGGGAGACAGCACAAAGAACAATCCCTTTCCCAACACCCCAGATACTCACTCAATCCCAAGGAAGGCTATGGAACACACCGTACCTTGCATCTCCTCACGCTGACCACTCCCACATCCTGAGATGCTGTACTCCCAGCTGTTAAGCCAGCCTTGTCCTGGGAGTTAGCTGCACTTCCGGATGGAGGAGTTATGTAAACCGCTCCAGTACTCTACTTCTTAACTACCAGGGGACTAAGTGTCCCCTACACTACTTCGGGACTTAGCGTCCTGCTAGACCTGGGCCGAACGCCCACTACCAACTATAAGGGCCTACTGCCCCGCTAACCATCAGGGACCTTCTATCCCTCTAACTGCAAGGACCCAATGTCCTGCTACACTACAGGGCAGCTGCACTGCTACACTCGCGGGAGCCTATCGCTCCCCTAACAAGAGGCCTGGGCCTCTCTACACTGAAGAGCCTGGTGCCCTGCTACGCTCAACAGGCCTCGTGCCCGGCTACGCTCAAAGGGCTTCGTGCCCTGCTACGTCAAAGGGCCTCATGCCCTGCTCCACTCTGGGGCCTTGTGCCCTTCAGGCTCTCTAGCGATGGGGCCTAGTACCCCTCTAACCTAACGCTGGGGCCTGGTGACCCCTAACCACCTAGGGCCTTGCGCCCTCCTGACTACCTTGGGCCTTGCGCCCTACTGACTACCTAGAGCCTTGCACCCTACTAACTACCTGGGGCCTTGTGCCCAGCAAACACCTATAGTGGCCACCCAAACTGTGCCACAAGCCTAGTGCCTGAAAGGTGCTCCCGGGCCTTGTGCCCGACCTAAGTGAGTAGTTTTATACTTACCTGCTCCGCGCAGGGAACTTCGCTTGCCACACCGTCTTTGGGTCTTCCAGACCCTCCAGCGCCTCTTCTTCCATTTGGCGCTCTGCCCGCAGTCTTCGTGGCGGTGCGCTCTTAGCCCTTGCAAAGGGTCCCCGCTGATGTTCACCTCGTAGGCGTCTTCTTTTGGGTGTTAGGGCGGCAGGGTAGCTCACAGTCCTTACAAGGGCTCCTTGCCACTTCTGCCGGCGTCTCTGGCATTAGACGTAGCTGGACATCCTCTTCTTTCTTCTCCGCCGCAGGACTGAAGCAATGGCAGCGCCTGGAGATTATTAAAGCCGTGGGCGCGCCGACGTCATCAGCCGACACTGCGAGCTCTAATTGGCTCACGGCAGCACCAAACGTTCAAGTGGCCGGAGGCGAGCCAGGATTGGTTCGTCTGTCCGGCCACTTATTGGCCAGCAGCGGGAAGCAAGCCCTGATTCACTCGCTTGCCCTCTGCCACCGGGACCTGCAGAGAAAGAAAAAGGGATACTCACCGCTGGAACACCGGACTGATGAGTATCTTCCTCCATCTTCTGTCTTCGCCCTCTTCAGGGGCAGCTGGTCCACGGGGCACTCTTCCACAGATATACCTTTTAAAACTGTTTTGTGTACACCATCATTGGAGCTGGTGTAAACACACACTAATTAGCTTATGATGACACAGATAGCCAGCACTAGCTCAACTCTTCTGATTGACTGATTGAGATTTTACCTTTGAAGCTACTGGGTGCTTTTTTTAATTGATAGTGTATGTATCATAGGAATTTTTTATTTGTATTTAAAAAAATTTTTTTAATACTTTCCTTCATACATGTGAAGGAAGATTATATGTGCTATGTTATATGAAGAGCAAATTTGTTTTTGCCTATGCAAACAAATGTTTACAATGTTTAATTGTGCTTATGACCTGGTTCTGTGTATGTATATGTGGGTGTAAGTGCACCTGCAGTAAAACAGATGCATATACTACAGATGCACACATGGGTGCATTGGGAACTTAAAGTGACCCTGGAAAAAGGTCTGAAAGTAGCCTAATGTAGGCGGGGCCAAATAAATGGTAGGCGGGGCCCAGTATGTATGTGGGCCCACTGTGTGTGAGTGTGTGCACCCATTGTATGTACCTGAGTATGTGTGTTTTTGTTGCTTTCCCTACCTATGACTGCTTGTGTCTTTAGATCACTTGCTGCTCTGGATCCTGGAATGTTGGGAGTCCTATCTGGGGAAAAATGGTTGCATGAAACTTAGAAAACTCCAACCAGCCCTGGCATTAAATCAGTAGCACACACATTTGATAATAATTAGGCCTCCAACCAGCCCTAAAATTAAATTAATAGTATTCTCATTTAATAAATAGACCTATTTCCTTAATTCCAAACAGGTCCAACAATAAATAGCATTTAAGTTAAATAAATATAACCATTTCCCACAACCATCCCTGACATTAAATAATTCATATTCACATTTAATAAATAGTCCACCTCCCCAAACTCACCCCCAGATTCAATTAATAGCCCCAAGCCAGCATTAAATTAAAGGTCTGGCCACCTCATCTTAAATTAATAGGCTTAAATATTAAATTAAATTGTCCCACCATCACCCCACAAATAACATAGCACCCACTGGTCACCATTATCTCACATTATATTACCACAAGCCCCCCTGCCCTCACCCCCATTACATTGCCATAGCACACATAACACACACACACTACATTAACACACACACTATATTACCATAAGACCCCCTGCCCTCACTCCCATTTCATTGCCATAAGCCCCCTTGCCCTCACCCCTATTTCATTGCCATAAGTCCCCCGGCTCTTACCCCCATTCCATTGCCATAAGCTTCCCTGTCCTCACCCCCATTACATTGCCATAACACACACACTACATTAACACACACACTACATTGACATAAGGCCCCCTGTCCTCATCCCCATTGCATTGACCTAAGCCCCCTGCCCACATATACACATTACATTGCCATAACACACACACACACTACATTGACATAAGGCCCCCTGTCCTCTTCCCCATTATATTTAAGCCCACCTGCCCAGACACACATTACATTGCCATAACATAGACAGACACTACATTAACACACACACACATTACACTGACATAAGGCCCCCTGTCCAAACCCCCATTACATTGACATAAGCCCCCCTGCCCATGCACACATTAAATTGCCATAACACACACACTACATTAACAGAAGACACCCTCAAACCCATCACACTTGCTTTGTTCAAGCCGCACTTCCTGCGCTGCACACATGGGATGGCACCTGTCATGTGGTACGCGTCCCATGTGACATCTGTTTATTATGGGATAGGGATGATAAGTTCCCCAAGAAGGAAGCTGGCTGGTCCCAGGGAAGGGACCAGCCGCCAAACAAAAATGCTGCGCCCCCCAATGGCACCCCTGATCTGGAGGGCCCCCTTTGTGCCCCCACCCCCAATCTGTCCCAGTGTTAGTCTGACCCTGATTGTTGGCCAGTAATACAACAAAAAAAAGCAAAAGAAAATGTAATTGAAGAAAAAAGTACATAAAATAGCCTATGGTCGGCCTCATTAGGCTGCTGACCTACTTGGAAAATTCCCAGTAAAGTCTATGACCAATCTGCCCCTGGATGCAGAGCTGGACAACTCAGCATATGAGTTGAAATACACAATTCTTGTGTGCATATCTTTGGTCATTATTTACTCTCATGTAGCGCTTAATTTTGTATAACGTCCTTCCCTCCTATCACCTGCAGCAAATGTAAATTCAGGAGCATCATATTGAAGAACTAGAGATGGACGGGCTTGGTTCCCCGAGAATCGAACCCACCCGAACTTTGGGTATCCGAGTACCGAGCCGAGCAGGCTCGTTACTCTCCCACCTATTCGGAATTAAAAACGAGGCAAAACCTCATTGTGACGTCATTGGATCTCGGAGCTCGGTTCTTGCGATGTTTCAAATGCATAAATATCCGCCTCCACAGCAATCCATTGCCATTTGACAGAGGGAGAGAGAAGGATTAGGTTGCAGGATTAGAGCAGGGAGAGAACAGTTATTACAGCACTTATTACAGCACTTATTACAGCAGGAAGAGAGCAGTTATTAGAGCAGGAAGAGAGGAGTATAGAGGAGGCATTTTTGCAAACATTACAAACTGTTTGGAGTGTTATATTCCCTCCAAAAGAAACTATTTTCTGCCTGCAGAAATTGTAATATATCAGCACAATTTCTTTCTGAATTTGCACTACAAGTGCTTGGGGTGTGACAAATTCCCCTGTTCCAAAAAAATCTATTTTCTGGTGCTGAAATTATTAGATACCAGCACTATATTTTTCTGAATTTGCACTACAAGTGCTTGGGGTGTCAGATATTCCCCTGTTCTAAAAAATCTATTTTCTGTGGTTGAAATTATTATATACCAGCACTATATCTTTCTGAATTTGCACTACAAGTGTTTTGGGTGTCCGATATTCCACAGTTCTAAAAAATCTATTTTCTGAAATTATTATATACCAGCACTATATCTTTCTGAATTTGCATTACAAGTGTTTGGGGTGTCAGATATTCCCCAGTTCTAAAAAATCTATTTTCTGGTGTTTAAATTATTAAATACCAGCATTCTATTTTTCTGAATTTGCACTGCAAGTGTTTGGGGTCTGATTAAAATGGATTCATAGCAGTCCACATATGAGCAGGATCAGCAAGCAGCTGCTGGCACTAGTCCTGATGGTAGTCTTCCCTGTACGTCATCTGGTAAAGCCTATGTAAAAGTCTTTTTAAGTCAGGAAAAAAAACACATAAAAAAAACACCTTTTACCGTGTTGAAGAGAAGAAGAGCTGTAACTGATAAAAAGTTAACTGGCGAGAAAAAAAAAATTGCCAACATGCCATTCTACACACGCAGTGGCAAAGAAAGAATGAGGCCTTCGCCTTTCTCTATTAGTGCGAGATCTAAAAATGTTACTAAGCCTTCTTCTTGTAAGGTCACTCATGACCAAGCAAGACCAAGTAATTCGGAGTCCAAAAGTGGTGCACAAATACTGTTACGTGTGAAAGCCGAGCTGCAAGAAAACAGTAAGGCATTAGAGGAAAATGTATGCTCAGAATCAGAAATGACACCAATCCCTGAGGAGAGTCCATCCACCAGTGGTATGTGTAATCGTGAGCATTCTGTTTGTGTACCCATAAAGAAGGGCTCTTTCAGTAGTTCTGCTGATGTGTGCCTAACAGCCCGAGTGTAGCCTGTGATACACCAATTGAGGATGTCACTTTGGAATTAGAAGAGGATGAGGGGGAGATTTGTGTAGGCGACGAGGGCGCTAATGAGGATGTTGATGATTATGAGGCAGACAAATACCAAATTGCCTTTCTCAATTTCTATTTATATTCTTAATTATATAACGGCTAAATAGTTTTCTATTTTACTCCTAGTGGAGAGGGGATCTGATGCAGACAGATACCAAACTGCCTTTGTCCATTTATTTTTTATATTGTTCAGTCTATCCAGGCTGCTTTTTTTTTTACAACAATTTTTTTTACAACAAGCAGTTGCCAGAGAAACTGAAGGAGAAGACGTCCAAACAAGATGTTGATAACTCTTGGATCCTTGCGAAGCGAATTAAGTACTTAATCTACAATTACAATATAGTTAGCAGATTTACTTTGTTTTATTTCATCCGCTAAATTTCTGTAGCTTCTTCTCAAAATGTATAATTAAGGCAATCACTTGACTCAAGCTAAGTGTATCTGCACTCTCTTCACAGATGACTACTTCACTGGACTAAAGTACATTCCACTCAAATGCTAGTCTTCTTGCAGCTGCTGCATTCTCCTACATGCTGTTGCAGAATCCAGAAAATGACCCTAAATTTTTCGGGACACAAACAGCATCTCCTGCATGTCATTGTCATTTTTTAAAAGTTCTGTAACACCAGGAGAGTCCAAGCAGGATTAGCCATGTTGCAATGACATCTCTTACTTTTTGTAACAGATTGTCAGCTGTATGCCTCTTACTGAAGCCGCTGCTACACAGAGTAGCCTACTTCTGAAAAATGTGACGTACTTGGGTACATGGTCCTGCTGTTCCTGCTGGTGAAGGCGAATCACCAACCCAGTGGGCTGTCACAGTCATATAATCTTTAGTTTGCCCAGTTCCGCTTGTCCCCATATCTGTGGTTAAGTGTACAGTGGGTAGAATGGCATTTTGTATCCCAATAATTAAATTTTTAAGAACCTTCTGGTAGAGGTGAGGAATAGCATTTCTAGTAAAACGGTGTTGTGATGGAATTTGGTAATAGGGACAGAAGACCTCAAGTAACTGTCTAAAACCTACATTAATAGTGGACATTGGACGCAGATCTAACACTAGCATAGTCCCCATGGCGTCTGTGATCTGCTTTGCGACTGGGTGACAGCTTTCATACTTGCTTCCTCTTGCAAACGATTGTTTAACAGTCAATTGTTGCTTCTACGGATATAGATGATGAAGTTGTTGGGGGTGTAGATTGCGGGTGCTGGGATCTAGATGAGAGAAGGGAGGTAGATGATGCTGGACTGCTTGTTGTTATTTTTTTAACATAAGTTTCTGATTTTCCCAACAGCTTTCCATGAACTCACTTCAAATGCCGTAACATGGATGAGGATCCTAGATGGTTAAGGTCCCTACCTCTACTGAGTGTGGCTTTAAAAATGCTACAAATGGCTAGACAACTGTTGTCAGGATTTGTGTAAAAATAATTCCACACTTAAGAGGTGGATTTTTGGTCTTATGCCCAGGCAGGACAATGGCCTTTTTCTTATCACTGGCAAGAACTGCTGCAATCTTTGTTTGAAAGTGTATGAAAGTAATATTGTGACCTATGAGGTGGTCAAAATTGAATGAAAATTACTGGAAAATAGTGTTAGTGAGGTTAATAATAATGTAGGTACAAAATAATACCTAAATTATGTTATTTTAGCCCAAAAATATGATTTTTTTTAAAAAATAGCAAAACAAAACCAAAACCAAAACACGCAAGGGCGGTTTTGGCAAAACCAAAACCAAAACATGAAGGTAATCCAGATCCAAAACCAAAATACGGGGGTCAGTGAACATCTCTATATTGAACACTGATTTCATTTTACAGGCTCTCTGTAGGCTGATTGATTTCCGCATTTAAACTTTAACTAATAATCATCTAATTATTGGCCTGCCAGCTAGTCTATTATTACTAGAGATGGTCACTGACCCCCGTGTTTTGGTTTTGTATTCGGTTTTGGATCTGGATTGCCGTCATGTTTTGATTTTGGTTTTGCAAAATCGCCATTGCGTGTTTTGGTTTTGGTTTTGGTTTTGGTTTTGTTTGGTTTTGTTTTGCTATTTTGTTGGAAAATCAATGTTTTTGGGGCTAAAATAACCAAATTTAGTGCTCCACCTGTTTCATGGATAAGTAATCTAATTGTAAAGCTAATAAATTATCAAAAAAACAGTGTAATTCCTGGTAGGTAGGCCTTCATTAATTCTACATACAAAACAGATTGTCTTTCACTCCATCTATGCATATTGGCAATGCAGCCATCGTATTTGGATGTATATTACACCCTACACTTATAGTTAAATATGTAAAGAAATGGAAAAAGGCAGTTTGCTTTCTGTCTCTATAGGCCCCCTCCACTTGTTGAAAAAAACAAACAATTCAGCCGTTATAGACTGTACAATATTAATTGAAATGGACAAAGCAAGTTTGGTTTCTGGCTCTCTAGGCCCCCCTCCAGTTTTCGAAAATACAAACAAATTCAGCCGTTATAGACTGCACAATATTAATTGAAATGGACAAAGCTAGTTTGGTTTTTGTCTCTATAGGCCCGCCTCCACTTTTCGAAAATACCAAAAAATTCAGTCGTTATCGACTGTACAATATTAAGAGAAATAGACAAAGCCAGTTTGGGGTCACTCTGTCTATGACACCCTTCCCTTAAGGAGAAATTGGCCAAACAGCAGCCTTTCAAGACGGTACGTGATATGGAAATACCACAAGTCCCTTTCCTCTTTGGGGGTAGATTGCACCCTACACTTACATAGAAAGTTTTAAAAAGATATTATCATCATCATCTTCAGCTTCATCCTCACCCTCATCAGTGTGTACGTCATCATCACAGACTATCAATTCATCGCCGCTTGAATCCGCCATTAGAGAACAGTCAGTGCTTGGATGTCTTTGATGGTGAAGACCTTCCTCATGGAAGATGTAGTTCATTTTTATAAACATCATTTTCTCCACATTTTTTGGAAGTAACCTTCAACAGCGATCACTGACTAAGTTCCCAGGTGTACTGAACACTCGTTCAGAGTACACACTGGAGGGTGGGCAGCTTAGGTATTGCAAAGCAAGTTTGTACATGGGTTTCCAAATGGCCTGCTTTTCCTCCCAGTAAGGAAAGGGACTGTCTGACATTCCCATATCAATTACCTCTTGAAAATAATCCTCCACCATCCTTTGCATGTTTATACTCGTATTGGATGGAGTTATGGGCAAGGTCACACATTTTTTTGAAAAATCCTTCAAACCAGCCCAGATGTTAAATTGCTTTGGTCTGCCCCCTGCGTCTTCCCTGCTTCTTTTTGGGAAATTTTATTTTTTACGAGCAGCAGCAGCTTGAGAAAGTGAAGGAGGACACGTCGTCAAGCCGAGGCCCAGTTCAGCGGCCAACTTGCTGAGCAATAGCTCCTTGCAAAAGTTCACATCTCGCTCATTTACAAGTAAAGACTCAATGTAGGTTTTAAACCTTGGATCAAGCACAGTGGCCAAAACGTACTGATCCGAGTTCAAGATCTTAATAACTCGAGGATCATTGTGAAGCAAAAGAAGTACTTGATCGACAAGGCCAACATACTTTGCTGAATTGCTTGCTTGCAGCTCCTCCTTCAGTTTCTCAAGCTGCTTTTAAATAGTCTAATTAATGACTTGGCTCAAACTAGCAGAGTCTGCACTCACCTCACACGTCACAACTTCAAATGGTTTCAGCACCTTGCACAGCACTGAAAGGAATACCCACTGTGCAAGAGTGAAATACATCCCCCCTCCTTTCCCAATGTCATGGCTTGTGCAATATGCTTGGATGGCTTTGCGCTGTTCCTCCATCCTCTGAAGCATGTTCAGGGTGGAATTCCACCTAGTTACCACCTCTTGCTTAAGTTGGTGGCAGGGCAAGTTAAACTGCTCTTGGAGCTTCTGTTATCTCCTACATGCTGTGGCTGAATGCCTGAAATGGCCTGAAATTTTACGTGCCACCGAAAGCATCTCCTTCACCTCACGGTTATTTCATAGGAAGCTCTGCACCAACAAGTTGATGGTGTGAGCAAAACAGGGAATATGTTGGAAATCACCCAGCTGTAATGCTCGCACTATATTGTTGGCATTATCAGAAATGACATATCCTGGGGAGAGTCCAAGTGGTATAAGCCATGTATCAATCACATCTCTTAGTTTGCGTAACAAATTGCCAGCTGTATGCCTGTTAGTGAAGCCGGTGATACAAAGAGTGGCCTGCCTGTGACAAATGTTACGTAGTGGTGTACATGCTGCTGTTGTTCCTGCTGGTGAAGGTGAATGACCAACCCAGTGGGCTGTCACAGTCACATAGTCTTTGGTTTGGCCACTTCCACTTGTCCACAAATCTGTGTTTAAGTGGACAGTGGGCAGAGTGGCCTTTTTCAGCGCAATCTCTACATTTTTCCACACTTTTTGGTAGAGTTGTGGAATTGCTTTACGGGAGAAATGGTGTCGTGATGGAATTCTGTAACGCGGACACAAAACCTCAGTTAACTGTGAAAAACCAGCTGCATTTATTGTGGAGATTGGACGCAGATCTAACACTAACATTGCAGCCATGGCGTCTGTGATTCGCTTGGCGACTGGGTGACTGCTGTCATATTTGCTTCCCCTTGCAAATTATTGTTTCACAGTTAATAGCTGAAATGTAGGACTGCTCATTTTCTTGACCTGCCTCTGGGATGACGATTCACCCAAAGCAGCAGCAACAGCAGCAGCAGTGGGACTAATGCTTTCTTCAGAGGAATCAATAATAGTGCAGGAGTCATCCAGCCTTAATAAGTGGGATGCCGGGCTAACTCAGAGCACTACTGAGGATATTGATGAGGATGGTGTGGTGGGTGTATTTTGTAGCCGTCGGGATGACGGTGACCGGAGGGTCTTAGCTGATGATGGAGTGCTTGTAATTTTTTTGGAAGAACTTTCAGCTTTTCCCAACACTTTGCCATGAACTCGCGTTAAATGGCGTAACATAGATGAGGTTCCAAGATGGTTAAGGTCCCTCCCTCGACTGACTGTGGCTTGACATACACTACAAATGGCTATACAATTGTTGTCTGGATTTGGGTAGAAAGAATTCCACACATAAGAAGTGGATTTTTTTGTTTTATGCCCAGGCATGACAATGGCCTTTTTCTTGTTACGTGCCAGAACTGCTGCCACTGGTGCAGGACTTACACAAATAACCTCATCCTCATCAACATCCTCATTAGCGCCCTCGTCGCCTCCACAAATCTCCTCCTCATCCTCTTCTAATTTCAAAGTGGCATCCTCAATTTGGGTATCACCGGCTACACTCGGGCTATTAAGGCACACATCAGCAGAATGCTCACGATTAGACATCCCACTGTTGGATGGACTCTCCACAGGGAGTCATTTGTGACTGGAGTCATTGGTGTCATTTGTGAATCAGAGCAAACATTATCCTCTAATGCCTTACTGTTATCTTGCAGCTCGGCTTTGACGCGTAACAGTAGTTGTGCACTAATTGTAGGCTTGGTAACTTTTTGGGTTCTGCCACTAATAGAGAAAGGTGAAGGCCTCATTCTCTCTTTGCCACTACGTGTGTAGAATGGCATGTTGGCAATTTTTTTTTATCGGCTCTTAAATTTTGATCAGTTACACTTCTTTTTCGCTTCAACACAGTAAATTTCTTTTTGGTGTCTGTTTTTTGGACTGATTTCGAAACACTGTGTAGTTTGACATCGCCTTGCCCAGATGACGTACTGGGAACACTACCATCAGGACTGGTGACAGAACCTAGTTGCTCATTCTGCTCATATGTGGACTGCTTTGAATCCATTCTGAGCCCAAAGCACTTGTAGTGCTAAAAATTATTTGGTAGATACTGCTGACAAATATGACTTTTGAAAGCCAGAAATATTTATGCACAATTATGGGGGATACCCCAAAAGCACTGGGGAGTGCTAAAAATTATTTGGTAGATACTGCTGACAGATAGTAATTTTGACAGCCAGAAATATTTAGGCAAAATAATGGGGGACACCCCAAAAGCACTGGGAAGTGCTAAAAATTATTTGGTAGATACTGCTGACAGATAGTAATTTTGACAGCCAGAAATATTTAGGCAAAATAATGGGGGACACCCCAAAAGCACTGGGGAGTGCTAAAAATTATTTGGTAGATACTGCTGACAGATAGTAATTTTGACAGCCAGAAATACTTAGGCAAAATAATGGGGCACACCCAAAAAGCACTTTGAGTGCCAAATATTGAAAAAAAAAAAAATGTCCTCTATCCTCCTCTCTTCTCAAGCGATTTTTGTTAGCACAATTGGAATCAGAATATTGTATACTCTGTCCCTGCTCTAATCAGCCTGTGACTACACCCTGCTCTCTCCCTCTGTCAAATGGCGATGGATTGCTGTGGAGACGTGTATTTATAATCTTCAAGTATCGCGAGAACCGAGCCCCGAGATCCGACGACGTCACAATGACGTTCGGCCTCGATTTGAATTCCGAGCGGGCGGGAGAGTACCGAGCCGAGCAGGCTCGGTACCCGGATACCCAAAGTTCGGGTGGGTTCGGTTCTCGGGGAACCGAGCCCGCCCATCTCTAATTATTACCAATGCAGAATTTATCACACAGAAGTCCTGATGTCATGAGATGCATTTTACACAGGATTATCTGCCTCCGTAAACATGAATTAGGAATTTGCTGCTTTTTCTTGTAGACATTTTTTTTTATCTATTTGCCATTTGTTTTATTCAATATCCAAATAAGCATTAGTTAAATGTATTTGATATGTAGCACCATTGTATGTTTGTTTTAGTAAATTTTCTGTTTTCTTATAAGGTTAATTTTGTATACATATATTCTTTATAAACTATAAAGGAAAGACATAATAATACAAATACACCACTATTAATAAATGTATTATTTATTAATTCTTAGTGGTGTATTTGTATTATTATTGTTTCTATAGGGGTGTCTTATTCAGTGCTGCTTTTTTCATTGTCTTTCTATGATTATTAAACCCTTTGCTACACTGCTTCTGAGGTGCTTCTATCATATAGGAGCACTGAGGAGTGTAGTACATTCTGTTGAATTGTACTTACTGAGATGCAGAAAAACAGCAGAATATGTATGGAAGACTTTCCTTTATACAGAATAAAACAAACATTTTAACAGCACTTCAATATTCCTTACGTCCAAAGTCCTTCCTCCTTACAAAATGCACTGTTATTATAAAAACAAAGACTTATTTCCAACATAACATTGTAAAGTTCCACCACAATACAACTCATTTCATTATGCAACAATTGGTAATTTGGCACAAATGATCAATGCGTTTTTTACGAACAAGTAGACAGAATTAGGCAAATGCTTCTTTTGAAAACACACACTAACAATGCTGCATAAACAAAGTTTCCCATTTCTCTCTCTTCTAATGCATGTCATACCGCTGCCTCTGACTTTTCAGTTTCAATTTCTTTTATATAACTTTATTCCCACCAATACTAATATATTTTCTTATGTTATTATGTCAAATACTTGAAAAATAACATTTTAGCACTATAAGTAGTATTGTGACAATGTATCCCTTACTATTTAGATTATGAGGAAATTTGACGTGACCAATAGTCAGGGGCGGGCTGGCCCGGGGGGCAGGGGGGCAGCGCCCCCCAGGGGCCGCACAGTCAGACCGCTATTAAGGCCGGGGGTAGGCTGGCCAGCCCCCCCCGGATGCAATATACCACATTTTCACCAGCAGCCGCATCTGATGACACAGGATGCGGCCGCGTCAGCGCACAGGTGGCCGCATCACATGACAGGCGATGCGGTCGCGTCCCGTGTCATGTGATGCGCCCCCCGGGCTGACATCTCCCAGCCTGTGCCTGCCAATAGTCTGGCAACGGGTCTGATTAAACACCTCAATTCAATAATTAATAGGTGTGGTCAAATACTTTTGTACATATTACACAGGTGTAGGTTATTCTATATTTCTATGTATATTTGTATTTATTTATTTTTTTGATGGGATCTCAATATTGTCCACATTCTTAAATGGGCAGAACAAACTGATTGCCATATTTTAGAAGTAGATAGATATAATAATATTTCAAGCAGGTGTTTATCCTTCACTTTACAACTGAACTCACTTATTAAACAAGCTTGAATAGAGAAAACAACTCCTTCTTGATTTATGTTACTGTGTATACTGCAATAAGCATGGAAAAATGAAAGAAAGCTGGATAACTTTCTGAAAATTTCAGACAGAAGGTTGTACCCAAGCAAGGACAATCTCAAGGCTACAAATGACTCTCCAGAGAACTTGATGTTCCTGTTTAAACTGAATATAATGTTATTAGGAAGTGTAAGACAGCCTTCCTGGTCATAACTGCAAAAGAAAACTTGATTGAAGATTGCAGTGCAGAATTGTTCGAATGGTGGCGAAAGCACCTTAATCAATTGCAAAACAAATTCTAGCTGACCTTACGACACACAGTAATACAGTTTATCTTGAGAAAGTATAGCAAACTCAATGAAAGTGGATTATGAAAGTATAGGTTGCCCAGGAGAGCCCCACTGCTGAGGGAGAGAGAGACGTAAGAAATCTGGAGGTTACCAAAACACACCTGAACAAGCCAAATTTTTTATGGGAGAATGTCCTGTGGACGATGAGACGTGTCACGCTAGCCGTGATACTGACACCTACCTACTGGTATTGACGCTGCTTGCCTAGGAGTTGCGGAGACTTAACGTGTCTCTGGCCTTCGCCAGGGAACCCTGCAAGGAAGTTTGGACTTTGCAGCAAAGACACATAGGTAGCAGGCCTCCTAGGTAGCCACCAGAGATGTAGAAGGGGTTGGTGAGGTCGTACAATCCAGGTCAGAACCGTGCAGGCAGATAAGTACCGAAGGAACAGGCAAAGGCAGAGTCAGGGAGTTCAGAGGTCAAACCAGGAGATCCAAAATATGCCAAAAGGAGAATCCAAGTAGAAAGTCAGGAAAGCCAGGTCAGCAACCAAAACGACAATCAGGGTGCAGGAACACAGACAGAAGCGCTGGAACATAAGAGGACCTTGATACTCTGGCACCCTAATGATGCCAGGGAGTCCCTTAAATAGTGCTTTCCGTGTTCTGATTGGTGGCAGTGGGATTGGCTGTCAGAATCAGCTGACCGCCGACAGGAAGACAGGGAGAGCACCCCGTTGCCCAGCAACGGAGAAACGGAGAAGCTGCGCATGCACCGGCAGCCGCCGGGGCTGACTACAGGCAACGGGACTCAATTGGCCAGCACAGGAAAGCGCCCATCCCCGGCACTTAGTTAATGTGTAAGGACGGTGCCTGACAGACCACTGTAGAGGTTTTTTAAACACATTAATAAAACACACGTAAAACACATCATACCTATGTTGAGAGAAAGCAAATTTAAGTTTTCAAAGATAAGAACACCTTCCTCAGAGTGAAATATGGAAGTTCAGTGATGTTTTGGGGTCGCTGTGCTTCATGTGGCACTGGGTGCTTTGAACATGTGCATAATTTCTAGAGATGCTCACTGACCCTCGTGTTTTGGTTTTGGTTTTGTATCTGTATTACCTTCAGGTTTTGGTTTTGCCAAAACCGCCCTTGCGTGTTTTGTTTTTGTTTTTGGTTTTGTTTTGCCATTTTTTACAAAATTCCTATTTTTGGGCTAAAATCACATAATTTAGGTCACTAACACTATATTACAGTGATTTCCATTTAATTTTTACCATCTCACAGGTCACAATATGGTTTTCATACACTTTCAACCAAATACTGCAGCGATCTGGCTGAATGGTAAGCGACAGAGCAATGACTCAAACACACAGCAGTTACTACCACATCTAGGACACATTGGCACACAGCAATGGAAGAAAATAAAAGTGGGGCAAGATGGAATTGTCCTTGGATCATGAAACCAGTTATGGTTCATTGCATCGCTCCACCTGTTTCTTGGATAAGTGAGGTAATTCTACAGCTAATACATGGTAACGATCGCTTCACCTGTTTCTTGGATAAGTGAGGTAATTCTACAGCTAATACATGGCAACAAGCGCTGATCCCCCGGTATGTGTGCTTTTATCAGACACACACCAATCCAGGGTGCCAGACAATGCACCATAAAGAGCCATTGAAATTCATAGCAAAAAGCCAGTTCCTCAGTGAGCTTCGAATCAGCCCCAATTCCCACAAACTTATAATCTAGTTAGGTACCTTTCATGTAAAGTGCTGATTGCAAACATAACAAAACAGGTGTGGAAGAATGTGGCCTCTAAGAGGCTGACTACTAGACACAAAGACATTGCATGGAAAGCTATCCAGTGATGTCTGCCTCTCAGGACATTCATGCACTCCTGGAACCTGTGCCAATATGTCCACTGCCCCTTCTGCATCACCAGAAGGGAAACAGTAGAGCATTTTTTTTGGGACTGCCCCATTGCACAGGCACTGTTGGATGCCTTGGAACATGAACATAAGAACAGAGTGCTCAGAATTTGCCTTTTATACCATTCGGTATTTTATGAATTTTTTCCTGGGACCCACATCATTGGGACAGTTCAGGAGACCTGGAGCCTAATGAACTGCTTTAAAGATGCTATTTGGCTTGCCAGGAATCACCTCATCTTGAAAAGGAAGAAGATGACCATCCAAGACAGGCTGATCCACAGCCTACTAAGAGACTATAACACCATTGACATTCCTGAGTAAGATGATTAATTTTCTGTCTCCCTCTTCTCCTTCTCCCCCTATGTGTCTGTTTATTCAATGTAACACTGTTGAATTTGCCTGCAAATTCTACAGACAAGCCTGCTTGTCTTCCTCTTCATCTTTGACTGTTAGCAATGGAGCACTCGTCTTTGGGTGTATATTAGACCCTACACTTATTAGTGCAAATGAAGAAAAAATCCTGCAAAGACTTGTAGATTAAAAAAAATGACCAAAACAGCTCTTCTAGAAGGGTGTATATATTAGACCCTACACTTATTACTGCAAATGAAGAAAAAAAGCCTACAAAGCCTTGTAGATTAATAAAAATGACCAAAACAGCTCTTCTATAAGGGTGTATATATTAGACCCTACACTTATTAGCACAAATTAAGAAAAATACAGTTTAATCACTGCTAGGCCCTCCCTAAACAAGCTAACAATGGGCTTGTTAGAGTAATGGCAGAAACACACATCAGTGCCAGGAAAGATTAATGGTGCAAGATGGAATTGTCCTTGGGTCCTCCCACCCACCCATATGTTGGATCTTACAAAGGACATGCACACTTTAACAACCAAGCACTTCAGCGACAAGGGCTGTCACTTTTGTGGCTGAAGTGCCTCGTTAGTTTGGACCCCCCACTAAGCCAGCTATAAATGCCCTAAAGGCATGTTAGACCAACAGTGCTGTGAAATGAATTCTACACTGTCAAGATGTTGTCGTCATCATCTTCAGCATCATCCTCACCCTCATCAGTGTGTACAACATCATCACAGACTATTAATTCATCTCCGCTGGAATTCGCCATTAGAGAAGTGTCAGTACTTGGATGTATTTGCCGGTAAAGGCCTTCCTCGTGGAAGATGTAGTTCATTTTGATGAACATCATCTTTTCCACATTTTTAGGAAGTAACCTCCTACGTCGATCACTGATAAGGTGACAACTGCTGACAACTCTTTCTGAGTACAAACTGGAGGGTGGGCAGCTTAGGTATTGCAAAGCAAGTTTGTACATGGGTTTCCAAATGGCTTATTTTCCTCCCAGTATGGAAAGGGACTGTCTGACATTTCGATTTCAATGAACTCTTGAAAATAATCCTCCACCATCCTTTGCATGTTAATAGTTGGATTGGATGGAGTTATGGCCGAGGTCACACTTTTTTTGGTAAAATCTTTCAAACCAGACCAGGGGGTAAATGTATCAAGCTGCGAGTTTGCAACTCCAGCGATTTTCTCAGGAGAGTTGAAACTAGCCGATGTATGAAGCTGAGTTTTCATACAAAATCGCCAGAGTTCTACTTCTGTCAAAATCGCTACTTGCAAAATCGCCAGAGATCAAACTCACCACTGTTTGCCACTGCAGCTATACAAGTCTACAATGTATGAAGCTGCGAGTTAGCAAACTCAGGAGAGTTTGCTTCTACACACACCAGATACAACACGCTGCTTGATAGCAGCGTGTTGTATCAACACATCACTGTTACACTGCCCTGGCAGTGTTAAAAAGTTAAAGAACAGATAAAAGTTTAAAAAAAAAAAAGCGTGAGGTCCCCCCACTATTTATGCTTAAACCTAGTGCTGCCTGACTAGTGCTGGTCCCGTGAAAATCGGGGAAAAATTTTGCGTGGGGTCCCCCCAATTTTCACTTTACCAGCACTAGGCAAACCAGCCAGGGTTGGCGGCACTATAGCAGGGGGACGCGCGGCAGGGGTCCCCCTGCCATAATGACTAACCCACCGTAGACTGTTCAGCACTGGGCTGGATTCCCTAGGGAGTGGAGTCCGCCGAAAAAAACGAGGGGCCCCCCCACTAGCGTGGGAAAATACCATAATACAGTACTTAGCTCCTACGCAAACAGCGTAAGAGCATTGCGGAACGGACCTCCTACTAGGTAGGAGGTGTTTGCGGCGGCTCCTGGCTTTTTATTTTTTTTTACTTCAATCAAGACTAAAGAATCGGGAAATTACAAATATGTGCCCCTTCTGGGTGAAGTGTTCCAGTTGGCACAGATTTGTTTATGGAGGTACAAATGGCTGGGACTGGGGCAAGCCGGCAAGATGGATGTACAAATAATAAGGGACATTGGATCAAGAAAGAAGATATCATCGGTAAGTATTTGGTTTTTTTTATTTTTATTAAATAGTTGTGGTTAAAAAGAGGGTGGTTAGTGTCTTTATTGTGGGTTTTTTATTTTTAATAAATATGTGTGGTTTGTATGAGGGTGTTGTTGTTTTGTTAACTTTTTTCTTTGTGGAACCACAGGGCCCAGCAAGCCAGGAATGTAAGGGCATGTTGGCACTTGTGGTTCTCCAAGTGCCAATATGCCCTGGCTGCCGTGGGTATGCTGGTGCTTGTAGTTATACAAGCACCAGCATGGCCACACTGTTTTTGGCAACCTGGCTGGCTGGGACTTGTAGTTCCACAAACAAAATTGTTGTCAGTTTATTTTTTTTAACCATTTAGCGCCGTATTACCCTACTACCCACAGCCCTGGGGTAGTAGGAAGAGCCCTAGTGCTATCAGCACTGGGCTGGTTCTTTCTAGGGGGGGGCCCGCTCATTTTTTTCGGCGGACCCCACTCCCTAGGGAATCCAGCCCAGCGCTGAACAGTCTAGGGTTGGTTAGTCATTATGGCAGGGGGACCCCTGCCGCGCATCCCCCTGCTATAGTGCCGCCAACCCTGGCTGGTTTGCCTAGTGCTGGTAAAGTGAAAATCGGGGGGACCCCACGCAAAATTTTTCCCCGATTTTCCCCGGACCAGCACTAGTCAGGCAGCACTAGTCAGGCAGCACTAGGGTTAAGCATAAATAGTGGGGGGACCTCACGCTTTTTTTTTTTTAAACTTTTATCTGTTCTTTAACTTTTTACCAGGGCAGTGTAACAGTGATGTGTTTGCCAAACACAGGAGAGTTTGCTAAACTCGTCAGTGTTTACATCACTCAAAATCGCCAGAGATGACCAGCGATTTAGAACATGAGTCTCAAAATCGCAGCTTGATACATTTCCAGTTTTTTTTCAAAAAATCGCGGGTAAACATCCGCGATTTGCCGTGATTTCAACACGCTGGCAAACTCGCAGTTTGATACATTTACCCCCAGATGTCAAACTGTTGTGGTCTGCCACCTGCGTCATCCATGCTTCTCTTTAGAAATACAGTTCAATGACTGCTATATTAGGAGTTAAGCTCTCAGACAATTCAGCTTTTTTATAAGGGGGTATATGAGACCCCAAACACTTTGTAGTGCAAATTCTAAAAAATGTCTGCTCTATACTGCTCTATTCCTGCTTTTTACTGTGACCTAACCCTTCTCTGTCCCTCTCTCAAATGGCGCTAGATCGCCGTAGTGGTGGGTATTTATTAATTATAAAACTAGCAAGAACTGAGATCCAACGACGTCACAATGACGTTTTGCCTCGTTTTGGAATCCGAATAGAGGCGAGAGTGTCAGAAAGCTAAGTCTCTGTAGTTCACTGAAGTCAATGGGGCTTATAGCAGGACAACAAGCCCAAACATGCTTCATCAATCACCCAGGATTGATTCAAAACAAGATGATGGACTAGTCTGAAGTGGCCAGCAATGAGCCCAGATCTAAATCCTAGAGAACACCTGCAGATAGAACTGAAAACAGCAGTTGAGAGTTGGCACCCTTCAAATCTGGGAGAACTGGAGCAGGTTGCACAATATGTACCAAATTGTCAGTAGAGAGGTACAGAAAGCTCTTCCATGGCTATAGGAATGTTAAGAAATAGAAGCATTAGCTGTGAATTTACTGCTGCAACCATGTGTAGTATCATTTCTGCAGTTCACTGATTTAGCTGGTTGCTGTGTTTATAGCACCCAGCATTGGTTCTATACTCTGTAAGCATCAGCTGTGCAATTACTGCTGCAGCTACGCAGCTAATCATCCAGCAAACTTCTGATCGGCTTTGCTGGTTTTATAAACCACTTTCCGTTGCCATTTCAATGTTGGTGATAGTTTCTGCTTGACCTTGTTTCCTGATCTGTTCTGTTATTTATACCTTACCCAGATTGTTTAAAGGAACTGCAGTCTTCGCTGCATTCTTACCTTGGCTTGCTAAATGGATCTGCTCTTATAACTCTGCCTGCCCTGACCACTGACTTGTTTAAAATGATCTGCTGATTTCACTTGCTCCTGGCACAGGCCTGTCTTTTACTCTGCTTTGGCCCTTGTTTGTCTGGCCCTTTTGATATTTACATCCTTGTTACTGACTACCCGGGGGCATATTCTGTCCACTCCACTTGGCAAGTGCTAGATCAACTGCTACTACCTGAGCATTTGTCCTGGGGGCAACAAAGTACTGTGGAATGTAACAAGTGCTCCGGAAAGGGGGCTGCATCTTGCGTAGCAGTTCTAGCAGCTGAGGATTCCATGCTACTCTGCCCTTAGCAAGAAAACAGTTGATTGCAATTATTCTGACCATAAGCTGTGATACCAAATATTAAGTATAGAGTCTTATTAATTTTCTAATTTAATGGGATATACAGTATTAAATTCAGAATTAAAAACAGAAAAAAAAATAGTTGAGAACAAATACTATTGTTAATTTCAACATATGTCTAGGTGAAATTGTTAGTTATTTGAAAAAGTGCAAGGGTGCCAATATTTTTGGCCACAACTATATAATCTTCAAAATAAGGTACTTGTTTAAAGGTATGTATTGTTGTACTGACACTCCTATCTCTTCTGAAGTAATAACCACTTTTCCATTTCTCCACCACATTTGGGACTTTCCTGTTGATAATTTTGATGAAATGAAAAACTGACTAATACATGTATTTCTACTGAATACTCAAGACTATTTTTGACTAGAGTCATAGTGTAGCGCCTTTTAGCTTTCATTGTTCATGTTCTGCTCATCTACGATATCTGCATTTTTTAAGTGAGAATTTATTTAATAATAGTTATTTATGTAGCATCTACATATTATGCAGCGCTTTACAGGTAAATTGAATCATTCACTCCAGTACCTGCCTTAGTGGAGCTTACAATCTATATTCGAACCACGCACACTAATGCAGATTTTGTCAGAAGCCAATTAATCTACCAGTATGTCTTTGCAGAGTAGGACAAAATCAGATCAGGAAAGAAGATCAGGTTGCATGTTTCAGTAACAGTGTTATGATGTGAAGGAAGTATTGGAGGTAAGCAAGAAGCCACAGATAGACAGTTAAATACTATAAAGAGCATAATAGTGCTGTAAAATGTCTATCAAACTAGTGCAAGAAGAATGTGCAGTCAAATATCTTACCGCTTTGTCTGCCTGTTAATACTAGAGATGGGCGGGTCCGGTTCTCCGAGAACCAAACCCACCCGAACTTTGGGTATCCGAGTACCGAGCTGAGCAGCTCGGTACTCTCCCGCCCATACCGAATCCAAATCGAGGCCGAACGTCATTGTGACGTCGTCGGATCTCGGGGCTCGGTTCTCGCGATACTTCAACTTTATAAATACACGCCTCCACAGCAATCCATCGCCATTTGACAGAGGGAGAGAGCAGGGTGTAGTCATAGGCTAATTAGAGCAGGGACAGAGTATACAATATTGTTCTTGCAATTGCTCTAACCAAAATCGCTAGTGCAGAGAGGAGGATAGAGGTTTATTATTTTTTCTTCATATTTGGCACTCCCCAGTGCTTTTGGGGTGTCCCCCATAATTGTGCATAAATATTTCTGGCTGTCAAAAGTCATATCTGTCAGTAGTATCTACTAAATAATTTTTAGCACTCCTCAGTGCTTTTGGGGGTGTCCTCCCTAATTGTGCATTAATATTTCTGGCTGTCAAAAGTCATATCTGTCAGCAGTATCTACTAAATAATTTTTAGCACTCCTCAGTGCTTTTGGGGTGTCCTCCCTAATTGTGCATTAATATTTCTGGCTGTCAAAAGTCATTTCTGTCAGCAGTATCTACTAAATAATTTTTAGCACACCTCAGTGCTTTTGGGGTGTCCTCCCTAATTGTGCATTAATATTTCTGGCTGTCAAAAGTCATATCTGTCAGCAGTATCTACTAAATAATTTTTAGCACTCCTCAGTGCTTTTGGGGTGTCCTCCCTAATTGTGCATTAATATTTCTGGCTGTCAAAAGTCATATCTGTCAGCAGTATCTACTAAATAATTTTTAGCACTCCTCAGTGCTTTGGGGGTGTCCTCCCTAATTGTGCATTAATATTTCTGGCTGTCAAAAGTCATATCTGTCAGCAGTATCTACTAAATATTTTTTAGCACTCCTCAGTGCTTTTGGGGTGTCCTCCCTAATTGTCCATTAATATTTCTGGCTGTCAAAAGTCATATTTGTCAGCAGTATCTACTAAATAATTTTTAGCACTCCTCAGTGCTTTTGGGGTGTCCTCCCTAATTGTGCATTAATATTTCTGGCTGTCAAAAGTCATATCTGTCAGCAGTATCTACTAAATAATTTTTCGCACTCCTCAGTGCTTTTGGGGTGTCCTCCCTAATTGTGCATTAATATTTCTGGCTGTCAAAAGTCATAACTGTCAGCAGTATCTACTAAATAATTTTTAGCACTCCCCAGTGGTTTGCGCTCAGAATGGATTCAAAGCAGTCCACAGATGATCTGAATGAGCAACCAGGTTCTGTCACCAGTCCTGATGTTAGTGTTCCCAGTACGTCATCTGGCCAAGGCGATGTCAAACAACAGAGTGTTTTCAAATTAGTGCAAAAAACAAAAACCCAAAAAAAATTTACTGTATTGAAGCGAAAAAGAAGTGTAACTGAGCAAAAGTTAAGTGACGATAAAAAAAAAATTGCAAGCATGCCATTCTACACACGCAGTGGCAAAGAGAGAATGAGGCCTTCACCTTTGGCTATTAGTGGCAGATCCCAAAAAGTTACCCAGCCTACAATTGGTGCACAACTACTGTTACGCGTCAAAGCCGAGCTGCAAGATAACAGTGAGGCATTACAGGAGAATATTTGCTCTGATTCACAAATGACAACAATCCCTGTGGAGAGTCCATCCAACAGTGGGATGTCTAATCGTGAGCATTCTGCTGATGTGTGCCTTAATAGCCCGAGTGTAGCCGGTGATACTCAAATTGAGGATGCCACTTTGGAATTAGAAGAGGATGAGGGGGAGATTTGTGTAGGCGACGAGGGCGCTAATGAGGATGTTGATGAGAATGAGGTTGTTTGTGTAAGTCCTGCACCAGTGGCAGCAGTTCTGGCATGTGACAAGAAAAAGGCCATTGTCATGCCTGGGCATAAAACAAAAAAATCCACTTCTTATGTGTGGAATTATTTCTACCCAAATCCAGACAACAATTGTATAGCCATTTGTAGTGTATGTCAAGCCACAGTCAGTCGAGGGAGGGACCTTAACCATCTTGGAACCTCGTCTATGTTACGCCATTTAACGAGAGTTCATGGCAAAGTGTTGGGAAAAGCTGAAAGTTCTTCCCAAAAGAATACAAGCACTCCCTCATCAGCTAAGACCCTCCGCTCACCGACATACCGACGGCTACAAAATACACCCACCACACCATCCTCATCAATATCCTCAGTAGCGCTCGGAGTTAGCCCGGCATCCCACTTAAGGCTGGATGACTCCGGCACTATTATTGATTCCTCTGAAGAAAGCGTTAGTCCTGCTGCTGCTGTTGCTGCTGCTGGGGGTGAATCGTCATCCCAGAGGCAGGTTAATAAAATGAGCAGTCCTACATTTCAGCAATTAACTGTGAAACAATCATTTGCGAGTGGAAGCAAATATGACAGCAGTCACCCAGTCGCCAAGCGAATCACAGACGCCATGGCTGCAATGTTAGTGTTAGATCTGCGTCCAATCTCCACAATAAACGCAGCTGGTTTTTCACAGTTAATTGAGGTTTTGTGTCTGCGTTACAGAATTCCATCGCGACACCATTTCTCCCGTAAAGCTATTCCACAACTATACCAAAAAGTGTGTAAAAATGTAGAGATTGCGCTGAAAAATGCCATTCTGCCCACTGTTCACTTAACCACAGATATGTGGACAAGTGGAAGTGGCCAAACCAAAGACTATATGACTGTGACAGCCCACTGGGTTGGTCATTCACCTTCACCAGCAGGAACAGCAGCAGCATGTACACCACTACGTAACATTTGTCACAGGCAGGCCACTCTTTGTATCACCGGCTTCACTAACAGGCATACGGCTGACAATTTGTTACGCAAACTGAGAGATGTGATTGATGCATGGCTAATACCACTCGGACTTTCCCCAGGGTATGTCATTTCAGATAACCCCAACAATATAGTGCGAGCATTACAGCTGGGTGATTTCCAACATATTCCCTGTTTTGCTCACACCATCAACTTGGTGGTGCAGAGCTTCCTACGAAATAACCGTGAGGTGCAGGAGATGCTTTCGGTGGCCCGTAAAATTTCAGGCCATTTCAGGCATTCAGCCACAGCATGTAGGAGATTACAGCAGCTCCAAGAGCAGTTTAACTTGCCCTGCCACCAACTTAAGCAAGAGGTGGTAACTCGGTGGAATTCCACCCTGTACATGCTTCAGAGGATGGAGGAACAGCGCAAAGCCATCCAAGCATATTGCACAAGTCATGACATTGGGAAAGGAGGGGGGATGTATTTCACTCTTGCACAGTGGGGAATCCTTTCAGTGCTGTGCAAGGTGCTGAAACCATTTGAAGTTGTGACATGTGAGGTCAGTGCAGACTCTGCTAGTTTGAGCCAAGTCATTCCTTTAATTAGACTATTGGAAAAGCAGCTTGAGAAAATGAAGGAGGAGCTGAAAGCAAGAAATTCAGCAAAGTATGTTGGCCTTGTCGATCAAGTACTTAATTCGCTTCACAATGATCCTCGAGTTATTAAGATCTTGAACTCGGATCAGTACGTTTTGGCCACTGTGCTTGATCCAAGGTTTAAAACCTACATTGAGTCTTTACTTGTAAATGAGCGAGATGTGAACTTTTGCAAGGAGCTATTGCTCAGCAAGTTGGCCGCTGAACTGGGCCTCGGCTTGACGACGTGTCCTCCTTCACTTTCTCAAGCTGTTGCTCGTAAAAAATTAAATTTCCAAAAAAGAAGCAGGGAAGACACAGGGGGCAGACCAGAACAATTTAACATCTGGGCTGGTTTGAAGGATTTTTCAAAAAAATGTGTCACTTTGCCCATAACTCCATCCAATATGAGTATAAACATGCAAAGGATGGTGGAGGATTACTTTCAAGAGGTAGTTGATATGGAAATGTCAGATAGTCCCTTTCCTTACTGGGAGGAAAAGCAGGCCATTTGGAAACCCATGTACAAACTTGCTTTGCAATACCTAAGCTGCCCACCCTCCAGTGTGTACTCTGAACGAGTGTTCAGCACAGCAGGGAACTTAGTCAGTGATCGCCGTAGAAGGTTACTTCCCAAAAATGTGGAGAAAATGATGTTTATAAAAATGAACTACATCTTCCACGAGGAAGGCCTTCACTATCCAAGACATCCAAGCACTGACTGTTCTCTAATGGCGGATTCAACTGGCGATGAATTGATAGTCTGTGATGATGACGTACACACTGATGAGGGTGAGGATTAAGCTGAAGATGATGCCGATAACATCTTTTTACAACTTTCTATGTAAGTGTAGGGTGCAATCTACCCCCAAAGAGGAAAGGGACTTGTGGCATTTCCATATCACATACCATCTTGAAAGGCTGCTGTTAGGGCAATTTATCCTTAAGGGTAGTGTGTCATAGACAGAGTGACCCTAAACTGGCTTTGTCCATTTTTCATTATATTGTACAGTCTATAATGGCTGAATTTTTGGGTATTTTATACAAGTGGAGGGGGGCCTAGAGAGACAGAAACCAAACTGGCTTTCTCCATGTCAATTAATATTGTACAGTCTATAATGGCTGAATTTTTTGGTATTTTATACAAGTGGAGGGGGGGGCCTTGAGAGACAGAAACCAAACTGGCTTTTTCCATTTCTTTACATATTTAACTATAAGTGTAGGGTGTAATATACATTCAAAGACGATGGCTGCATTGCCAATATGCATAGATGGAGAGGAAGACAATCTGTTTTGTGTGTAGAATAGGCCTACCAACGAAGAATTAAACTGTTTTTTTGGATGATTTATTACCTCAACAATTAGATTACTTGTCTCTAAAACAGTTGGAGCACTAAATTGGGTTAATTTAGGCCCAAAAACATGGATTTTCCAAAAAAATAGCAAAACAAAACCAAACAAAACCAAAACCAAAACCAAAACACGCAATGGCGGTTTTGCAAAACCAAAACCAAAACCAAAACACGACGGTAATCCAGATCCAAAACCGAATCCAAAACCAAAACACGGGGGTCAGTGACCATCTCTAGTTAATACCCAGTCTAGTTTTATTATTGTATTGCTCAAAATTGTAAAGCGCTGTGGAGCTGGCGCTATATGAAAAAAAATTGAAATAACAATGCTAGTAATAATATAGCTTATTCTAACTTATTTTGTTCTCAGATATGTCACCTACTGTAGGCAATTCTCTGTAGCTTTAACATACAGTTCAAGTAAGTGAGGAATCATTAAACCTAATGCCCATTAATTGCCTTAGAACTCCCAAGCATTTTCATTATTCAGTTAAAAGTCAGTGCTATTGTCAGATTTGCATCTGACTTTCATAATGAAACATTGAAGAACCATCTTGTAATTTATGGAGTTGAAGACTTGTGAAATCATTATGGAAGACATTTTAATGTCTCATTAGTATAAAATTTGCATCTATTGTCTCAGAACTGTATAAATCATTAGCACTTTGTTAAGATTGCTCAAGTGCAGATTTTCTCTAATGAGAAACTAAATAAGCTTGATGTTACATTAAACACTTTAACCTTTGTGACTGAAAGCCTATTTGCAATTATTATTGATATACTTGTAGGTGGCATTGTTTACTCAATTCTTAGCAATAAAACATATTCATTATATTGAGCATTGCACAGCTTTTATGAAGGATTGAGGCTTTTGTTTCTACAGAGTGGTAATATATATATGTTTCTTTATGAGCAAGTGTGTTTGTGTGCAGTGGCATAGCTAGATAAAAAGATACCCTATAGCAACATTTTAAAAGGGCTCCATTGCCTCTTCATTTCCCCACACAACACTGTTCTGTGATAACAGTGTTTATCAGAATAGGAAAGTCTGCACATACATGCTGTTTTCCTGCACATAGCAGGCTTTATAAGCGCTAAGTTCCTGGCGCACAAACACTGATTCACTTTAAGGGGTAAATGTATCAAGGTCCGATTTTTTCAGCGTTTTAACATGATAATGCTTGCTTGGTTAAAAAAAAAAAAGACAGACAACGCAGGAACAGCTTGTACATTGTTCAAGCTTCGATGCGCATTGACTATAGCAGAGCCAAAAACTCCATCTATAATCTAAGGGATTTTCCAATGCTGTCATTGGGAAATCCCTTAGACTATAAATAGACCTTGCGACAGTGCTAAACTCATTGCGTATTGGAGCTTGTACAGTGTACAAGCTGTTCTTGCATTGTCTGTCATTTTTTTTTTAACCAAGCAAGCATTATCATGTTAAAACGCTGAAAAAATTGGACCTTGATACATGTTCTGGGTTCAATTATAAATATGGGGGCCCTCCTGGCCTGAATAACAGAAGACTGCAAGCAACAAGGGGGCCCTCCTGGCCAAGAAGAACAGAAGATATTTACAAGCAGGGACATTTGGAATTTGCATTATTTTTGGACATTTCAAGCAGGGACATTTGGAATTACAAATTTATTTGAATATTGCCAGCAGGGACATTTGAAATTACAAATTTATTTGGACATTTGGAATTACAAATTCTTTTGGTCATTTAAAGCAGGGACATTTGTAATTACAAATTTATTTTGGGACATGGTTTACAAGCATTTTTGGATTAAAAGCTGCTGACAAAAGAAGAAGAAATCTGATTGGTAAGTATATAGGGGTTTTCTTATTTTTAATAAATATATGCGGTATGAATGAGGGTGTTTAGTGTATTTATTGGGGTTTTATTATTTTTATTACAATGCTGTGGTTTTAAACAGAGAGTTGTGGCTTATTTAAAATTTTATTTTGTGGTAATACAAGTCTCAGCTAGCCATGGGTGTCAGCATGCCCTAGCTGCCATGGATATGCTGGTGCTTGTAGTTATACAAGCATCAGCATGCCCAGACTGTTTAGGGCACCCTGGCATGGCTGGGACTTGTAGTTCCACAAAACAAAATGGCGTCTGTTTGTTTTTTTTTACATAATTTTCACCGTTATTAACCTACTACATACAGCCCACGGGGTAGGAAGAGCCCCTAGTGCTTTCAGCACTGGGCTGGTTATTCCTAGAGGGGGGGGTCAGCTCATTTTTTGGTGCACCCAACTCATACTTGCCAATACTCCCTGAATGTCAGGGACACTCCCTGGAATAGGGGTGATATCCCTCACTCCCTGAAGAGTCTGTCATTCTCCCTGATGCTGAGCCAGTCCAAAAATTGTGTCCTATGTCCATGTATTGATGCCTATGGAGGTGGCCATTTTCATGGAGACCAAGATTTAATCAAAGACTGATCAACATGACAACATGACTTCAGTAATGGAGACAGAAATGTAAAAGACACTTCAGTCTGTAGAGATTCATTAGCTGTTTTTTTTTAACGCATAGTTGCCTACTCTCCCGGAATGTCTGGGAGAATCCCACATTTCTGGGAGACCTCCCGGGCTCCCGGGAGAGCAGGGTAACCTCCTGGTTCTCTCCCCCGCAATAGATAAGTGGCAGGGGGGACTTAATGATGCAAATATCGCATCACCTTAGCCCCAGAATCGTTTAGGGGCGGGACCAAAATTATGTGATTCGTCAAGCCCCGCCCCCACACACCCACCTCCCCCGGGTTCTCCCTGAAGCCAACGAGGAAAGAAATGACCCAACTCCCTAGGGAATCCATCCCAGTGCTGAACAGCCTGAGGTTGGTTTGTCATTTTGGCAGGTGGACCCCTGCCAAGTGTTCCCCTGCTATAGTGCCACCCATCCCAGGCTGGTTGGCTTAGTGCTGGTTGCATGAAAATGGAGGGGGCCCACTCAAATTTTTCCCTCATTTTCGCACAACCAGAAATAGGCTGGCAGCACTAGGGTTAATAGTGTTCGAGCGGGGAAACCCACGCTTTTTTTTTTTTTTTAACATTTATCTATTTTTAAACTTTTGACAGCCGCGGGGACTTGCGGCTGTATAGACAGGCAGTGTAAGAGTGATGTGTTTACTAATCACACTGCTAGGAAGCAGCCTGTTGTATCCAGCAATTTTTAAAGCAAACTCAGGAGAGTTTGTTAATCACAGCTTCATACATTTGAGACTTGTATAGCTACAGTGGCAAACAGTCGGGACTTTGATCTCTATCGATTTTGAAAATAGCGATTTTGACAGAAACACATCAATGGAGAATGGGGGAAAGTAGCATGGCTAGTGTGATGAACGAGGGAATGCAGCATGGACCAGTGTGATGAAAAGGAGCCAGGAGAAGGGGGGAAAAGCAGTATGGATATCATTAATCCGCTAGGATGAGTGAGATCCTGATGGTCTCGACTGGGATTGCCTAGACTTCACCCAGAGGCGCACAGTCTAACAGAGCGGAAGATTTTCACTTAAGGGAATTTGGATTTTGTTTTGTTGCTTCCACCCTGCAGGTCACGGCCCTCTAGGGAAGTTCCCAGTGAGACGTGATAGAGAACTGACACGAGAGATGAGGGTAATCCCCAAGCAGTACTAGGGGCAGGATGAGATGATGCTGGGAGACAATATACTTGGAGAAGTAGGGAGCAGGAATCTGCGGCAGTTATCACTAACAAGTGGAGCAGGTGAATGACGATCTGCGGCAACACCATAGAGAGAGGGGATCGATGATCCACGGCAGATACCACTAACAAGTGGAGCAGGTAAGCGGATATCAGTGTCAGTACACTGGATAGGTAGCGGGTGATGATCCACAGCAATTACCACTAAAACAGGTAAGCGGAGATCAGCGGTAGTACACTGGATAGGTAGTGGGTGATGATCCACAGCAATTACCACTAATGAGTGGAACAGGTAAGCAGAGATCAGTGGCAGTACACTAAATAGGTAGCGGGTGATGATCCACAGCAATTACCACTAACGAGTGGAACAGGGAAGCGGAGATCAGCGGTAGTACACTGGATAGGTAGCGGGTGATGATCCACAGCAGTTACCACAAACAAGTGGAACAGAGAAGCAGAGATCAGCGGTAGTACACTGGATAGGTAGCGGGTGATGATCCACAGCAGTTACCATTAATGAGTGGAACAGGTAAGCAGAGATCAGCGGCAGTACACTGAATAGGTAGCGGGTGATGATCCACAGCAATTACCACTAACGAGTGGAACAGGGAAGCGGAGATCAGCGGTAGTACACTGGATAGGTAGCGGGTGATGATCCACAGCAGTTACCACAAACGAGTGGAACAGAGAAGCAGAGATCAGCGGTAGTACACTGGATAGGTAGCGGGTGATGATCCACAGCAGTTACCATTAATGAGTGGAACAGGTAAGCGGAGATCAGCGGCAGTACACTGGATAGGTAGCGGGTGATGATCCACAGCAATTACCAATAGCGAGTGGAACAGGTAAGCGGAGATCAACGGCAGTACACTGGATAGGTAGTGAGTGATGATCCACAGCAATTACCACTAACGAGTGGAACAAGTAAGCGGAGATCAGTGTCATCACACTGAATAGTTAGTGGCCGAACACCATGCGGAGGAGAGGGAAGCTGCTTCCAGACCAGAAGTAGACATGAAGAACCAGCACTGATAGGTGAGGGAAGGAGCCTTATAAAGGGATGTCAGGAAAGTACAACCAATGGGAAAACAGGGCAGGTAGAACAGGTGAGACAGTCTGTGTAAGCGCAGGACCGCCTCCGACATAACAGTCGGCGAGGAAAGCGAAGAATCAGAATCAGGGTAGGTGCGCCGGTCCTCGAGTGGTAGCCACGGGAGGCCAACGTGTGACAATGGTACAGTGTGATGAAGGGGGCTAGGTGAAGGGAGAAAAGCAGTATGGCAAAGAGTGATGAAGGGGGCCAGGTGAAGGGGGAAAATCAGCATGGATGGTGCATTGTGATCATAAGAAGGCACAGCATGGGAATGATGAAGGGGCAAAGTGTGATTATAAAGGGGCACAGTGTGATATTGAAGGGGCACAGTGTGATTATAAGGAGGCACAGCATGGTGATGATGAAGCACAGTTTGATGAAGGAGAAGTGTGTGATGAAGGAGGAGACAGCCCTCTCTATTTTACCTTTAATGTTTTAATTGTGGCCTAGGGGTGCCTTGAAAAAATGATTGAAATACTAAGGGTGCCTCAAACTGAAAATATTTTGGAACATTTGGAGGGGGAGGGGTGGAGATTTGCGTCCAGGACGCCTACAAATAAATATTTAGAAATGTTTGCTGTTTAATGTATTTGTTTGTATTACTCTGTTTAGTAAAGTTTATTATATGATTTGAAGCAAAGCATTATTGAATGAACAAATAATTCTTGCAAGTCTGGTGCCCTTCCTTCCTTTCAGAATTTTGATACTTGACATGCTGTGTATGCCAGAGCTATCAACTTTATTGCGTCCTTGTTGCTGACTTTCGATCTGTATATTGACCTCCCCTGTACCATCATGACTCTGTGCTGTAGTTGTATTTGTTAAAACCCTGGCCTACTTGACAACTCTTATCTTAGGCTTTAATTACTCAAGTATGACTGCTCATCTCCTTCATCTTCCTATGGTTGCAGCAGAACACCTGATGGATGCCTTGTTCCTGGTAGAGTAAATCATAGGTTCTAGGTGCTCACAAATGGGAAAAGTTCCCCTAGTTCTGGGTAATTTCCACTAGTTGTCCTTGGCAGTCATTAGAACTGTGTCTTTAGTTCAAATTTTTCACCAGCTTTTCTACAATATTTGTTAGATTCCATATTCCTTTAGATTAATTAACTGCCATCTGAACAAGCATAAGAATAAACTGTTGTGCACTGACCATGCAGTTACACCATGTGTATGTATAAAGATCTGAAGTGATATCTGGCTTGAGTGTCAAAACTACATTTTCCACCACTGATATAAAGTGCTACTTTATAAAACTAAATTGATAAATCACACATGTTTGGTTCATATCTAGGTTTAGGTAAGTGGTAAGGACTAGTTGGACTTGTCGTGTACATAGACATCAAAAGTGATAGGCTGGATACACACTGAAGCATTTTCGTCCAATAATCAGGACTTCGGTCGTAAGTCGGTTTAGTGTGTATAGTGACACGATGGTCAAAAGTCGTTCCAAAGTGTCGATTGACATCTCATTTGGTTGGTCATACTGTATAATATTTTATAACCAATCCACCTAACGATCATGTAGTGTGCATAAGTTTCCGTTCAATCCACGAGCAATTGCCGATAGTTCCATGATCTGCGACTCCTTTGGGGGCGTGTGTATGTTAATTTCTGATGCTTGTACCAGTCCCATATGGTGTGGTGTCTACAAGTCACTCATTTGGCAATTAGGTGCTTCTAGTAGTAAAGGAATAGCAGGTGTCTATTGCATTAATGCGTATAGCATATATCTGCCATTTTAATTAGAAACCTTTGTCAGTGTAGTGTTGTAAAAAAAACAACACTTCATTTTTATGTGTATTGCTTATGTCTGCCTCCTTAATTATAGCTATGAGTCACTTTATTGTATAATAATACACATTAATAAAAATGCAAAATAGGTGTATTACATTTGTCTGCCTGCATAATTATATACATTTTTGTATATAACACTTTTTTGTGTTTCCTATAGATGTGTATAGATCTGTATTTTATATATGTCTGGTTGCATATTAGTACACCTGTGTAAATGGTAATGCATCTTGCACCTGTGTTCTGTAACCCTTTACATATACATTGAACATGTTTTATAATCAAAACCTTTATTTACTTGTTAATGCATATATTTGTAAAATACACAGCATAAACCACACATTGTACATTTGTTAAATATAAGTTTTTCAAGAATACGTGAGATAGTTAATCCGCAACGCATCCCAGACTATTATATGTTTATGACGTAGGATATGCTATAAAAACTTGTAACTTTGAGATATTAAACAGAGAATATTTCTTGCATACAGCACTTTGGTCTGTGTCTATTCTCTCCAGCTGATTGAAGCGCTTACAGATATACTTGACATCATAATGTGAACTGAATCTACATCTATAAAATATAGCTCTATCATACTCGGAGGTCAGACACCGAGATTCGCTGTCTAGGCTACAAGATAGACAACAGAGGTTTTCCCGAAAGTTGAACCCCAACACATCCGCGGTAAGTAGATTTCTACTCATTGGTCTTCGTATTCTGTAGCACCTCATTTGTGAGTCACAAGTATAATCTGATTAATATTATACAGTACTAACACAATTTGTTTACTGTAATTGTATTTTTAATTAGTTTTGCAAGATGAGTGAATTTTGAGTGCATGTGTTTGTGCCTTTTATATGATGTATAAAGGATAAAAAGTCAAATAAGACGTTGATTAAAGATCACACTTCACGCCCACAACAGAGGCTTGTCCTCGTCCTTCGTGAACTGTGATCACTGGGTTATGTCTTAAGACTTCCTAGCTCATACAGGGCTGAATTAACTGATGGCTCATAAAACACGGTAGAAGTAATGAGAAATTGGCCCAATGTGTCTGGTCAGTGTCCTTCACGTTTTCTCGTTGGTACTTGTGAAACGGGCGCCAGAGACCGGAGGGTTGTCTTTGTCCAAACATTAACTTGTTACCAGTTAGTTTACCAATGTCTAAATACTAAAAAGCAGATGTACATAGAATCCCTATTTTTTTGTAATAGTGATTGTTTTGGTTATTTTGGGTGTAATATACATCTTTTGGAAAGCACGCAAAGGAATAGAGGGAATTAGAGAGTTAGTGTTTTGAACATCTATTCATGTCACAATTTGTCAGTCTCTATCGGTGTACAGGATTACTCATATTACAAAAGACCAGTTGCATTTTAAGTCCCAATTTATTGACGGTCATAGACAGTCTTGGTAACAGAGGTGGCATATATTACACTGGTCATAATTTTAGCTATAATAGGCACTCATACAGACGTGACCTATATCAATACAAGAGCAGTAGAACATTTGGTGAACACTTTAGAAACCATCCCCAGAAATATATCAAAGAAGCGAGATTCTGTAATCTGCCCAAAGTTTAAAAGAATTTCGCAGACCTTCATCCCAGATACTGTCTGAGAAGCTATTTTGCACGGACAACACTATAAGGAGTCCACAGAATGGGACATTCACTACAAGGATAGCCCACAGAAACTAGATAAAAGTCCCTATTTGGGCTTAACAGAATGCGGTCAATATGGGAAATATAGATAGTAAACATATAAATGACAGCAGCTCCCACATAGACATGATGCGCAAAGATTTTAGGAAATGGAGGGTTAGAAGGTCTACCAGAATTATTCAAGAAAGCGGGCATAAGCAATGAAGGAATTGAAATGTGCAAATGAAGAACCAAGGGTGTTGCAAGTGGTAATGTGACAAGAACGACAGGGGTATTGAGACCAAACCCCAATAGATTGG
This sequence comes from Mixophyes fleayi, assembly GCF_038048845.1. Taxonomy (NCBI): domain Eukaryota; kingdom Metazoa; phylum Chordata; class Amphibia; order Anura; family Limnodynastidae; genus Mixophyes; species Mixophyes fleayi. The sequence continues at coordinate 113,443,509 of NC_134403.1, read as the reverse complement.
CTGAGGTGGTACAAAAAAGTTAAGAAATCTGGAAAATTGCAATATATGTAAATATGTTAAATGTATCAGAAGCTGAATGATGAATGATGAATCAACTGTTCAAAAACTGATCCAAATGATACGTGTGAGACGTAGAGAATTTGTGTAAAAGTCTTTAGTGTGAAATAAATCTTGGAGAAGGACTCTGCTTTTATTATGCTGATTAGTATTTAGATTAATGCTTATGTGCAAAACAGAATACTAATTTACACCGATTGCATTGTAACATGGTTTTGTCCAGGAGACTGAAATAAGTAGTTTCTCAAGTTAAGATTCTTAATGAATCAGGCCCCATATCTTTAATAAAGTATGAAGAAAGCCTGTTACCTTCCCTTTTTTATGAGGTTTGTGGTGGGTACAATTGAACATGCTCTGCCCTTTATTTAAATTTCTTGTGGATATTATTACATGAACCTCATAAGTCGTTTCAGTGTGTACAAAATTCTAATCTGTGTTCATGACAATATGGCAGTGAAAAGTCGCTGCCCGGATGGTCGTTCTTTTGTTAATCATCTAAAATGTGACTAGTGTGTACACATTAATCGTCCAAGTGATCGGACCTTACCTCAAAGGTAAAGTCGTTGTAGATAACATGTCAGTTCAAAAATTCTTCAGTGTGTACCTAGCCTTAAAGAAGACTTCAAAGTAATAAAAAACCTAATTTACCATCCCCCACCATTTACTGCTGTTGGGTGCTGGGAGAGGAGGCAATAAAGTGATGACATCATTGTGATGGTGTGAGAAGGTGACACTGAGGCAACTGCATTACAGAAAAAAAATCTCTAGTGCAGGGGATATGGAGAAAGCACTAAAAGTGCCATATCTCCCCAACAATGGCACCCTGAAAAGTTATTTTCTGATGATCAGTGAGATCACCAGGCAACAACCCTTATACTACAGAAACCATTAAGAACTCCGGGGATTGGGGGAATATCCCCTTTCTTGCTTCAATAAACTCAGGACTCAAACACTGCTGTCACTCACCGGACCGTGAGTGCCTCTTCACGGACATTTAGGAACCGTGGCCGTCCACCATCCTGAGGGTCTGCGCATGCGCAGCCCTTTTCTATACTTCAGTGTATACCCCTTTAACTTAATTGGCAGATCAGGCAACCTCCCTATATTAAGCACCTGTGGTCACTACCACGTTGCCTGATCTTGGAGTCTCATTCCTCATGAGTCTCTGAAGGTGTTCCTGTATTACTTGTGTATTCAGTGCTGCTGATTCCTGTGGTTTCCAAACCACTTCTACTACTGTGGTTCCATACCACTTCTACCATCAACTGTATCATCATGACTGTTTGCTGATTCCTATCCGCTGCCTCCGTGCACTACAGTCTTCTACACCACTTCAACGTTATTTTATATCTAAGTGACTGTTTACTCATTGCTATCCGCTGCCTCCGTGCACTCCAGCTTTTACCTCACTCACCTGCTTCTCATCAAGTCTGTTTGCTGATTTCTATCCGCTGCCTCCGTGCACTACAGTCTCCTGCTTGCAACTCGCCTGTGTTCAACATCGTGACTGCCAGCTGACTACTATCCGCTGCCTCCGTGCACTGCAGTCTCCTGCTGGCAACTCGCCTGTGTTCATCATCGTGACTGCCGGCTGACTACTATCCGCTGCCTCCGTGCACTGCAGCCTCCTGCTTGCAACTCGCCTGTGTTCATCATCGTGATTGCCAGCTGATTACTATCCGCTGCCTCCGTGCACTACACTCTCATCTCACCTTTGCTGTGTCTTCCTCGAGACTGCCGCTTTTCATTACCATCTGCTACACTTCGTGATCTACAGCTCCTGCCCTGCGCTGCACTCCTGTTTCCCATCGCTGTTGGTTCCTGTGGTTGCTACTGGTTACCTCCGTGTGCCGCTGAGTCCTGCCGCTGTGGTCAGCGCTATCGTCCATCTCCTGCTGATCCACTCTCCACGCCTTCACGTGTTCCACTGGCCTCTACCCTCCTGTCAGCATTGGATTTGTATCTCTTCTACTACCCTCTGCTGGATCATCTCCATTCTCCTGGGTTTCCTATGAGTCCAGTTCCACGTGTTGCTGACTCCTGTGGATTCGTGTCCCTGTCGGTCTACTCACCTGTGCGCTGCACCTGCTAGACCGCTGCTTCTTCTATCCAGGGACTTCCTATCCAGTCGGTCTCCAGCCGCTCAGGTACCGCTGCAATCCCATCTGACTGCTACTTCTGAACCACGGTATGCATACTTCTCATTGACTGTGCTGTGTATTGCATATCTTGCTGGACTGTGTTTGGTTCTCTCTGGAGTCTGCTATCCGCTGAGTCTATTGCCATCATTGACTGTGTTATCATTGTGCTGGACTACTTCAAGAGACTTTCTAGATTGCAGACCTGATCAGTCATTTACATATATATATACCTATATTGTGCATATTACTGTGGATCGTGTATAAGGTGCCTGTGTATATCCTGTGTTGCAGTCTTCCCCCGTGCACCTCCTCACATATATATGCAGTGGTACAACTTGCTGATGTCAGACCACTGATCCCTGTTTCCGGTATCACCTGTTCCATTACCCTCTCACATAGCAGTGGTACAACTTGCTACCGCAGACCACTGACTACCTGGATACCTCCACTTGGATTCCATTCCTTCACTCAGACAGCGGTACAACTTGCTACCCGCAGACCGCTGACTCTCATCACCTCCTTGTCTCTGTTGGACATTCCTCCTCACTATAGCAGTGGTACAACTTGCTATCGCAGACCACTGACTACCTTCACGTGTCCTTGTCCATACAGTTCCTTGTGTATCATTACCTCATTATTACCAGTGTTGCTAGTCATAGACTTTCCTGAGCATCTCATCGGTCATCATTTCATGTTCCGTGATCACCCAGCTACCAGAGTACCCTATTACCATCTACATTGCTCTGGTAAGCCTACCATCTGGTGATCCCTGGGTAAAGACTCCTAGTGCCCGTGACAGTAAGATCAGGCCATGACAGACCCAGATGTGGAACCTACCGCCAAAGAGATGCTGCAACATCTGGTTAGCCGTGTGGAGCAACAGGATGCCCGCCAACAGCTGTTACTTCAGTGTTATCAGTCATTAACCTCCCAAGGAACATCTGGACAGACTGTGACAGCTACTACTGAAGCTCCTGTGCTTTCCTCCGTTTCCCCATTGCCATCCCAGGTGTCTATAGCTTCCACGCTTCACCTGCCTACTCCGTCAAAATATGATGGAGACCCCAAAACCTGTAGGGGTTTTCTTACTCAATGCTCAGTTCATTTTGAGCTCCAACCTCAAAATTTTTCTACCCATCGTTCCAGAGTGGCCTATCTTATTTCATTGTTTTCAGGACAAGCCCTGGCTTGGGCTTCCCCTCTGTGGGAAAGAAACGATCCATTGTTACAGGATAGTGCCGAATTTATTTCCACGTTCCGAAGTGTATTCGATGAACCAGGTCGTGTTATTTCCGCTGCATCCAGCATTCTCCGTCTTCGCCAAGGATCTCGCACTGTGGCTCAGTACGTCATTCGATTTAGGATCTTAGCCTCTGAACTTCAGTGGAACACTGAAGCACTACTTGCCGCCTTCTGGCAGGGGCTTTCCGATAAAATTAAAAACGCACTGACTTCACAAGAACTACCCTCCTCTTTAGAAGATTTGATCTCTCTTTGCCATCGGGTAGACCTGAGGTTTCGTGAAAGAGAAACTGAGAAAACAACTTCGGTTAAAACACCTCTTCTCTCAAATCCTCAATTTCACCCAGCTTCATCTCCGGTGATACCCATGGAGATAGGTCGCTCCAAATTAACTTTAGAGGAGAGGGACCGAAGAATAAAGAATAGACTTTGTATCTATTGTGCCGATTCTACGCATATGCTCAATTCTTGTCCCAGGAAATGCCGGGCTCTAACCAATACTGGGGAGATAAGGTTAGGGTTCCTGGAGTCCTCTCCATCTTCCATGAAATCTAAAGTCTGCGCCTTTGATGTTACGATTTCCTGTGCTACCAAAGCCTTTGAGTCACAGGCATTGATTGATTCCGGAGCAGCAGGAAATTTCATTTCCAAATCATTAGTGAATCAATGGTCCCTACCAGTGATTACTTTGAAAACACCGATTACTGTGACTGCTATGGATGGATCACGTCTCATCAATGGTCTCATCACCCAGAGTACGTCTCCAGTAACGCTTCAGATTGGTGGGCTACACCATGAAGAGATTTCGTTTTTAATTCTTCCTGTTACGACAAGTCCGATTGTCTTAGGCCTTCCATGGCTTCAGTGTCACTCTCCCCAGATTGACTGGCGCACTTCTCAAGTTACATCTTGGGGAGCTGAATGTCATCATCGTTGTCTCTCTCAAGTGGTTTCATTCAAAAGACAGCATTCGTCTATTCCACCAGGTCCTCCTCCACAGGATCCTTCATCTACGGATCTGTGTGATAAGGTTCAGTCTGAACGCCTTCCTCCTCATCGGGCGTTCGTGACGTCATCGGACGTTGAAGATGGATCTCAGGAGTCATCTTCAAAAAGTCAAGTGCTGGTGGTTCACGGTCACCATCCGTCTTTTCCGGAATTTCCTGCCCTCCCGCCCACCCAAGTTCCTGCGGTGGAAACTGTTTGTCAGACCTTTAAAAATATCTGGTCTCAGGTCAAAACCTGTTTAAAGAAGACATCTATCAAATATAAATCTTTCGCTGATAAGAAGAGGCGGGCTATTCCACCACTAAAAATTGGAGATCGTGTCTGGTTATCCACAAAAAATATTCGTTTGAAGGTTCCATCCATGAAATTCGCCCCTCGTTTTATTGGTCCATATAGGATCATTCAAGTTATCAATCCAGTATGTGTGAAACTCCTTCTTCCTAAGAGTCTTCGGATTTCTAATGCCTTCCATGTATCTTTGCTCAAACCTCTTATTATCAACCGTTTCTCAACTCCTCCCTCAGCTCCGCAGCCAGTTCAAGTTCATCAGGAGGAGGATTTCGAGATTACTGAGGTATTGGATGCAAAAATTTCGCGAGGAGTCCTCCGTTTCCTCGTTCATTGGAGGGGCTTTGGTCCTGAGGAGCGCTCTTGGATCAAAGCTGAAGATCTTAATGCTCCTGCCCTTTTGAAGAAGTTTTACTCCAAAAATCCGGACAAGCCCGGTTCCAGGCGTTCTGTGCCCACCTTTAAAAGGGGGGGTACTGTCACTCACCGGACCGTGAGTGCCTCTTCACGGACATTTAGGAACCGTGGCCGTCCACCATCCTGAGGGTCTGCGCATGCGCAGCCCTTTTCTATACTTCAGTGTATACCCCTTTAACTTAATTGGCAGATCAGGCAACCTCCCTATATTAAGCACCTGTGGTCACTACCACGTTGCCTGATCTTGGAGTCTCATTCCTCATGAGTCTCTGAAGGTGTTCCTGTATTACTTGTGTATTCAGTGCTGCTGATTCCTGTGGTTTCCAAACCACTTCTACTACTGTGGTTCCATACCACTTCTACCATCAACTGTATCATCATGACTGTTTGCTGATTCCTATCCGCTGCCTCCGTGCACTACAGTCTTCTACACCACTTCAACGTTATTTTATATCTAAGTGACTGTTTACTCATTGCTATCCGCTGCCTCCGTGCACTCCAGCTTTTACCTCACTCACCTGCTTCTCATCAAGTCTGTTTGCTGATTTCTATCCGCTGCCTCCGTGCACTACAGTCTCCTGCTTGCAAACCGCCTGTGTTCAACATCGTGACTGCCAGCTGACTACTATCCGCTGCCTCCGTGCACTGCAGTCTCCTGCTGGCAACTCGCCTGTGTTCATCATCGTGACTGCCGGCTGACTACTATCCGCTGCCTCCGTGCACTGCAGCCTCCTGCTTGCAACTCGCCTGTGTTCATCATCGTGATTGCCAGCTGATTACTATCCGCTGCCTCCGTGCACTACACTCTCATCTCACCTTTGCTGTGTCTTCCTCGAGACTGCCGCTTTTCATTACCATCTGCTACACTTCGTGATCTACAGCTCCTGCCCTGCGCTGCACTCCTGTTTCCCATCGCTGTTGGTTCCTGTGGTTGCTACTGGTTACCTCCGTGTGCCGCTGAGTCCTGCCGCTGTGGTCAGCGCTATCGTCCATCTCCTGCTGATCCACTCTCCACGCCTTCACGTGTTCCACTGGCCTCTACCCTCCTGTCAGCATTGGATTTGTATCTCTTCTACTACCCTCTGCTGGATCATCTCCATTCTCCTGGGTTTCCTATGAGTCCAGTTCCACGTGTTGCTGACTCCTGTGGATTCGTGTCCCTGTCGGTCTACTCACCTGTGCGCTGCACCTGCTAGACCGCTGCTTCTTCTATCCAGGGACTTCCTATCCAGTCGGTCTCCAGCCGCTCAGGTACCGCTGCAATCCCATCTGACTGCTACTTCTGAACCACGGTATGCATACTTCTCATTGACTGTGCTGTGTATTGCATATCTTGCTGGACTGTGTTTGGTTCTCTCTGGAGTCTGCTATCCGCTGAGTCTATTGCCATCATTGACTGTGTTATCATTGTGCTGGACTACTTCAAGAGACTTTCTAGATTGCAGACCTGATCAGTCATTTACATATATATATACCTATATTGTGCATATTACTGTGGATCGTGTATAAGGTGCCTGTGTATATCCTGTGTTGCAGTCTTCCCCCGTGCACCTCCTCACATATATATGCAGTGGTACAACTTGCTGATGTCAGACCACTGATCCCTGTTTCCGGTATCACCTGTTCCATTACCCTCTCACATAGCAGTGGTACAACTTGCTACCGCAGACCACTGACTACCTGGATACCTCCACTTGGATTCCATTCCTTCACTCAGACAGCGGTACAACTTGCTACCCGCAGACCGCTGACTCTCATCACCTCCTTGTCTCTGTTGGACATTCCTCCTCACTATAGCAGTGGTACAACTTGCTATCGCAGACCACTGACTACCTTCACGTGTCCTTGTCCATACAGTTCCTTGTGTATCATTACCTCATTATTACCAGTGTTGCTAGTCATAGACTTTCCTGAGCATCTCATCGGTCATCATTTCATGTTCCGTGATCACCCAGCTACCAGAGTACCCTATTACCATCTACATTGCTCTGGTAAGCCTACCATCTGGTGATCCCTGGGTAAAGACTCCTAGTGCCCGTGACAACTGCCCAGTTCCACCTCAAATTGTTTGCTGAAGGTGGTTTCACTATGTCTGCAGATAATGGGATCCCACAATAGATAACAAAGGAGCCTAATCACTGAAGATGTTATTAACTAGGCACAGTCCATTTTTTTGTGTGAAAAGAAGCACAAGTTAGAGCAAGGTTAACCCCTCTATAATCACAGTTTTGCCCTGTGGCTTCCACCGCCCTGTCCTTTTGGAGGCTCCCGCCTAAAAGACAGTTGAAGATTTTAGAACCTTGTGTGAAGCTTTGGAGAACCCCGGCATAAAAGGGCTCCATAGGGCTAAGGATGGTCTGAAGATTCTTGCAACCGTTAGATGCATTAAAGTAATATATCACTACTAATATATAATATATATTATTTTAATGTAATATTATATTATTTTAATGTATGTTGTTGTTTTGTTGTTTAACAAAAGACATAATTTGTATTTATATTGATTTTAAATCTTATTTAAGATTAGTGGAATTGGAAGTAAGGTTGTCTTAATGTGGAATTTTACTGCTTTATAATCATATACTCTTAAACTGATGATCTGTGAAGTAGTTTTTAAAAAAATATACACTATATTCATTAATTAACATGTACATAATTTGTTTCTTGTTTCTAAGGGTATATGTATATACATATATATATATATATATATATATATATATATATATATATATATATATATATATAACAGACAAACAGATATAGAATGGCGCTCACAACCACAACGTAGTCACAATAATGCAGTATAATAAGCAGAAAAGTTCCAGATGTGTAGATAGCTCAAGTATGAGCGGCAGCCACGATACCCTGTAGCCAGATGGTTAATCCGGAAATGGAGACACTGTAACAGAAGACAGGCAGGGCGCCTCAATGTGTATTATCACTTGTATAGCGTAAATAGATGTAATATCATGCGTACCATGAGGTATTGGTAGGTCGTCTAATCAGAGAGGGAAGATCCTATTCATAGATTGTTCCTCCCAGTTGGTCAAGTAATTGACAATGCAAAAAACAGAGCACAACATAGAGTAGTATTGTCAGGATGTGCAATCACACCACCTGTGAAGTATACACCACCTATGGGGCTTCCTTAGCGTGCAAAAACACTTACGCCCAGAAATCAACAATTGTAATCACTCCACACACATACTTGGAAGCTGGGGACACCTTACACCTTACAAGCTCTTACACCTGGAGCCCTGAGGACATATCACCAATGACTGAGACTGGAAGAGAGGGATTATACAACTGATCCTCTAAAGAATTAATCTTGCGCCAATTTGGAGAGACCATCTGGTACCCAGTTTTTATTTACATATATTTTTTATATGGCTGGTACACACGGGTGTCCTATATATTACAATTGTTGATTAGACGACCTACCAATACCTCATGATACGCATGATATTACATCTATTTACGCTATACAAGTGATAATACACATTGAGGCGCCCTGCCTGTCTTCTGTTACAATATATATATATATATATATATATATATATATAGTTTCGAATAAATGTTTTTGTTCACAGACACTACTTTGAGTGCTGGCTTGCTTGTTACAAGCCTTTTTCTACAGGTACAAGCATAAGCCTGTTTCTACTAGGGGTGAGCGGGTTCAGATTTATGAAATCCGAACACCCCCGAATGGTGCCAATCCAAGCCCGATCCTAGCACTGTTCGGGGATTCCCGCCCGACGCAAAACTCAGAACGAGGCAAAACGTCATCATCCTGCCGTCGGATCTCGCGAGATCCGGATTCATATTAGTCCCCGCTTGCCGCCGCCATCTTCACTCGGGCATTGGAGAGGGAAGAGGGAGGGTGTGTTTGTGGTGTCCTCTGTCCTGCTCATTCCAGTGGTTCTGTCCTGGTCAGTCCAGTGGTGGTGTCCTGTGCTCTGTCCTGCTCAGTCTAGTGGTGCTGTCCTGCTCAGTCCAGTGGTGCTGTCCTGTGCTCTGTCCTGCTCAGTCCAGTGGTGGTGTCCTGTGCTTTGTCCTGCTCAGTCCAGTGATGCTGTCCTGCTCAGTCCAGTGGTGCTGTCCTGTGCTCTGTCCTGCTCAGTCCAGTGGTGGTGTCCTGTGCTTTGTCCTGCTCAGTCCAGTGGTGCTGTCCTGTGCTCTGTCCTGCTCAGTCCAGTGGTGGTGCTGTATAAGTCCACTGATCCTGCCGTATAAGTCCAGTGGTACTGCTGTATAACTCCACTGATCCTGCCATATAAGTCCAGTGGTACTGCTGTTTAAGTCCACTGATCCTGCCGTATAAGTCTAGTGGAACTGCTGTTTAAGTTCACTGATCCTGTCGTATAAGTCCAGTGGTACTGCTGTTTAAGTCCACTGATCCTGCTGTATAAGTCCAGTGGTACTGCTGTTTAAGTCCACTGATCCTGCCGTATAAGTCCAGTGGTACTGCTGTTTAAGTCCACTGATCCTGCTATATAAGTCCAGTGGTACTGCTGTATAAGTCCACTGATCCTGCCGTATAAGTCCTGTGGTACTGCTGTATAACTCCACTGATCCTGCCATATAAGTCCAGTGGTACTGCTGTTTAAGTACACTGATCCTGCCGTATAAGTCCAGTGGTACTGCTGTTTAAGTTCACTGATCCTGCCGTATAAGTCCAGTGGTACTGCTGTATAACTCCACTGATCCTGCCGTATAAGTCCAGTGGTACAGCCGTATAACTCCAGTCCAGTGGTACTCTCCTGTGCCGCATATAATTTTTAAAGGCTTTGCCAAGTGTGTGTGGTTTAGGGGTACGCTCTCTTGTGCTGCATATAATGGAGAACAAAAATTTGGAGGATAAAGTAGGGAAAGAGCAAGAACCACTTGCTCCTAATGCTGAAGCTGCTGCCACTAGTCATGACATAGACGATGAAATGCCATCAACGTTGTCTGCCAAGGCCGATGCCCAATGTCATAGTAGAGGGCATGTAAAATCCAAAAAGCCAAAGTTCACTAAAATGATCCAAAAAAAATAATTAAAATCATCTGAGGAAAAACGTAAACTTGCCAATATGCCATTTACGACACGGAGTGGCAAGGAACGGCTTAGGCCCTGGCCCGTGTTCATGACTAGTGGTTCAGCTTCACCCAAGGATCTAAGCCCTCCTCCTCCCCCTCCTCTAGAAAATTTAAGAGAGTTAAGCTGTCAGGGCATGCCCACACAACATTGTGCGGGCATTACATATGGGCAATTTCCAGCACGTCCCATGTTTTGCCCACACAATAAATTTGGTGGTGCAGCATTATCTTAAAAGTGACAGGGGTGTGCAGGATATGCTTGCGGTGGCCCGCAAAATTGCGGGACACTTTTGCCATTCTGCCACTGCCTACCGAAGCCTGGAGCACCATCAAAAACGCCTGAACCTGCCCTGCCATCACCTCAAACAAGAGGTTGTGATGCGCTGGAACTCCACCCTCTATATGCTGCAGAGGATGGAGGAGCAGCAAAAGGCCATTCAAGCCTACACAGCCACCTACGACATAGGCAAAGGAGTGAGGATGCGCCTGAGTCAAGTGCAGTGGAGACTGATTTCCGTGTTGTGCAAGGTTCTCCAGCCGTTTGAACTTGCCACATGTGAAGTCAGTTCCGACACTGCCAGCTTGAGTCAGGTGATTCCCCTGATCAGGCTGTTGCAGAAGCAGCTGGAAAAAGTGAGAGAGGAGCTGGTAAAGCATTGCGATTCCACTAAGCATGTAGCTCTTGTGGATGAAGCCCTTTGTACGCTTTGCCAGGATCCGAGGGTTGTCAGTCTTTTAAAGTCAGAGGAATACATTCTGGCCACCGTGCTCGATCCTCGGTTTAAAGCGTATGTTGTGTCTCTGTTTCCGGCGGACACAAGTCTACAGCGGTGCAAAGTCCTGCTGATCAGGAGATTGTCATCTAAAGAGGGCCGTGACATGGCAACAGCTCCTCCTTCATTTTCTCCCACACCTGTGGCTGCGAGGAAACAGCTGAAATTTCCTAAACGACCCGCTGGCGGGGATGCAGAGCAGGCAGGAGGGAATTTGAACATCTGGTCCGGACTGAAGGACCTGCCAACGATTGCTGACATGTCTACTGTCGCTGCATTGGATGCTGTCACAATTGAAAAAATGGTGGAGGATTACTTTGGTGACAGCATCCAAGTAGACATGTCAGACAGTCCTTACTTGTACTGGCAGGAAAAAAAGGCAGTTTGGAAGCCCCTGTACAAACTGGCTTTATTTTACCTGAGTTGTCCCCCCTCCAGTGTGTACTCCGAAAGAGTTTTTAGTGCAGCGGCGAAGGAGGTTGCTTCTGCAAAATGTAGAGAAGATGATGTTCATCAAAATGAATTATCAATTCTTCAATGAAGACCAGCAATGGCCTCCAGAGACTACAGAGGGACCTGTGATTGTGGAGTCCAGCGGGGACGAATTGATAATGTGTGAGGATGAGGAAGTACACACTGAAGGGGGCGAGGAATCAGAGGATGAGGATGAGGACGACATCTTGCCTCAGTAGAGCCAGTTTACTTTGTACAGGGAGAGATGATTTGCTTTTTTTGTCTGGGGGCCCAAACAAACCAATCACTTCAGCCACAGTAGTTTGGTAGGCCCTGTCGCTGAAATGATTGGTTTGTTAAAATGTGCATGTCCTTTTTCCGCAACATAAGGGTGGGTGGGAGGGCCCAAGGACAATTCCATCTGGCAACTCTTTTTTTGGCATTATGTGCTCTTTGGGGCCTAGTTTTTCAAAATGCCATCCTGTCTGCCACTGCAGTGCCACTCCTAGATGGGCCACGTGTTTGTGCCGCCCACTTGTGTCGCTTAGCTTAGTCATCCAGCTACCTCGGTGCAACCTTTTGGCCTAAAAACAATATTGTGAGGTGTGAGGTGTTCAGAATAGACTGCAAACGAGTGGAAATCAATGTTATTGAGGTTAATAATAGCGTAGGAGTGAAAAAAAAACAACAAACTGGATTTTAGCAGTTTTTATGCTTTTTTAAAAAAAAATCAGAACCCAAAACCTTGAGGGGGTTTTTTGGCAAAACCCATTAGAACCCAAAACCTTAAGGTAATCAGAACCCAAAACCCAAAACGCGAAAAGTGGCCGGTGCACATCCCCTAGCTTCTTTATGGTAATTCTGCTTCTGTAAAAGACAAGCTAATAGTAAGTGAGTGCTGCAATAGTCAAATTGTGTACTTATATGTATCTTCACAGTATTTGTAATATGATGCGCCCCAAAGGCTTGCATTTAAACTCTAAATTATCCAACAAAAAATGTACTGCTTTATAAGTTTTCATGTGATTCAATGGCATTTATTACATATTTCCCCTCAAATTTACAGTGCTATGGAATTTTTAATATACATTTTCATATTAATTTAGGCATTTTGGCTATGCACTCTGTAAAACATTAATGTCTGAAAGTGTATTTTCTTTCCCTCATTACACTCCATTTATTTAGCTGCTAAGAAAACATTTTTATGTTATGCATTACTGAGGTATTTTAATTATGCTGGTAATTGAACAATGAAAACTGCACATCTGTTACTAAAAAGAAATGGTTTTTAAAGTATTCATTTATTTAAAGCAATTGCTTTCTCCCGACATGTGAAATAGTCTCAAGCCAACAATTTACAGACTTGTTATCTATATGACTGCAACAAAAATATTTAATTCATTAAACTTGCACTCCCTTTAAAACTGTGATAGCCCTAGTGGCGGGTGTTGAGAGAATCGTACCTGGACCCTAGATGCTCTTCTTTATGGCACTGCATGGCAGTGGTTGGTCCCCTGATGTGGTAGAAAATTGACGGGTGGCATAGGAAACAGAACCAGGAATGGTGGTCTGGTGTTATGTTGGTCTGAAACACTTGAAGTAAGAGGTATTCAGGAAATTCCATAGGCGTAGTGTGTAGGTGAGAGCCGGGACTGGTACACAGAAATACAGAAATGGTCGTGGTACACAAGGAGGTCCGAAGCCGTAGTATAAAAGGAAGCCATGTCTGGTACACAGGATAAGCGCAGCACAGAAGAGAAGCCCAGAAAACTTAGTCAGAAGGATATGCCGGATCTGATAGACTTAAGACTAGCAACACAAGGAATACCAGAAACAGAGTCAAACAAAGCCAAGGTCATACACAAGGAGGCAGAATGCATGCAGTAACACGGGGACACACATGGAGCCAGTCGCTGAGGGTGAAAACCTGTTGCTCTGACACAGGCAGTATGTCAGAGCACTACTGATATAGGCAGGCTCGGACTGGCCTGCAGGGCAGCAGGACTATCCACCGGTAGGCCCTGCCACATTATAGCCACGCCCCCTCCATTGTTAGGGAGGAGCTAAGAAAACAGCTGACTCCCGACTTGCATACAATTCATCTTTTGGACATACGCGAGAACAGGAAGGGACAGATGCGTTCCACAGTGGAACGCAGGCACCTTCTTCTCCAACAGTAACAAACAAGGACCACGAGAAACATCCTCTGATTTCAGCACACTGGGTACCCGGCCACCATCTCTATATACATCGAAACTGCAAGTAAACAAAGTTAAATTTGAAAGCATCGCAGCAATAACCATGTGATATATGTGGACAGTGATCTGAATATTTATATTGCACTAGCAGAGACTTAAAGAAATACCAATTCCCATCTACTGGACTTGTATGCTATGAACATTATTTTATTGAGATATCAGTGACTGTGTTATATCTGGATCAATGCAGCATTTATACCCACTGCCATTTGCCTCCCAGTAGCTAGACTAGTCCACGTCTATATACCTAGGTTTGTCTGATTGTTTATGTATGTTCAATTGATGCCATACCATATGTATGTATATAGAAATCAATGCCTCATAATATAAATACTGTGGTTTAATTGGAGTATTTTATTTGTCTATATTAATGTATTTTTCTGTATTTTAACCAGGATTCAATAAATTGTGATAAAACTAACATTAAATGTTATCCCACTAACTGAACCGAGCCTCTTGCTCACAGCCTAATACAAGATATAGAAAAATACGAATTGTATTCAAGATAAAAGAATACAAATTTTATTATTAGCATTACACTTGGAATAATACATAAGTCAATGAGCGCTTAACTTTCAGTATATTATTAGTTCGTAGAGAGGGATAACCTGTGTTAATGCTGCTCTTGCAACAGTAGGGGTAGAGCGCAACTCCTCGCCCCCCCCCCCCCGCTTTTGCCAAACACTCCCGTTAAACACACAGTCGCGTCTGGGCTCTCTGAACCTGCGCAGTAGTGTGTTTTTCACTTTGAGCAGGGCAGATGAGAGTAGGAGTTCCGGATATCCAACCGCCCAGAGGAGCATGAGCAGGTTAGTAACTAAGTGCGCAGTCAGCCTGTTATTTTAAAAGAGAAGGATGAGCACACTACATTCTTTATATACTACACTATGGTGCTAGCTGTCCTTCGTGGGCTGACCACTCTCCCTTTAGTGTCTGGTCTCGCCTCTATGATGGCTGGCCACACCCCCTCTGGTGGGTCCCTAGCGTTGCAGACCCCCAGTGGGCCCTTCATGCACCAGTCCGACACTGGAGAGGGGAATTTAAACTTCCCTACCCCAGTGTCACATGACCGCAGTCGTGCAACGCCCGCCTGGATGTTGACAGAGCGGCCGGCTGAGATCGGGAGCCGGAGCGTGCATCAGGTAACCCCACAAGCAAGCAAATGATATCACAGTCAATAAATCCTCTTTAAAGAAGTCTATCAGCAGCAGAGCTAATTAGCATAATCGTCTTCACTGACCAGACTTTTGTAAGTGTACACGTTAGAACTGGTCTGGACAGGAGGCTCTTGCAATTATGAGACACAGTTTTGGCTTTGTGTCTCTGTGAATAATTATAATGGCAGTCTTGTAACTTCTGTAAGTGGACAAAAACAGAAAATTACTATCTTAGGTATAACACAATGCAGTGTGTTGCCAGGACTATTATCACAGTGTTTTAATTTCATTCTGCAGGAGAAAGTCAGGAGTCATGCTGCTCTTTTGCAAGCATATTCATGTTAAGATGGGTTAAATGATGCTTCCCACACCAGGGGTTACTTCAGAGTAGGCACTGGTGATTACATCTGTAATTCAGTTATAACTGGGGTCATACTGCAGGTTTGTACTGAGAGATTGGGTAATATACCCCACTTGTTAAGCAAATGTCTCTGTAAATCTAGCACACAGTTCTTCAAATGTAGGATATACTGTGAAATGAGTGAGAATACACAGTCAGTTTGATTACACAGACCTGTTGTGTAGATAGTTTTCAGCTCCAAACTGAATCACTGGTGCTCGCTCTTATTTTCAAGTGACAGCCTGTCTGTAGGCACTCTAATGAAGTCTTTGTACCTACAATGTTCTGGCTGGCAACACACCTCAGCTCTCTTTAGGAGTCTCTCAGCACCAACTCTGACCTCATTTTCCTCACAGCAGCATCCAGAAAAACGTGTCTCTTTTCACAATTTCTCCTTAGCACTCACTCACTTTCTAAGTCTCTTCCTCTCAACAGTTTGTATCTCAAAATTCCGGGAACTCTTCAGCAGCCTCACAGCCTGGGTTTTCCCTGGGTCCTAGTGTCTCTCCTGTATCACCCTGTGACACAGTCCTGTTCCACAGGGTCTTTGTGCCCAGAAGTTTCTGGGTATCACAAAATGACTGCAGAAAAAGGCAGTGAGCAAGAGGACCAATGAAAAGCTACAATGCCTGTGAGTCCCAGTTTTCCGCCATGGCTGTTAGGATAACCACATCTACGGGTAGGTTGAACTATAATGCCTCAAGTTATTTATTATACTGCATTCAGACTTCTTATAAAAATCATTCATAGACTGAAAGGTTGCATGGTGTATAGTGGTGATCAATGATTAATGATCACTTAAACCGTGGACCGTCAAAATGTGGTTCTCCAGGGCTCTGCCGCTCCGAGTTCTAGTATGCCCTTCTAGCCTCTCAACCTATGTCCGTTTTATTTTAAAATAGTTGTCCTTCAACTAACCAGCTGCAGAGCTTGGGGATAATGTCACATTATGGCGCATCTGGGGATCTAAAGTTGGCAAGTTCCTTTATTTCTTATGGGAGTGCTGGAACCATGGTAACTTCTAAAGTAAAAATACTGGGATGATAAGGTATAAAAGTGAAGAGAACTGTGTGGTGTGAGGCCAAAATTCTATGCACAATGTAGGTTTTTTCATGTAGCACACAAATATCAACTTTAAATTTCAGTGTACAAATAAGCTATCAAGTATTTGTGTGCTACATGAAAAAACAGGCAGTATTTAACTTAATGAATCAGGCCCATCATACATAAAAACCCAGGTGGAAATTACTCAGTTTACTGGAAAGACAATTATCGTCATTTTCTTTTGCGCTTTCCCTGCGGCTTTGTGGTCTGCTTTTTACCCTGGCTTCTGGTTATTAAATATTATTATTAATTATCATTAATAATTAGTTAAATGAATGTGGGCGGTGCGATCTGCCCGCCCGTAATAATGCTCTCCTGCACAAATCTTTATTGCTCTAAACCAGTGTGTGAAGTGTTAACTATTTTAGCTACCAGAGCACAGAGGGTGCACAATAGGGTAATTAAGTCATAGCTTTGCTACTTGCCTTGTACATAGCTGGTGGCAGTGCAAAGAAGTGTGGAAGCGTGTGTCTGTGTTGGGAAAAGAACCAGCAATATCTGTAGCCTAAGAGAGAGGGGAATGTGAGATTTAGGCTGGAATCCTGTGTATTCCCTTACAGTAAGCTTCCAAGTCACGGGTGCACAGAGTGCAGTTTGTGACACTGTGAAAAGCACTGAAAGTCACCAACAGCAACTACCCTGTTCTTTCTACCATTGTGGTATGGGGTACCTGTGGACTGTCTATGACCAAAAGACTTAAAAATATTCTAGTGGAGCCTGACTGAAGCTTTTTCTTGAGTATTTTGCTTGCTTATTATCTGCTAGCTGAACCTTTTTCTCTTGGATTATCTATCACCTGTTTGTGTACTGATCTACTTTACTACTGACTGCCTATCTGTGTACTGACCTGCTCGTGGACCACCCAGCTAACATGTCACACCATGCTTGTGTGCCAACCCAGCTTATGTCTGATTTTGCGCTCATTTGCTAACCCATTTCAGTATACTGATTCTGTTTGCAATTAGCTCTATCAGTGATTGCACTTAAGCTAATCCACCAGGATCGACTCAAGGCATCCTCAGTTAAAACAATGTTCTCTAGATAATTGCATTAATCAGAGCTCAATTAATTAAAATATTCTGAAAACAGAAATTGAAAAATAAATTCTAAAGTTTGCTATTATGGGCATATACTTATCAAACAAAAGGTGAAATCTTCAGAAATGATCCATAACTACACACACCTGTTTAAAAAATATATGTATGTTATAATAAAATACACATGTAACCCTAATTAAAAAAAAATCTTGATGACATTTCCTCTCATACTAGTCATAGTCAATTGAAGACACTGTCCATTGGATGATTTCCTTAGCACATCCTAAATGAAAATATAGGTCCTCTCTAGAGCTGACATAAGCAGATGGGTTTAAAGGAAAAAATATTTTCATCTTCTTTGCTTCATCGACCAGTCAACAAATAAAAAAGCAAACAAACAAACCCCTGCTTCCACAACTATCAGGGACACTGAAAAGGCTATTCTTTAAAATGTCTTTATAGTAACTGTCCTTTCCTCCTTGACCCTCCTACTTATCACAAAATGCATCTGGGGTTAAATTTATTGCTGATTGCTGTCAATTGATTAGAACCAACCCATTGATAAGCTGCCATGACCAGCAATCAGCAGCAAGAAGAACACAATCATTAGTAAGAGGACACTATATTTTTCCCAGTGCATTTAACAATATTATTAAAACATAGTTCAGATAGTAATATACTTCTAAAATTATTGCAGTACAAACAAAATAAAATAGATTTCTAATAATAGTTAATTTTAAATGAGTAAAACCTCAGTTTGCTAAGGAAGGTTAAATAAGGTTAATATATGCACACAATATATAAGGTGCTGGAGTGCTGATGCAATGAAACTCAACAATGACGATGACTAAGAGCAGAAATATCTAGCAGCTTCTGATTGGCTAATTGCTTATAGACCCTCCAGCTGACACTACTTAAATTATTAGTGAGACTGACATTTTTTCGCATTACTCAGTTGCAATTGAAATCTATTTAGACTGCTGTAGAAAGAAGATTCCCATTTGACCCTAAACAGATGTTTGTATTTAATGTAACTGAATTTGTATTTGTATTTTATACTGGTGTTTTATTGGTGTTTTATTTTTATTTTATAACGAAAATGCAACTTTCACATTTATCAATAACTGTCAAGACATTAATCTCTCTTGTGCATGTGACACTTTATTACATTAGTATATTTTGTACAAATAGGGTAATACAACTTTTGCATGTATAACTATCACTGTCAAAATTATTATTATTATTGTAGATTTGTAAGGCGCCACAGTGCTCTGCAGTGCCGTACAAGAGGAAAAACAGTACATGCTAAAACAAGAACAGACAAGGTAGACAAAATAAATGCAGACATTGTAGACGTATGTAGGGTAATG
The DNA here is from genome assembly GCF_038048845.1 of Mixophyes fleayi. Lineage (NCBI taxonomy): Eukaryota > Metazoa > Chordata > Amphibia > Anura > Limnodynastidae > Mixophyes > Mixophyes fleayi. Next base: position 113,424,725 of record NC_134403.1, on the reverse strand, counting down.
TTGTTGAGGGCACTGTAGGTAAGGGTGGGTCTGGTGGACACAGGGAGCCAGTGTAGAGATTTGCAAAGTGGTGCAGCGAATGTGGAGCGGTGAGAGAGGAAGATCAGTCTTGCAGCAGTATTTAGGATGGATTGAAGTGTGGATATATGAGAAAATGCATCTTTATTCTATTGTAAGGCCTAATTATACACACATGTGCATCTAACATTTGCTTGGCACACTTGTATGCATCTTGAGATGCATCCAACTCTACATTTATACATAGGTAAGTATGGCTTATTCGCTTTTTCTGCGTACCTTTGGCGTGCCAATGTATCCAGCTCTAAATTAGGTCCATAGTCTCCTTGAATCACATAGGACCCTATTGCAGAAAGTAAGAACATATACAATAATAATTGCAAATTATCCTGCATGTTACATGATACCAATAGAAATTAAAATAAAGAACATGAACTAAGCATATTGATTATTATTAAAATGACAATGGTACAACAATAAATGACAAACACAATGGAGGCACATCATATAGATAGTCTACGAAGCAAGAGGGACACAAAAATGAGAGCAGTATGCTTTTAATATCTGACTGTAAATAATCAATTAGACAGAGCAGCAGTTTATATGTCCTATTTTTTGAGTGGATATTATATTTACATATTTATTTAATATTTTATATTAACCTCCAGCACACTCAGTTTTCTTTGCCTCATATCATTATGCTGTGATGTTGAAGGACTCTGCTCAGGGCAGAGCTGGCAAATCTTAGCCCTGGGGGCAGACTCAGTTTAAAGGAAAAAAAAATGCAGGTGGCCCAGTGACCAAGCCCAAGGTAGCCCACTATGGGACCGGCCCAGAGGGCAGGTGCGCCCCAAGCCTGCCCCTGACTCTGCTCTATCCCCTATCTAATTCTGTCTATGGCTTCCCACTTCCCTTTATTACACTCCTCACACTATGACACTGTGTGCCTGTCACATGGAGCCCTGTCCTCACTAATATGATCACATGAGTGGAAAGGTCACAGAATTGGCAGTTGCCAATGGCTGCTTTAATATTGATGGCTGATAATACGTCGGCCTTACAGTAGCCACGCTTTCCTTTACTGTATGTATCACTTGTTCACCACATTTCTAACATTGTTTACTAATTTGGGCAGGGCCATCTTTAAATTCTGTTTTATCATCATCATCATTATCATCACCAGCTTTAGTGGTGCCTCATAGCACCACTAAATCCACAGCGCTGTACAGAGAACTCACTCAGATCAGTCCCTGCCCCATTGGAGCTTACAGTCTAAATTCCCTAACATACACACACACAGACTGAGAGAGACAAAGGGCAATTTAATAGCAGCCAATTAACCAGCTATATTATGTTTTTGGAGTATGCAATGCTGTATGATATTTATATTTGTATTGTAATAATAATAATAATAATAATAATAATAATAATAATAATAACAACAGTAATAATACCCATTGCACTGCCTTCAGATGATGTGCTCTCCAGGCATAACACCTTGGAAACATTTCAATCTGAGCTGGACTCAGCTACATGTAGACTGTAGCTGTTTGGATGTCTACAGCCTTTTCTCCAGCAGTATGGAAGATGAAAAGTACATTCTAGTACTGGATGGGTCGAGAACAATGCATATCCTGTTAACACAGCAGGAAAAGTACTGACATACCACAAGCCCCAAAACCAAGAGAGCTGAGAGAAACCCTTTGCTAACAATTTCTTCTGCTTCAGATTTTGTGATTTATTAACTTGGTTATACAATCAGTGTGTGTTTGTTGTATATTTCTATATTTATGTTAATATAGATCTAGTACCTACACATAACTGCACATTAAATATATCTTTTATCTTTACTTCTTTCATGTCTGCATGAAATTGTCTATCTTCTGGGAAGCTCTAGTTATTCTTTAGTATTAATGAGATAATAAACGGCCCATGTACTGACCTATGATTCATCTAGCTGCCAACTTAGTGTAGATTGGCTCTTGATGATCACATGAGCTCAACATCACAGCAACCTCTGACCACACCAACAGCTGGTTTACCTAATATGGCATTTATGACACAGGGAAGGAGGGGTCCATTTTCTATGTTATTTTTTTACACAATGGTATGTGTATATATTGCTTTAAATTGCAATTAGACCTTTACTCAAGCTGTACTTTTAATGTGCGATATTTCTAAACTGCATGACAGGTACACTGTAAATGATATGCTTCTTTACAATTAGAATGTTGGATTCTATGATAATCTAACGTGATGCGAATAATACTAAAAGTAATACTTATTTTACACACAGGACTGTTTTAAGGTCCCCAATGAACTATATTTTTTAAACACAACTTGTCATTCCATCTCTACCTAATCTCTCATATAAACTCAAGTAGGTTCACACGTACAGTTTAATTCCCAGAATGCAAACAAGACCAGGACAACGCTTTTTATATCAAAGGGATTTTATTCAAAGAAATTCTGTCAATGGGCACCTTATTCAATGACTTTTACTTTTGATATTGTAATCCTACATTCCTTTAAATAAGTTTAAGAATCCTTTGCTGTTCAAGCTGTTTATTTCGCTCTATTTATACTGTTCCATTCTGCACCTAACGGAATATTGATTTTTCTCCAAACATTTAAAGGCAGTTTATTCAAACAGACAAAGAAAATTAATCTCACTAATTGGTTCTCAAGGATTCCATCTGCTTACTGGTCAATTTCTTTTTTAAGCCCTTTGGTGGAATTTAGTCTCTTCTATTATGTTTGCTATAAATCAGGAAGTGAGTACAAATTCAGGTAAGCTCTGCCAGATTCAGGGTCATTGAGAGTGAAGGTGAGAAGGTTAAGAAATAAACAAAGGCTTCCTGCAAGTACTGTACTATTTTGTACACCTCAGCTGTGCTCAATTCCATTTCCTTTACTGATCTGCCAGTATTGTTGTCAAACTGTTATTCTACTGAAGCAACGTGAAAGCCACAAAAAAAATTATTAATTTCACATATATTTCAAAAACATTTTATTTTTATTAGAGAAATGGATGAGGAGTAAAAAAAGAGAATGAGTTAGAAAGCAGAATTGTTGATGGCAAACTAAACGATGGAATATTGTTTAGTCATGATAGGAATGTATATGTTTAATTCCATAATTTTTTTAAAGCTGTCAACAGAGGAGTCTCTGGGGATCAATAACAAATTGGTAAAAAATTATTAATTTGGATTTGCACAAATGGATATCTCTTTCCGCTATACACATACATTGGAGCACACAGCTTTCACTGTTTTTTTATGTTTGTCTTTGTGGATGCTTTATCAGCAAACATGAAACGACCAATACTAGTAAGTAGTTAGATTTAGACCACCTAGGAATTCCTTACAACTTACTCCCTTTTTTGCTTCTAAAATACTGCTCATTTGACACTTTACCTTAATTTCACGTGTCAAATTTATATAATTGTTTAATTTCCATTGGTTTATGCCTGGTTATTTATGAGCTATAAATTATGCTTAGATGAATTAAGAAGGTCCCATTGAAAGTATTGAACAAAGTTTAGTTACGCATACGCAAGCTCCAGGAGTGACCCTGTTCCACACTGCACCAGGTATGATGAGTACCACCCCCCCACCCCCTCAAAAAGAAAAAGAAAGGATAGACTAGTTAACATTACTCCAGCTCCACACTTCAGTAGGTCATGAGGGGCATAATAGTCACCAGAACCATTAGTAATAGGCTGGATGCCATTTTCCTATGTCCCTCAGACTGGGTATAATGATTCCCAATTCACCTTGCAACATATTACAGAGTACTCAGGATTAAAGCCTCTAGCATTAGGCTTATGGTTAATATTATTATATTATTTTTATTTTTTATATTGCTTTTAGGTTTAAGTGGTTAGGCAGCAGTAACATTGTAAGTTAGTAACAGACTTTGTTTCCCTGGTTTTCCATAGCAGCTGACAGTCGTTAACTATTTCTCCTGCTCTGAAGTTCACCAGACCCTGTCACTGAAGACTCATGGTATGGGTTACAGGGTCTGGTGAACTTCAGAGTAGCAGGAATGTCATTTTCACATGGGCAAGACAAAAACATTGTCACATGGTTCCAAATAAGAACAAAACAGCAATTCATAAACAAGAAGACAAATCCAAACATCAGGGGCAGGTGCAGAGCTGGCACTACCATAAGGCAAGCCTAGGCAGTTGTCAAGCACTACACTTCCAGTCTGAGAAACTGATTCCAAGGGGATGGGTGGTGCCATTTGTTGGGTGACACCTTGGGCAGTTGACAGACAAGAATAATCAGGATACAATCAGGTCATCAACAGGTAGACAGATCAGTTTACATAATGCTAGGTGTACATTCATCTGCGACATGTGTTATAGGCTTTAAAATGACTCACTAATAGAAGAACTTCTGGTTTGGCTTCTGTTCCTGGGGACTCTAAACACTGTTGTCCCATTGTCTTCATTATCATCATGCAAACATGACCACAGGCAGGACCATGCTGCAAATGTCATGCCATCAATGCAGCAGGAAGGAACTTACAGCTGAATCTCTGCGCCATCTACTATCTTCATAATGAGTGCTAATTAAATTTGCAGCTTCTTAAATAGATGAGATCTTAATTGTGTCAACAATTGACATGGAAGGCTTGTTTTTTTTCAACTTCATACACTTAATAGGCTAAATTGTAGTCCATGATTTCTTAAATTGTTCAATAGATAAGTTATTCTTATGTGGTTTTAAATGCTGGTTTTCAGTACCTCATCTCATACTTAATGTCACACAATTTACAATTTATAAAATGTGAACTTTTATATTCATTAGTATTTTATTATGTCCAGCAATCACAGTATCTTGTGTAGGAGTAATATCCTAGCATAGAGAGTTTACAATGTAACATATGCAGATTAAGCTGCCCACGAACAAATTGTCCTGTAAATCATTATAAAATGTTGGCAAGTACTTTGTGTCATAAACAAAGGCAATAAGAGGATAGTACTAATTGTAAAAGTACAAATATCAGTGCTTAAAGCCACACATTTTGACAGAGCTGATTAAATTTAAAAAAATAAGCATTCATTTATTATTGTTTTTTTTCAGTATTCAGTATTTTTTCAGTATGCATCTGTGCCCTGATATTTAGATTATATAAATAATTTAGTCACACCATTTTTGTCACCTAGAAGGGGTTTAAGTGTCTCAGGATACTGGGCATCACTCCAAGAGAGTGCTAGAATTGTCACTGCTTCTCCACCGTGCTTCTTGATATGTTTACTTATTTCTTCTGCCATATAGTAATTTGAGTGCATGTGCTCGGCAAAATAGTGCATACCATACATTCCAATTTAAGCAAGACAGCCCTGATTTGAGGAATCAGTCCTGCCGTCCTGATTGCAGGGGACAGGTGCGAAATGTGTTAGGAGGGAATGTGAGGGGGATAAGGCCCAGCTTCAAAATGTGTTAGGATGCCCCCAGGGTGTGGCCATGCCCCATCACAATGTGACCATCACAACGTGGCCATACTCCCTGCCCCAATTCCCAGTGGTCCATAAGCTGTGAGGTATGCTGTACATGGTTGTATGCATGTCCTGGAAGTAATGCAGATTACCTATTTAAGTCTAAGTGTGGCATTAATTCATTGTCTGTTATAGGTTTCACTGTAGTGTTCTACAATTATACTTTAATTTATCTATATACATACATAGCCCGCTTTCACTGACCACTATTTAGTGAACATGGGCCCCAATGATTCAACTAATTAAAAGTGCCACACTTAATTCATTTAAATACCTGTTTTTAAATGATTTGAATACATTCTTCAATGCAGCGTTGGGGAGCCCTTCCAAGTCTACTATACTTTGAGACAGTTACCATTCAATTTGCTTTTGGGAATTGGCTTTGGAGCCACCTGTGCCATTTTCTTTGAGCACTGACCTACAGGAGACTGTAAGGGCAGTGAGCTGGATTCTCTTTACAAGCCAGCCTAAGATCTTAGAGTGATGCTATATGTAGAGAATGAGTGTAATGACTGACATGCTGGGACCAAAAGTGTTTAAGAATGACACTGCTGGTAGCCCAAGAGACAGAATACATGAATAAAGACACATGAGCCGAGTAATCTGTAAAGAGTGATGCCCATCTAGACAAATACATACCATGTGATAGTGAAAACGACAATGAAGGTTGACAGACAGAGGGAGAGGGGCAGTTTCCAAAACAAGCTAGTATGAGTTCTGAGATATTACTGCCGTGCACCTCTTATATTTTCCTCCTGCAACCAATTAATGTGATGGATGAGTGAGTAAATGAGTGCTAATCCAATATGACCACTTTCAGCATGTGCATAGGCATTGTCCTACTTCACTTGTATCACTAAAGTGCTAATCTAGTTATTAGACTTGCAAGTGCATGGGCTCTTTTACACTTAAACCCACAAAGTCTGAGAGAAGGTGAGAAAAAACTGAGCTAACCATAGAAAACTGGGGCCCAGTCATAGGTGCATCACACCACCCCAATGTTCAAGGGGTTAAATGGACATTATGAATATAACCTGATTGTAAATATCTTGTTGACTGATGATTCTATATTGCATATATGTTTATGATGACAAGTGACTACTATATTGTGACAAGGAGTACTACTATGATGATATGAAAGGACTACCATAAGAGAATACCTCTGCGGTACAACACTGTGCTCGGTTAAGTGGAATTTTAACATTTCAAACAGATTAGCTAGCAGAAGTGCCAGGTGCAGGCAGAAAGGAACGATTTTCCTCACAATGATGCTTCAGCTTTTACACCATACTTGTATGTTACACACAAGGGGGTTCAGCCTCAAACTAGGAAGTGAAGCTGGAGGACAACCTTGCTATCTGGAGAGAGTTGACACAGCCATGGCGCTGCCTGTTGGACATTTAAGCACTCTATAGCCTCTGGCACCAAACTACTATGGTAAAGGCATCTACTAGATATGTAAGACAAGTGGGTACTGCTATGTGCGTATTGTCGCTAACCAATAACGATTGCCGAGTCTCGATTTGTGTTTCCAACGCACAAAGATTTATTCGCAACAAGTAGAATAATATGCTCAAGCGAAGTGATAATAAATACAGCCGTTACTTATCACAGGCGCTCTGGATCCAGTGTGCAGTCATTCAATCCTGAAGTCTGGGGACAAGATGTCTGAACACTAGATGAGAAGCTGCTGCTTATATGCACACAGAAATACAGTAACACAATGGAGATGGTATAGCTTGCTTCTATTGGTCCAGGTTTCAGGAAGGTCCAAGGGGTCGTCATCATTGGCTAGTTCATACTAAAGAATCCAAAGGAGGGGGTTATCTCTCCAGGGGGTATGCTCTGCTCTTCCCGCCAAGATTCCTTAGTCTTAAGTAGTTCATAATTCCCTATCATTCATAACTTGTGTATGCACTCTGCGATTCCTTCGTAGAGTGAACCAAACAGTAGCAAATGTTAAAAGGTTTATTATGATACCACATATGATATGATTCCCTCAACTTGTTCCATATATTTCACTAATGTGCATATAACATATAATATATAACATAAATACTACTATATTTCGACATAAATGACTATGTGTTGCAACTACCATTAATGTGTACTATTTTACAAGTATGTGTGTTTGTGCGAATGTATGGTAAAAGACCAAATACTGTTGCTGCCACGTGTAGTAGCTGCGTACGCCCTTCCATGCCGTAGCGTGCCCTTGTACGTCGTAGCGTACCGTACGCATCTTTTCAGACAAAGACAACCAAGTTTGCTCGACTTTAATTGAAATGACTTTATCCAATTTGCTGACTTCGACAGTACATACAGGACATATCAACAATATATAACATAAGCTAGTTCTTCACTCAAAATTGTCAGAACGACATGAGAGGCAATATATACAAAGAAAACTCAGATGGTCTCCAACATAGCTTAAGTTTATTACTGTACATGTCACGAGTCGCGGCGGTACTCACAGTCGCCGCGGCTCACTTCCTGTGCCCTCTGGCGTCCCGGCCATCACCTTGACGACCGGGACGTCATTTCCAGTTCCTGCCCGGCCGTTGCCAAGGCAACGGCTGGACGCTTCTCCTCTGACGCTGCGTCCCGGCGGTACTGGTAGCCGGGCGCATGCGCGCAAAATAACACAGCCTGTGGGCTGATTAATTTAATTATTACTGGGGGCTGTGTGAGACTCAGAGCTAGGCTCTGATTGGTGGCCTTTGGTATTTAGGGCAGTGAGGTCTGCAGCCTCACTGCCGGTTATAGCTTCCTTTTGCCAATTTGCTGACCTGCTGTGTTCCCAGTTCTGTCCTGTGGATATTACGATCGGATTGCCTGTGTATGACCCCTTGCCTGGATTTGGACCCTGCCTGTGTTTATTGTGACCCTGACCTTCTTGCCTGTATCTGGACCTAGCTACCGTGCCTGTGACCCTTGACCCCTGCTTGTGTATTGGATTCCCTGTCTGCTACCGGCCCTCGACCCTTGCCTGGACTTCACTCCACTTTCCTGGATTCTCCCCAGCCAGTACGCACTTCACGACCCTCTGCTAGTCTGCGACCAAGTCTGTCCCCACCACTAGGGGCTCCAGTGAACACCTGACTGGCAGAGCAGACTCCAGGTTGTGCTGTACCGGCTAGAGGGGTTCCTAACAGTACACCTGTATTATTTTTCACTGTCTCTAAATCTGTGTAGAGTACATTCAATTATTAGTAGACTTTAGATTGGAAACATACTGTATGCTGGTATAATTATTTTTTTGTTGCGGGAATATATGTAATTTTAATGTTTTGCTTTTAGGGCAATTTATTATATATTGTGGCATAATGGAGCATGAAATAATACCCCATGATCAAACGGTAAAGCTGGGGATATTATATAATTGAATTGCTTAATATGCTCAATTTAGCCAAAAGTATCCCCGTATATAAAACTCAGTGCTACATATTATTAACAACACAGCATGATGACAAAAAACTGTTCAGAGACCTTTCCTGAAATGCTTCCTCTATTTATTTAAGATTTTTTTTCCAGCAATATTTTAAGGAATTCTAGAGGGTAAGTTTGTCAAGTTGCTGGTTTGAAACGGTGGAGATGTTGCCTATAGCAATCAATCAGATTCTAGCTATTATTTTGTAGAATGTACTAAATAAATGAAAACTAGAATCTGACTGGTTTCTATAGACAACATCTCCACTTTTCAAACCCGCAGCTTGATAAATTTACCCCCAGTTGTCTGTCAAAGTCATGGAGGACAGAATATTACTTGATTGGCATGGAAATTACCATTATTCTTATTATTATTTTCATTGACTCAATTTCTTCGGGATCAGCACCAAAGGATTGACAAATAGCAGATGTGGTTCTGTTTTTTAAAAAGGGAATGAGATCACAAACAGGGAATTCTAGACTGGTAAGCCTTACATCAATAGTAGGGAAACTACTAGAAGGTATATTAAGGGATAATATAAGGGATTACTTGGTGAACAATAAGATGATTATTGGGAATCAGCATTGATTTGTGAGGGATAAGTCATGTCAAACTAATCTAATTAGTTTCTACGAGGAAGTTAGTGGGAACTTAGACCACGGTAGTACAGTAGATGTGGTCTACTTGCATTTTTGCAGATGACACTAAACTTTGTAAGGTAATAAAATCAGAGCAAGATGTAGTTTCTCTTCAGAAGAACTTGAATAAACTTGAGGATTGGGCGACTAAATGGAAGATAGAGTTTAACATAGATAAATGTAAGGTTATGCATTTAGTGATCAAAAACAAGCATGCAATTTATAAATTAAATGGGCTAAATTTAGGGGAATCAATAATGGAAAAGGATTAGGGAGTGCTAGTAGACAGTAGACTTAGCAATAGTGCACAATGTCAAGCAGCAGCTGTAAGGGCCAATAAACTGGCATGCATAAAAAGGGGCATAGATGCAAGAGAAGAAGATGTAATTTTGCCACTATATAAATCGTTGGTAAGACCTCATCTTGTATACAGAGTACAGTTCTGGCCACCACTCTATAAAAAAGACATTTTGGAACTAGAAAGGGTTCAGAAAAGGGTGACAAAATTAATAAAGGGTATGAGAAAAGGTTAGCCAGTTTAGGCATGTTTACTTAGAAAAGAGGCATCTAAGAGGGAATATGACTACTATATACAAATACATTAAGGGTCAATACAGAGAACTTTCATGTGAACTTTTTACCCCAAGCACTGTACATAGGACACAGGCGGTCACCCCCTATGGTTGGAGGAGAGAAAGTTCACAACCAGCAAAGGAAGGGGTTCTTTACAGCAAGGGCAATCAAGATATTTAATTCACTGCCAGGCAAGGTTATGATGGCAGATTCAATTCATGTTGGTATTGTTAAATTTGCATTAAGTGTTCTCATTGCTTTCTGTAAATGCAAATATATCAGAAAATGTTAAATTTGGTGTTGAATGTAACATTATCAGTTTCCCCAGCTCTCAGATAAGGGTAATCAAATATGTGCAATGTAGACTCAACTTTAACAAAACAAATGTATTTGGACGAGAAAATGGTAACTGTAATAGTGTAATAACATTAAAACATTCATATTCCCATATAAAATAGATTAAAATCAGGTACATAAAAGGTTACATTCAAAATAGCTGAACTGTTAATAGTTCTCTGCTGCCACTAGAAATCCTAAACAGAGGAGGTTACAGGCAGAAGTTAGAAGGGCCGTCACCTAGATAACTAATGCAGAATAATAGCCCCCATAAGTGTTTACTCTCTAAGGGCTTTGTCTGGTTAACGATGTATATATATATATATATATATATATATATATATATATATATATATAATACGAATAATACGAATTAAGTAAATGTTACAAGTCAGAAATTACTGTGTTAATTACAAATAATAGAAACCCAGTTATTTCAGAAAGCTTGCATGTAGAAATATTTGTTTTCAGTGTCACCCATTTTTAAATTAGCTAATGTATCTGATCATCATCATCATCAATGTTTATTCATAGAATGCCAGCAAATTTCATAACCATGCAATCTATGGGACAATGTGAGTTTAATACATGAGGTTAAGTGCTACATATTGCATATTAATCCAGCCACAGGCAGCTGCATCACATGACAGGGGATGCGGCCGTGTCATCAATGACGCGGCCGCATCCCTTTTCATGGGATGCGGCCGCCTGTGTGCCCCCCGGGCTTCCCTCTCCCAGCCCGCGCCTGCTCATACTGTGCCTCTCTCCCCCACTTTTTCTTCATACTATGCCTTTCTCCCCCACGTCTTCCTCATACTGTGCCTTTCTCCCCCATTTTTTCCTCACACTGTGCTTTTCTGCTTTCCTCCCTTTGCCTCCGTTCTTTTACCTACCTTTGTATTAGCTTCTTTCATCTCTTTTCTTTTCTCTTCTTCTGTCTTCTCTCTTCTTGCTTGTTTCTTGGTCCTCTCTGTGCCGCTCCTCACTGAATGTCGGTCGTGACTTGATGACGTCACGCCCTATATTCAGTGTGAACAGAGCAGAGAGGAAGAAAGAGGGATGCCGGTGCCGCGATCACTTGAGTATATGTACTTTTTTTTTGTTTTTAACTACCCTGCTCCCCCAACCAAGTAACCCCCCCACCCGCCAAAAAAAAAAAAAAGCGGAAAAACAAAAAAAATGAGGTTTAAAAAATACAATAAAATGCCAAAGAAAATGTGGACAGTGAGGGCCTGTGGTAATTAGTACTCACCACCCCCACCTCTCGGTGGCCCTCATTAGGATCATAAACTCTCAAAACTTATATAAACTCTTGCATATTGTGAATAGAACACAACTATCACAGATGAAACTCTGTGAATATCCTGCAGGGCCTGATCAACCAATAGGCTGATCAGGCTACAGCCTAGGGCACTGAGACCTGGATGGGCATAAGGCCGGCAGCTTTTAAGATTTTTTTCTACTTTTTTTTTGTATTTACTATTGATTATGTGCACACGGAGCTGCCCCTCCCCCATGCTCCACACTGTCGCTCCCTCTTCTCCTCTCCTCCTGCCCACTCCTTCCCACTCTTCCCCTCTCCTTTCTCTCTCCCCTCTCCTCCCTCCTCACTGGCTGTCGGGTTTGATATCATCATCACATCCCGACTATGTCAGTGAGGAGCTGCAGTGAGAGGAGCTGACTGCCGGCAGAAGAGAAGAAGACAGGTAATTAGATTTGTGTTTATGCAGGGGGACAGCATGCAGAAAGGGGGGCAGAGTGCATGCTGAAAGTGGGACAATGTGAATAAAGGGTTGTAGTGTGTTTGCAGAAAGGGGGGCAGAGTGTGTGCAGAAAGGGGACAGCATGCAGAAAGGGGGACCAAGTGTGTGCAGAAAGGGGGCAGTGTGTGTGCAGAAAGGGGGCAGATTGGGTGCAGAAAGGGGAACAGAGCATGTGCAGAAAGGGTGACAGAGTGTGTTTTGAGGGGGACACAGTGTGTGCTCTGAAGGGGGACAGAGTATGTGCAGAAAGGGGGACAGAGTATGTGCAGAAAGGGGGACAGAGTGTGTTCTGGGAGGACATTGTGCAGAAAGGGGGGACAGAGTGTGTGTAGAATGGGGGGCAGAGTGTGTGTGCAGAAAAGGGGGCAGAGTGTGTGTGCAGAAAGGGGGGCAGAGTGTGTGTGCAGAAATAGGGGCAGAGTGTGTATGCAGAAAGGGGGACAGAGTGTGTGCAGAAAGGGGGACAAAATGTGTGTTTTGAAGGGGGACAGAGTGTGTTCTGAGGGGGACAGTGTGTGTTTTGGGGGACAGCATGCAGAAAGGGGGACAGAATGTGTGCAGAAAGGGGGAAAGAGTGTGTTCTGGGAGACAGCATGCAGAAAGCGGGACAGAGTGTGTGCAGAAAAGGGGAAAGATTGTGTGCAGAAAGGGGGACAGAGTGTGTTCTGGGGGGACAGCACACAGAAAGGGGGACAGAGTGTGTTCTGAGGGGGACAGAGTGTGTTCTGAGAGGGACAGAGTGCAGAAGGGGGACAGAGTATGTGCAGAAAGGGGGACAGAGTGTGTTCTGGGAGGACAGCGTGCAGAAAGGGGGGACAGAGTGTGTGTAGAATGGGGGGCAGAGTGTGTGTGCAGAAAAGGGGGCAGAGTGTGTGTGCAGAAAGGGGGGCAGAGTGTGTGTGCAGAAATAGGGGCAGAGTGTGTGTGCAGAAAGGGGGACAGAGTGTGTGCAGAAAGGGGGACAAAATGTGTGTTTTGAAGGGGGACAGAGTGTGTTCTGAGGGGGACAGTGTGTGTTCTGGGGGACAGCATGCAGAAAGCGGGACAGAGTGTGTGCAGAAAAGGGGAAAGATTGTGTGCAGAAAGGGGGACAGAGTGTGTTCTGGGGGGACAGCACACAGAAAGGGGGACAGAGTGTGTTCTGAGGGGGACAGAGTGTGTTCTGAGAGGGACAGAGTGCAGAAGGGGGACAGAGTGTGCTCTGAGGGGGACAGTGTGAAAGGGAGTCATGAATTAGTAGTTGTGATGTGATGAAATGACTGGGGGGGGGTCAATAACTGGCCGCTTGTGGGGGGGGTATGATCTCTGTATTGTGTGGCGTCTGAAGAGCTTAATTATTGAGGGTTTGTAATGTTTACAGGACCACAACTTTCCAGAAGATAGCTAAACGACAACAAAGCTGTAAGAACACGCAAGAAAGAACAGCAAGAACAGGTAAGAGAATCTGTCGAAATTTGTTTGCTGGAAAATGCTCCTGAATTTTCCTTTAATGATTTGGGGGGGGGGGGGGCACTATGGGTGTAATAACATAGGGCAGCCAAAACCCTTAATCAAGCCCTGATATCCTGATACAAAACAAATCCAGATAAAAGAAACACAGTCCTCATCTGGTAGTGGATCTCACAGGTCATACTAAATTACTAATATCCCGGAGCCTAAAATAAGTCTATACAGGTATTGGGATGCAAATAAAGTGAAATCCTGAGCACAGGAAAACTTATGTGTTCTTGTACAGTGTATTATTGTTCCATGCAGTGCAGATCATATAAACTGATTACTGTTACAAACTGCATATACAGTCATGGCCAAAAGTTTTGAGATTGACACAAACGGTGGTAGTCAGCATATCGATGCTGACTACCCCGACAACACTTACCCCGACGTCTTCACACCGAAGGGCTCCTTTCTGCGAGACTCTAGGATGACTGATGTGCTAAGTGAACGAAAGCAATCACGATGAATGAAGAAGCCGGCGCGACCTGATGACGTCACTGCCAGCCGCAACGCTGTTATCGGTGCTGTTAAGGGGGTAATGTAATTATGCGGGCATAGACAATGTTCAATACTTTGTAAAGTACATTGTCCATGCCCGGATCAGATTAGATCAGATGAATTGCAATTAATTTCTAAGTCCCTCTTTGCCATCACAATGAACTTTATCCCAAAAACAGCATTTCCACTGCATTTCAGCCCTGCCACAAAAGGACCAGCTGACATCAGGACAGTGAATCTCTAATTAAGACAGGTGAGAGTGTTGATGAGGACAAGGATGGAGATCTCTCTGTCATGCTGTTTGAGTTACAATAACAGACTGGAAGCTTTTAAACGAGGGCCGTGCTTGAACTCATTGTTCTTCCTCTTTTAACCATGGCTACCTGCAAGGAAACATGTGCAGTCACCATTACTTTGCACATAAAGGATACACAGGCAAAGATATTGCTACTAGTAAGATTGCACCAAAATCAACCATTTATCAGATCATCAAGAACTTCAAGGAGAGAGGATTAATAGTTGTGAAGAAGGCTTCTGGGCACCCAAGAACAGCAAGCGCCAGGAATATCTCCTAAAGAGGATTCAGCTGCGATACAGGGCACCACCAGTGCAGAGCTTGCTTAGGAATGGCAGCAGGCAGGTGTAAGTGCATCTGCATGCACAGTGAGGCGAAGACTTTTGGAGGGTGGCCTGGTGTCAAGAAGGCCAGCAAAAAAGCCACTTCTCTCCAGGAAAAACATCTGGGACAGACTGATATTCTGCAAAACAAACAGGGATTGGATTGCTGAGGACTGGGGTAAAGTCATTTTCTCTGATGAATCCCCTTTCAGATTGTTTGGGGAATCTGGAAAAACGCTTGTTCGGAGAAGGAAAGGTGAGCACTACCATCAGTCCTGTGTCATGCCAACAGTAAAGAATCCTGAGAACATACATGTGGGGGGTTGCTTCTCAGCCAAGGGAGTGGGTTCACAATTTTGACTAAGAACACAGCCATGAATAAAGAATGTCCTACAAGAGCAACTTCTCCCAACCATCCAAGAACAGTTTGGTGATGAACAATGCATTTTCCAGCATGATGGAGCACCTTGCAATAAACAAAAGTGATAACTAAGTGGCTCGGGGATCAAAACATTGACATTTTCGGTCCATGGCCAGGGAACTTCCCAGACCTTAATCCCATTGAGAACTTGTGGTAAATCCTCAAGAGGCGGGTGGACAAACAAATACCCACAAATCCTGAAAAACTTGCATTGATTAGGCAACAATAGCTGGCCGTCAGTCAGTATGTGGCCCAGAAGTTGATTGACAGCATGCCAGGGGGATTTGCAGAGGGCTTCAAAAAGAAGGGTCAACACTGCAAATATTGACTCTTTGCATAAACATAATGTAATTGTCAATAAAAGCCTTTGAAACTCATGAAATGCTTGTAATTTTACTTCAGTATATCATAGCAACATTTGACAAAAAGGTCTAAAAACACTGAAGCAGCAAACTTTGTGAAAACCAATACTTGTGTCATTCTCAAAAGTTTTGGCCATGACTGTGGCCATGACAGAGCTAATATATTCTCACAGACAATAAAGAACATGGCTTTTACAGATTTTTCCTACAGGTCTGTCTCAATCATATTATTTAGTTAACTAGTTTGTAAAATAAGATTTTTGGGGGAGATTCAATTGGCTACAAGGTGCAGCTGGACCTTGCCTTGATGTCCGACTGTGAAAATTGCAGACCATTGCGGTAAGGAATCTCTACTCATTTTTGCTCACACCTCTATGGGGTGTGAGGAAAACTGAGCAGAGCTTTCAGCCCCAACATCCACACAATGTATCTCCGTGGACTGTTCCGGAGACACATGGCACTAAATTGAATCTTCCTTTTTGTATACACTGCTTCTGTGGATCAACCGTGTTATAATCATGGCATTTGATTGTTGCAAATAATGAATGCTATATGTAAGGAGGCTTTCTGGTTATAGTCCTCTACTATTAACTTCTTTGAAGAAGTTATTTCTATAATAATGAAATATATTAGGGTACAGCATTTTCTGCAGATCCAGAGAATGCACATGGGGCTAATTTCTTGTTACTAAAATACAAACACATCATGTGGACTGCTTATTATCACATTAAGTGGACCACACAAAGAGTACATCAAGCTAAACTTTAAAACTTTACTGTGTAATTAAACATATTCTTAAGATTTCCTTTACTCTGGATTTGACCTTACCTTGTATTTGCATATCTGCAGAGATTTATCAGTATTAACAGGACATGAGTTTTTTATACATTTTTATTTGTAAATGCAATTTGTAAATGTATAATTTCTAAATGCAAATAATATTTAGGACTGTGTCTTCTTTTTGACAATTCGCTCTGGCTTCACATTAAGATACCTGTAGATAATCACCAGGTTTATTTGGGGCAGCTGTTCCTCATTTACAAGCCACAGGAATTTATATCTATTTGGGACTTTATGTTCCTTATCGACTGTGAGGATATCTCAGTGGTTGTGTATGCAACTTGTCATTGTGTTCAGTTTTATCTGATTTGCATTCCATGGAAAAAGACTACATTGTGCAAGAACACATTCATTTAAGTTTCATGTTTTCCTACTCAGGATTTCACTCTATTTGCATAACTGTACCTGCAAAGATTTATTATAAGTACCGGGATATTAATTCCTTATATACTTCAGTAAGATCTACGAGAACCACTGACAGCTCAGGACTGTCCTGTTCCTTCTATCCAGATTTTATTTGTATCAGGATACGCACAAATCTGTGTGGAATAGTTATTTTTATTCAGTAGTTTATATATTTTTTTGGAACATAATGTTCCTGATTATTGTGTGATCATATTATCACTGCTCGGCATGCAGTCCGTTATTGTACTTTTTGATTTTAAGATCAGATCTTAAGGTCAGTGTTAAAATGTGCTTCCTATGTTGGTTTGATGTTTTTATTTTTTTTTAAATGTGATTAAATAAATAATTGCTAGAAGTTTTTTTTATTCACAAACACAGCTTTTAGATTTTTTTGGACTTATTAGCTCTGCCTTTTTGCCTTGTTGGTTTGTTAATTTAGGGAATCTGCAGTTTCCTGTGCCAGCTGTTTGGGTTCTGGTATTTATTTATCACCTTTGGGGGATACAGTCCACTCCAGGCAGTCTGGGGCTCATTCTATGGTGGCATCAGAACCTTTAAAAGCTGTAGCACATACTCAGATAATACCAAGCTTTCTTCAAGGCATAAACTTCTAAGTCATCTCACATTCTCCACCACAGAAATCTTAAGTGGAATGCTCCCCTTCCCAAGACTCCCGGAGGAGGTTGAGGGTTCCCCAGCCTCTGGCCATACAGTCATTCAAAGGGTGAGAGATTGGTAGATTGCTACACTTCTCTGAATAAGCACAGGTAACCTGTGTCAGGTCACCAGTTTCCTCCTTCCAAAGATAGACAAATATAATAGTAACTTTGAACTGCTCGCTCAGGTAGTCTGATGGTAATAGAGAATTGTATATAGTTGCCTCACTCTGAATATTCCCAGAGACATTGGACCAGTTCTTTATGAACTGCATCCCTTGATCGGTTAGAATTTCGGTGGGGAATTCTACTTTGCTAAATATTTCTATCATTGTAACATGGTTTGTCCAGGTGCAAAGTTTTATTTGCCTGGCTTCTAACTCAAAATCAGGCCCTTTCTTAGTAAATGTAAATTGCTTAAAAACCCCAAAAAAAGTGAGCGATAATCTTGGAAACCTGTAGAAGGGTGAAGGTAGATACTTTTTTTTCACAAGAGTCTCTAAGTTGGGGGGGAATTTTATTACACTGTAAAAAGAGAGGGCAATTTTAATACATTGCAAAGTCCCTTTCTCTCCATTAGCCATTTGCGGACCCAGATGGCACTCTTTGCTCTGAGACATTTACCCTCACATTTACTCCCTCTCTAAAGATTCACAGCCGCGTGCAACCAATTTTATGTGACTTAATATTTTTGATTCTTGGCGACCAAAATAGTTGATGGCTAAATACCTCACTTAATTCTCTGTACCAAGTCAAAGCTTCTCACGCTTTCACAAGCCAAACCCCTCAACTGATCTCCTAAGTCAGTTTGATGCCATTGAAAGACAGCTTAACACATTCCTTTTTTCATATCAACAGAGAACCATTGTGTTTAATTAGGGGCACTCATAGGATATCTTGATAATAAAACATATTAGTTTATTGATATGCATTAAAAAGATAGTGTTAATAATAGGTAGCAGTGAAATATTAAAAATTGTTGATTATGAATAGAGCCAATGAATGGTTAGTCAAAAACTGTTAAAACTAGCAATAGATGCTAGTACGCGCCGTCCTTTCTATTCATGTATGAGTCAGGGTCTTAAAGGGTTAATAATCTGTACCCTTTGTTTTGATATATAGCTAATGGTTGGGCTCGCTGGAGTATTACACTGAGTACTCAAGTGATGCGGTGATATTGCCGCGATATTGTTCCCCCTTCTCCCATATGAGAGAACACAGTCCGTTTAGTGACTAGACTCGTCAATAGCGGTAATGAGTACTCTACTGTATACACAGACCAATAGTCGTCATTGTATATGGTCTGCTATCAGTTTGTGCATTCAGTATACCTCTAGTATTTTGGATATAGGAGATTATAGGGCATAAATGTCTTATATAATGGTCTTGTATATTGTATCTATGTTCATTAATGTGTATCTCCTATTGAGAACAAACCAGACATTTTATCACATCTAGCCCTAACAATGTATCGAACTGTGAGTTGGACAGAATCCCTATCCCACGGGTGAGTCTGTGGAACGGCTATGATATCTATAATATCTCTCTTAGTCTGTAATATTGATTGTCGTTTCTAAGGTATTGAACCCAACCGTTAATACCCCGCTCCCTGCTTATACCTAATAACTGTTAAATTATGTAGTACATGGTAGAAAGGAACAGCGCGTGTATCGCCGACACGCGTTTCACTACAAATAGCTTTCTCAAGGCTGACCCGAACTGCCCCGGAATCCTTTCCTTTATAGTAGGGGAACCACCCCTTATGCTGACGTATTAGCTGACCCGTTACTGAGTTGTTTTGAATGTTTGATTAATTATGTTGCCTGTATTATTATTTGACAGGCACATTTATATGACAGGGTCTTGAAGTGTGGTTCTAATTACCTTTCGTCTGTATTGTTATTCCCTATTATACCGCTTCTAGGGACAAGTTGTTTATGAATCGTTGTCATAATAATCTGAAATACTTGAACTTAATTTATCTTAAATGATGAAAAAGGGGGGATTAGTTCCCTATGCTTCCCATATATATATTTGGCCTTTAGTGGTCCAAAAGTATTTGGTTTGATGTTTAATCAATAATTATAAGTGTTAACTGGGGACCTATTATGATCTTTGCCTAGTATGTCTAAACTATTATACTTTCTGTTGTGTTACCAGTTTTCTGTTGTTATATGTTACTATTATTAAAGTGAAGATTACAATTAAAAATTACTAATTACCGTGTGTGAACTAAAATTCACTACCGTGATCCTAATGTGGAAACTGTTTATATAAACCTTATGACTATTTCTTGGATATTGTATTCCTTTTTTGACAGAGGTTTTATGATAAAGTCATTAAGGCTGACTCGATGCTACACGATAAGCTCCATCAAGCTAAGGCCCTCAACCTGATTGGGGAGATAAAATCTAAAGTGAATGGCTCAGAAACCTTTGACCCAATTGCAAAAGTCAAAGATTTCTATGATCACTATTAGATACTATATAACCTACCCAAGCTCCTTTTCCTTGATGACACATTAATGACTAGGTTGTATTGCCACTATACTTAAATCAGTAATGTATGCATAATACAGGTTGAAATAATGCACTTTTGACTTCACAATTTAAACTGCAACATCATTTCCAATTCATGGTACAAAGATATCTTCCAGTAAGTCCTCTGTACAGTCTGCTGAAGGATGGCAAGAGACAGATAGCTTTGGGATGTGTTCTCTATATAATTCTATTATTTTTATTTTTAGCATGTCTAACAGATGTGCTATTACTAGTGAAGGTGGCAGGCAGAAGATCCTGCACTATGCCTGATCAGGCCACTAATGCCGAATAACATAGTATAAATTATATTTTCTGCAATAAGTTGCAGAAAAGTAAATTTAAAAAATATTATTCAGCATTTTATTTGGATTGCTATTTGCCATGTGTACTGACACACTAAGTAATATTTTATCCATATATATATATATTTTTTTACTGGGTTACTTAGTGGAAAAAATAGCATATTTTAGTTTACCATTACCTAAAAGCACTGGCAAAGGTACATTTGTCCTATATACCATGCAAATGTATTGAGTTAAATAAAAGAGTGTGAATATATCTATCTGTACATTTGGATTACAATTACAATTCTGGAACACTGATGTATGCTGGGCATACAGTACAGTATATATCCTTAATTTACTAAGAGCTGTAGTGAATAAAATATTTTTGTTTTTATAGTTTATACCAAAAAGTCTACCTTGGTCATTCACATGTCTTTGACTGCATCAAAATCTGCATAATTATACATATCTTTTGACAGATTCTTACAGGAACCATAACTCTACTTTCCTTGTATATTTGTCTAATGTGAATAGTAAGGGATGAATGAGTACAAATATTGTTATTGTAGCACTTTACCTTGATCATTGGGCATGGGATATAACACAATCAAGGGTGTGCTAACAATGGTACACAGAGTAATATTAGGCCTCTATAAATACAATTTATTTGCAATATTGTCAGAGAAAGGACCAAATATATATTTATCTCTATGGGTTCTATGAAAGTTTGTGTAAACACTTATATCGAGTGGGCATGCAGTGCATAGCTTACTAATAGGTTGTACGAGAAAACACAGGAAGGAGATGATGGTAAAGTAACAGGTAACCACCATTTATATGACTGGGAACAATCAGACAGAGTAGCCCTATCTTCCATCACTTCGCCCTTGCAGCCTGTTTACCTTTATAAAGCAGCAGTACAATGTTTCAATGATAGTAGTCCATACTGAAAAGGCAATATGGCACTTAGGAAATGAAGAGTGATTAAAAGCACAAATCATTGAATGAATGGGATTCTGATTAGTTGCATTTGCGCTGAACATTTTATGAATAGGCAAAAGATTTGTGAAATTATTTAAGAACTACAAAGCCCTGAAAGCATTTGAAAACCTAATGCATCATTCTGCACATCACTAGAGTTGGAGCAAAAGAACATGGATTCCATTAAAAAATTAAGACAATTAAGTTTTCTTCTGCAGATAAAGAGAAAACCTCTCTCTTCTGTTTGAGGGTATAGTTGCTGAAGGAAACCTGAATGTAACCCATTTAATATTCAGTATGTTAACACAGTCATCATAAGATCAATATTTCATATCAACTGCTTTTTAGCTGGATAATTACATATTTTGACAATGTGAACTGCACAGAACAAGAGTAACACTGACTGTTAAGCAAAAACATATACATATTAAATATGGATATAAAGTATTTATGTGTCATATTATGTGCATACATAGGCTTGAAATATGCACTATAAAGGTCACATGGAGGCACTGAACAAACAGTTGCTTAGAATCCCTAAAATTCATGCATTGCTGTGCTATAGTTCTATGAGGAGTCTCATTTACCATTACCAAGTGTTATTCTACATCTGATTCATCTGCCATCAGCTTTATGTTTTTTACTTTTACATTTCAATCAATTAGAAGTGCTTGAAGCTGATCTGGATTTTGCAAACTCTTAATAGTATGTTTTATCTTTACTGTATACTATGAGAAGATCATTTTATGTAGGTCATTTAGCAGACACTGATTGGAAATGTTTTGCCTCTTCACATTTTAATTTATGGAGAGAAAGTTTGTATTGCTTTACAGCTAGATATAACTATAATGTTTAGAAACATTTCAGTTCAGAGACACATCGTTTTACAGATGGCAAAACTTTAAAAATGTTAAAATCATCAGAAGTCCTCAGAATTCTGACCTCAGAGGATTCTTGCTTTACAGCAAATTGTTAGATGCAGGCATCATATTAGCGTTGGCCATTACAGCAACTGCTGCGGCCAAGCAGCTACTAAGGCCTTCTGTAACAGCCTGTATTGAATTATTGAAACCTGAACTACACCAAAACAATGTTGCTCTTTGAGTAAAGCCAGTTAACATTCTCTTAACCTGGGAAAATAACAGTGTGCAAACAAAACAGCTCTAGCTTACCAATAATAAAAATTGTTTATGTGATGTATAAGACAAATGTTATGTTACAAGTAATTTCTTGGAAGTGAGAAGTCAACTAAACTAAGTCAAGCTGTCTTATATAAAAGAAATACTAATAACGTTGAGAAATAGGTGAATATTATTTTAGCTAGGTCCAGGGTTACCAGAAAAGCTGGTTTACTTATTTCTGTCTCTGTTTTCTGTTTTCAGTCTTATTCCACAATATAATGTTAAACTATCCTCTTTCTTATATTGTGTGAGATTTCACATCTAAAAACTATTAGGGGTATATTTAATAAACTAAGGGTTTGACAAAGTGGAGATGTTACCTATAGCAACCAATCAGATTCCAATTATCATTTATTTAGTACAGTCTACAAAATGGCAGCCAGAATCTGATTGGTTGCTATAGGCAACATCTCCACTTTTTCAAACCCACAAAATAGTAAATATACCCCCTTGAGTTCTGAAAAGCTCCTTAAACCTTTGCATATATATTATAAATATTATTAGTAGCTATAAAGCAAATTATATTGTAGGCTTTGTGGTTTTTAAATCACTAGTTACTGATGTCTACTGTTCTATACACCAGTGCTCCTCTACCAGTGTGCCTCGGCACACCGCTATGCCACGAGATGTTGCTAAGTGTGCCGCAGCGCAATGCCTCCAACAGGAGAAAAAGCACAAGATTTACTGTATGGCGGCACATGTGTCATACCATGGTTAACTGGAAGACCTTACCTTAAGGAAATAATTTCACCATTTGCACCATATGTTTTCTTCCTAAAATGTTTTAGTGCAGGATTTCCCAAACCCAGTCCCCAGGACTCCCCAACAGTGCAGGTTTTCCATATCTCCTTGCTGGAGAACAGGTCTCAGTGGCGCACGCAGGGGGGGTTTCTGAGTCTCTAGAAACCCCCCCTGTGCTAACTAAGTGGCCACTGTCCTATACAGCAGCCGCGACGCTGTCAAAGAAGCATCCGCGGCGGTGCTGTATTGTATACAGCACCGCCGCAGACGCTTCTTAGACAGCACCGCGGCTGCTGTATAGGACAGCGCTGGCGAAATGGGGTCTATTCATTACATTGTAACAGATCCACAGGTGGTCCTAATTATGTTACATGTGATCCAGAAAACCTGCACTGTTGGGGAGCCCTGAGGACTGGGTTTGGGAAACCCTGTTTTAGTGAAATGAAGAGTTTATTATTATTATTATTATTATTATTATTATTATTATTATTATTAATTTTATTATGTTATGATGGTGACACTTATGAATGTATTGCGTACGTATGAAGTTTCCGCAAGCGTGTTCCTTATCTCTCCGCTGCTGCTGCTGTCATAGCTATCAAATTCCAATTATAACAAGTATTTTTTTTTTTCAAGTTACAGAGTTTTTTTTTGCAGGTCGCGGGTTGCGGGTTATTGGGTGGGCTTCTAAATTTATGCACCTTCTCTCTCCCACATATGTTCCTTTCCTAACTTCCCCTCCCACTGTACCCAGAAGTCCTGCCATCATCCCTACTTATCGTTTCCTTGGGTATGGAGCCTGGGAAAGCACTGCCCCTTTCCTGTTACTTGCTGTGATTATCCCGTTTTGGTGAGTTTATGTTCATATAAGTTTCTCTCTTTCAACCACTGATCTCCGCCGCCTCTTCCCTCCGGCAGTCTCTTTCTTTCTCTCCCACATTAACTGTAAACCGACAGCACAACAACATCGACAAGCAGCGGCTTTCTCTCTCCCCGGGCTTAAAGTGCTAGCCCTTCGGAACAGGGACGTCTACAGTCACTTCCTATAGAAAGTTTCATATTGTGCAATGAAACTACTGTACTTATCAGAGTTCACGTAAACAGTGCTCAGCCTGAAATAACCCGCAAAGTTCATCATCATTATTTAGGCACTGTTAAAATAATCAACATAGAATATTATTGTTTTTGCGAACCATGTATTTTACTTTACACTGCACAAATAATCTGGTGTCCAGCTAATTAGAGTGTACTGTACTGTACTATACTTATGCTAGCTGTAGAATATGTAGAAGGGCCTTGACCAGGAACTTCGAGTTGCTCTTAAAATATCGAGCTGAATATAAAACTATTGTATCTATTAAAACAAGCACAGGTATCACATTAGTTGTACTTAAAAGTTAATATTAATTATAGTTATAAGATAACATAGTTAATATTAGTTCTAAGAAAAAATGTATTATTAACTGCAATGTTAAATTTAGCACATAAAACAATAATTAAATGTAATTTCTGTGTATGCACTTTGCAATTAATGTTTTTTTTGCATATTTTGTTTTTGGTGTGCAACGGAATTCTGGGAAGGGCTTAGGTGTGCCGAGGGTGAGAAAAGGTTGTGGAGCACTGCTATACACTGTGGGCCTGATTCAATAAGGAAAGTAAGGCAAAACATTGAGTAAGTTTTCTCCTGGAGAAAACCATGTTACAAATAAAGAGGTGCAAATGAGTTTAATATTTTGCACATAAGATAAATACTGTCTGTTTTTTCATGTAGCACAAAAATACTTGATAGCTTATTTGTACACTGAAATCTAAAGTTGATCTAGGACATGTCCTACCCCAACTATAAATCTGCCATCACATTTTAACTTTACCTCCCACTCAAATACAACATGGTTTTGCCAAGGCTCAAAGTTTCTTTTTTTAAGCTTTACTTTCCTTAATGAATTAGGCCCAATGTGTTTATTTAAAAATACATGTAAATTGGCTCTGCGTACTCTCAAATTCAACAAGGAATGGGTCTGAAGATGCGTGCGCTGATGATTTCAGGTGTAGGCCTGCTCACAAGACACTGCAGGATATGTTCAATACCTACATGGATTATAAATTTGCAAAAGAACTCTCAGAAAAAATTGAATTAATGTCCCCTTTTAACAATATAAGCATTACTGACAAAACAGTAAAAAAAAAAAAGTACTTTTTCTATTTATATTTTTCCCCATGAAGTCAGGGCCATCTTTTCCATTGGGCATGATGGGCAGGTGCCCGGGGGCCCCACGGGCAAGGGGGCCCCATAGGCAGGGTTCTTAATTAGAAAAAATAATCCTGCAAAAGAAAAAACCTGCAAAAAAAACCTTCAAGGGTCACTGAGCAAGTACATCTATCTATCTCTATATCTATATCTGTATCTCTATACATCTATATCTATATCTATCTATCTATCTATCTATCTATCTATCTATCTGTCTATGTATATATATATATATATATATATATATATATATATATATATATATATATATATATATATATATATGTAGGGGCACTGCTTTGCCCGGGGGCCCATAATGTTGTTAAGATGGCCCTGCATGAAGTACATTTATTAGGAAGTTCTTAATGTCTACTGAACATAAAATATGTTTTTACAGTTACTCCTGTTTGCAAACACATGTTCTAGCATGTATACGAGACTGCCATCACTAGCACTCAGTAGTTAGACCAACCCTGTAGCTGGAGCAAGAGATACAACAGAAAAACAAGTAATTTGAGATGCCCAAAGCTTGATTCGGACGTGGCTGCGTGCGCTTAAATTTAGTAGCCCCTTACTGTAAATTAACTACGGTCAAACACCCTTTCTCTGCCCTGTTCACTCACTGAAATCATAGGCTGTAGTAAGTGTCTTTTGTGTACGAAGACTGAGTAGATTTGACTGCGGTTACCGCGTATGGGCCGATTCTGGGCATGCACAGAGTGATTTTGTGTACAATATACTCAATACCGGCAGATACATGCCTTGATTAATCAGGCCCATAGAGTTCTGCAAAGAATGAGGATTTCAGGCAAAAACCTTTAGGCACATATAAGACCTCATTTAGATTTAGACGCAAAGTCCACTTTAGACGCATCCAACAAAAAAACACTATCACGCATGTGCAGCAAGCACCATATCCGCCTGCATCTTGGACGCAATTAACACTTGCGACAGCTTGCGGCTCACTACGAGAGAATGGGCGGAACGCGGAATTGTGAAAGTGTGACCCTGTAAGTAAATCCTAGACGCAGTGAGGCGCAGACGCAACACACGTCAAAACAGGGCTAAAGCTGTGCGGCAGGAATTAGGTGGCGCAAACAGTTAGCTAGCTGCAGGAACTGCTCGCAGCTCGGTAGGGTATTACGAATGGGACGCGACTGAGGTTGCTTGCCACCAATAATACCCTACCAAGCTGCGGCACACTCCCACTCCTACACTTCTTAGACAGACTTTCCGTCCGACTCTAAATGAGGTCCATAGTCTGCTCATTTCAACTCAATCACATTTCAATCCTCTTTTGTGCTTCTTTCAAATACATGTACTGTATATTTGTTACAAACTTTTAGTTCTGTTTCTGGGCTCAGACTGAAATGTTTTTCCCTGTAGGCAGCTTTGTTATTCAACATCTACCTAACATTACTCGAGATGTCTAACTTCTACCACATCCTACCTGGATAAAATCAAAATTAGCTCATTATACCATTAACATGTCTTACTACAATTACTCTCTATACACACAAAGTAAAAATAAAGAACTCAATAAATGTCAAACTGCCAATAAGAACTTAAATGAAAAAAAAACGTTTTAAAAAGTTTCAAGTTCATAAAACAATCAGAATCCTGCCACTTCCTGCAATATTTGCAATAAACCTAGGGGTGTGACTAGGGTCTTGAGGTCTAAAAATGACATTGAGCAGACAAAGAATTTACAGACACAAACCCCTGTATAGAGAAGTGGTACAAAACTTCATTTTGAGCGAAATACTTAAATTCTAAGAAATATTTCCTGTGAAACAGCTAATAGTAAAAATTGGCTTGGTCATTAAGGGAGAATACCATCCAGTCATGAAGTGGTTAAACTTTTGAAACAATACTATGCAAACACAAGCTAACTGCATACTTACCTACTTTCTTCAGCTCTCTTTTGGGAGCCTGCCAGTGGAGGTGGGCGTGAGGGGGCGGGGCGCCAAAAATCGCATCATTTTGGCCCCCTGTGAGGTCATAATGCAAACGTGTCATTTGACAGCGGGGGCGGGGCCAAACGCCGCGATTCACCGGGAAGTAAAGTGGACAGAATTCGGGAGATTGCCACACTCACCCGGGAGTCCAGGAGACTCTCGCAAAATGCAGGAGTCTCCCGGACATTCCGGGTGAGTTAGCAAGTATGGCTAACTGCAATGTAGCAATGCTATAGCTGCACTTTACTTATGTATGTTTTGGAATGTCTGACTTGATAAGTTTAGATCTGTATAAATAGCTTATATCCGGTAAAATCTGCTGTTGGTGTCATAGCTAAGTTTGTGTATTGCTAAGTATTTAAGGGTATAAAGCACTTCTGTTATCGGATTTTTACAGGTGCTACACATTTTTGAAAATTTTATATCCAAATTAAAACTTACATTTTTTTTTTTCAAAACAGCAAACAAAATTTAATTTAGTTTTTTAAGAAACATTTTTAAAAGCTTGTGGTCTTAGAACGATTTGGATGTTACATGAAAAAAGTAAACAAGGTAAAACAAAATACCTTCTAGTTAATACAGCATTGTGACACACGCTGCTTTCCACAGTATCACTATCACTCTTTCTAGTGAACCAATCTGACTACTAGGTTGTGGGGTACAGCATTACTGTAATCAGTCACACCACTGCTCTGCAGTAGTCAACCAGGAAAAGAAAGGGTTAGGGAAACAGGAAGAAGCGGGCAGTGAACTCTACTATATGGGGCAGTATGAAATAATGGCATTATAAAGCTGAGAGCATTGCAAAGTTATATATGGTGGCTTATTGGTATATAGGAGCATGGTGAAGTTATATATTATGGTATGGGCTGTTATACTGCCAATGTAATGTTATATACTGGGCACTGGGACTATGTGTCAAATATGTGCCGGTGCTAGACATTGGGCTGTATATGCTGAACAGTGCAGTGCATTTGATGTGCAGAGTTTTACTTTTTGCCTTTCCACACATGAATTTAACATTTTCTTAAAGGGATCACAAGGTTCAATTTTTTGTTATAGTTTTGTGTGAATTACTACATTTAATGTGGAGATGGTTACGCCAGCAGTTATTTCATATATCATGGGTATATTTTCAAGCCCATGACAATGTGGTGACCCTACTGTATGTAACTGTACAGTGAGATCTTATTTTTCTTGTGCAATGTTAAAGAGCACATGACACCTACGCATTCACTGGAGTGTTGAATCAATATACATTAGAATAATTCACAAGAAAAGAGGCATATGACTCAGGTACTGCATGACTAATAATCATGTGATACTGGTTATTATGTATCCTATTGAATTGATAGACTGCATTCTCATGAGTCTATTATCTGAATATAACACAAGATTTTTAAAGGACTCAATTGGAATTTGAGATATTGATTATAATACACATTCATTTAAACAATGTGTTTGAATAAAATTTTAGGGGTATATTTACTAAACTGCGGGTTTGAAAAAGTGGAATTGTTGCCTATAACAACCAATCAGATTCTAGCTAGCATTTATTTAGTACATTCTAAAAAATGGCAGCTAGAATCTGGTTGCTATAGGCAAGATATCTATTTTTTCAAACCCACAGTTTAGTAAATATACGCCTTAGACTTACTACATCCAAGGATGAAACATCAATTTGTAAGCTTCATAGGGCAGGAAGACTGCCTGAACAATGATATGATTACTATTACTTAAACAGCCATATTAAATTAAATGTAATTAAATAAGATTATAATTCAACATAATTGATTACAAATATTTGTGAAAAGATTTTAAAATGGTTTAATTCTATCTCAAAGCTGCATCATTCATTTTAAGAGAGCAGCAGAATATTTGTGCTTTCCAATAACTGCAGTGAACTGGAAATCATTTTGACATTTTGTTTATTGGAGGAAAAATTATGTCTTTTTCTTCCTTATGCAGGAAAGGTGAGTATTGTATTAATCTGTCATGACAGCATGCTAGACATTTTATGAACAATTATAAATATCCAGATGGCTTTACAAATCACTAAGTTTATGTTTAAAGATACCAGATGCCTTAAAAATTTGTTTTTAAAGGCCACCTTTGTAATATAAATTTCCATTGTTTAACTAGACTGCTTGAGCTGCGCTACATCAACTTGTATCTGCAAACAGAACCATATTTTGTTCTGTAGACACAATAGTTATAATATGGCTACATACAGAGCTGTCTTACTAGTAAGACCATAGTCATAATTAGAGATGGGCGGGCTCGGTTCCCCGAGATCCGAACCTACCCGAACTTCACCTATCCGAGTACCGAGCCAAGCAGGCTCGGTACTCTCCCGCCCATTCGGATTCGAAATCGAGACAAAACGTCATTGTGACTTCGTCGGATATCAGAGCTCGGTTCTCGTGATATTTGAAATGCATAAATACCCGCCTCTACACAAATCCATCGCCATTTAACAGAGGGAGAGAGCAGGGTTAGGTCATAGGCTGTATTAGAGCAGGGACAGAGCAATTATTGTATACCTTATTCTTTCAACTATTATTGAAATTCTGCTAGCAATTATATTAGCAATTGTTAGAGCAGGAAGAGAGGAGGATAGAGGAGGCATTTTTTTTAATATATTGCACTACAAGTGCTTTGGGGTGTCTCATATTCTCCAGTGTGAAACAACAATTTTTCTGGTGCTGAAAGTTTTATCTAGCAGCACTATCTATGTAATATTTTGCACAAGTGGTTTGGGCTCATTAAAATAGATTCAAAGCAGTTCACATATGAGCAGGAGCAGCAAGCAGGTGCTGGCACCAGTCCTGACGGTAGTGTTCCCAGTACATCATCTGGTAAAGCCTATGTAAAAGTACATAGTCTTTTTAAATCAGGCCAAAAAAACACACACAATTTTTTTTTTACCGAGTTGAAGTGAAAAATAAGTGTAACTGAGGAAAATTTAACTGCCGATAAAAAAAAATTGCCAAAATGCCATTCTACACACGCAGTGGCAAAGAAAGAATGAGGCCTTCGCTTTTTTCTTTTAGTGCCAGATCAAAAAATGTTACTGAGCCTTCTTCTTGTACGGTCAAGCAAGACCAAATAATTTGTAGTCCAAAAGTGGTGCACAACTACTGTTATGCGTGAAAGCTGAGCTGCAAGAAAACAGTAAGGCAGTAGAGGAAAATATATGCTCAGAATCAAAAATTACACCATTCCCTGTTGAGAGTCCATCCAACAGTGCTATGTGTAATCGTGAGCATTCTGATAGTGTACCCATAAAGAAGGGCCCTTTCAGCAGTTCTGCTGATGTGTGCCTGAACAGCCCGAGTGTAGCCGGTGATACACCAATTGAGGATACCACTTTAGAATTAGAAGAGAATGAGGGGGAGATTTGTGTAGGCGACGAGGGCGCTAATGAGGATGTTGATGAGGATGAGGTTGTTTGTGTCAGTCCTGCACCAGTTGCAGCAGTTCTGGCACGTGACAAGAAAAGGCCATTGTCATGCCTTGGTATAGAACAAAAAAATCCACTTCTTATGTGTGGAATTATTTCTACCCAAATCCAGACAACAGTTGTATAGCCATTTGTAGTGTATGTCAAGCCACAGTCAGTCGAGGGTGGGACCTTAACCATCTTGGATTCTCATCTATGTTACGCCATTTGATGAGAGTTAATGGCAAAGTGTTGGGAAAAGCTGAAAGTTCTTCCAAAAAAATTACAAGCACTTCATCATCAGCTAGGACCCTTCGGTCACCGACATTCCGACGCCTACAAAATACACCCACAACACCATCCTCATCAATATCCTTAGTAGTGCTCTGGAGATAGCCCTGCATCCCACTTAGTAAGGCTGTATGACTCCTGCACTATAATTGATTCCTCTGAAGAAAGCGTTAGTCCCACTGCTGCTGCTATTGCTGCTGCTGGGGGTGAATCGTCATCCCAGAAGAAGGCCAAGAAAAAGAGCAGTCCTACATTACAACAATTAACTGTGAAACAATCATTTGCTAGGGGAAGCAAATATGACAGCAGTCACCCAGTCGCCAAGCGAATCACAAACGCCATGGCTACCATGTTTGTGTTAGATCTGCGTCTAATATCCACAATAAACGCAGCTGGTTTTTCACAGTTAATTGAGGTTTTGTGTCAGCATTACAGAATTCCATCGCGACACCATTTTTCCCGTAAAGCTATTCCACAACTATATGAAAAAGTGTGTAAAAATGTAGAGATTGCGCTGAAAAATGCCATTCTGTCCACTGTCCACTTAATCACAGATATGTGGACAAGTGGAAGTGGGCAAACCAAAGACTATATGACTGTGACAGCCCACTGGGTTGGTCATTCACCTTCACCAGCAGAAACAGCAGCAGCATGTACACCACTACGTAACATTTGTCACAGGCAGGCACAGGCCACTCTTTGTATCACCGGCTTCACTAACAGGCATACAGCTGGCAATTTGTTACGAAAACTAAGAGATGTGATTGATACATGGCTTATACCACTTGGACTCTCCCCAGGATATGTCATTTCTGATAACGCCAACAATATAGTGCGAGCATTACAGCTGGGTGAATTCCATCATATTCCCTGTTTTGCTCACACCATCAACTTGGTGGTGCAGAGCTTCCTAAGAAACAATCGTGAGGTGCAGGAGATGCTTTCGGTGGCCCGTAAAATTTCAGGGCATTTCAGGCATTCTGCCACAGCATGTGGGAGATTGCAGCAGCTCCAAGAACAGTTTAACTTGCACCAACTTAAGCAAGAGATGTTAACTAGGTGGAATTCCACCCTGTACATGCTTCAGAGGATGGAGAAACAGCGCAAAGCCATCCAAGCGTATTGCACAAGCCATGACATTGGGAAAGGAGGGGGGATGTATTTCACTCTTGCACAGTGGGGAATCCTTTCAGTGCTGTGCAAGGTGCTGAAACCATTTGAAGTTTTGACGTGTGAAGTGAGTGCAGACTCTGCTAGCTTGAGCCAAGTCATTCCTTTAATTAGACTATTGGAAAAGCAGCTTGAGAAACTGAAGGAGGAGATGAAATCAAGCAATTCCTTGCCTTGTAGATCAAGTACTTAATTTGCTTCACAATGATCCTCAAGTTATTAAAAGCTTGAACTTGGATCATTAGGTTTTGGCCACTGTGCTTGATCCAAGGTTTAAGACCTACATTAAGTCCTTGCTTCAAAATGAGCGAGATGTGAACTTTTGCAAGAAGCTATTGCTCATCAAGTTGTCCGCTGAACTGGGCCTTGGCTTGACGATGTGTCCTCCTTCAGTTTCTCAAGCAGCTGCTGCTTGTAAATAATTTAATTTTCCAAAACGAAGCAGGGAAGACGCAGGGGACAGACCAGAACAGTTTAACATCTGGGCTGGTTTGAAAGGTTTTTCAAAAAAATGTGTGACCTTGCCCATAATTCCATCCAATCCGAGTA
This sequence comes from Mixophyes fleayi, assembly GCF_038048845.1. Lineage (NCBI taxonomy): Eukaryota > Metazoa > Chordata > Amphibia > Anura > Limnodynastidae > Mixophyes > Mixophyes fleayi. The sequence goes on along the minus strand of NC_134403.1, from coordinate 113,391,779 downwards.
TTAACATGCAAAGGATGGTGGAGGATTATTTTCAATAGGTAATTGATATGGAAATGTCAGACAGTCCCTTTCCTTACTGGGAAGTAAAGCAGGCCATTTGGAAACACATGTACAAACTTGCTTTGCAATACCTAAGCTGCCCACCCTCCATTGTGTACTCTGAACGAGTGTTCAGCACAGCCAGGAACCTAGTCAGTGATCGACGTAGGAGGTTACTTCCAAAAAATGTGGAGAAAATGATGTTTATAAAAATGAACTACATCTGCCATGAGGAAGGCCTTTACCATCAAAGACATCCAAGCACTGACAGTTCTCTAATGGCGGATTCAAGCGGAGATGAATTGATAGTCTGTGATGATGATGTACACACTGATGAGGGTGAGGATGAAGCTGAAGATGATGACGATGACATCTTTTTAAAACTTTCTATATAAATGTAGGGTGTTATCTACCCCCAAATAGGAAAGGGACTTGGGGCATTTCTATATCACGTACACTCTTGAAAGGCTGCTGTTTTGTCAATTTCACGATAAGGGTAGGGTATCATACACAGCCAGACACCAAACTGTCTTTGTTAATTTCTATTTATGTTGTCAATGATTTGATCACAGCAAAAACTGAATGCCATTACTCTCTTCTAATTCTCTTGGATCTCTCTGCTGCAGTTGACACTGTTGACCACTCTCTCCTCATACAAACACTACAAACCCTAGGTCTTGAAGACACTGTCCTATCCTGGTTCTCATACTACCTATCTAATCGCTCTTTCAGTGTTCATTTCTCTGGTTCCCCCTCTGCTCTGCTTCCTTTATCAGTTGGAGTACCACAAGGCCCAGTTCTAGGTCCTCTGCTATTCTCTATCTACACCACTTCTTTTGGAAAACTAATAAGCTCCTTTGGATTTCAGTATCATCTCTATGCTACACAAATTTATCTATCCTCTCCTGATCTCTCACCTGTGTTGTTTCTCATTACTGACTGTCTTTCTGCCATTTCATCTTGGATGTCCTCTCACCAGCTCAAACTCAATCTTTCAAAAACAGAATTACTAATATTCCCACCCAAAAACAGAAGTTACCTACCTGACATTTTTATTTCAGTTGGTAACATAGCCATAAATCCCATCCTGCAAGCTCACTGCCTAGGTGTAATCCATGACTCTAACTATCCTATGTTTCCCATATCGACTTTATATCTAAATCATGTTACATCTAAAAAAACATTTCCAGAACACGCACATATCTCACACAAGACACTGCAAAAACCTTAATTCATGCACTCATCATGTACTGCATTGACTATTGCAATTCCCTTCTTACTGGTCTTCCAAAAATCAGACTCAAACCCCTACAATTTATTTAGCATGCAGCGGTCAGACTGATTTTCCTTGGAAATTGTTCTTCCTCTGCTGAGCCACTCTGTTAAACTCTACATTGGTTTTCAACGAATCCAATCTAAAATTCTTCTACTAACATACAAAGCCATCAACAAAATTGCACCGACATACATCTCCTCACTTGTCTCAAAATATCTCCCAACTTAACACCTCCATTCTGCACAAGATCTGCGTCTCTTTTCCACTCTCATCACATCCTCCCATTCCTGGTTACTGGATTTTTTCAGGCTCAACCCACTTTGTGGAATTCCCTCCCTCGCACAATAAGACTTTCCAATAGTCTTCAAACCTTCAAGCGTTCTCTGAAAACCCACCTCTTCAGACAAGCTTATGATACTCCTCAACCACCATCTTTATCTCCCTAGATTACCACTCTCTACACAGCTAACACAAGACAACAACCCTCTGACCAACATTACTGTATGACTGATCATACAGACCACTTAATACTTTTTTACCTTTGCATTCTAGCTGAAAAATATGAAATATGATGTAGCATGTACCCTTATGTATCAAACTCCCATTGTCCCTTAGATTAGCTTACAAGCAGGGCCCACTTACCTCTGTCTGTATGTATTGCCCACAATTGTTTCATTACTGTTTGTTCTCAATTGTAAGCGCTATGGAATTTTCTGGTGCTATATAAATACATTTTTGATGATGATGATGAATGTGTGAGGGAAGTGAGCGGGGGTCTTAACATAGTGTGTGAGGAAAAAGGGGGTCTTAGTATAATATGTAAGGGAAGAGGGAGTCTTAAAATAATGTGTGAGGAAAGGCAGGTGTTCTTAATAGAATGTGGTTGATTTTTTTATCTGTGGGCTATTTAATTTATTGGTTCGCTATTTAATTTATTAGTGAGGCCTATTAATTTAAGATGGGGTGATGGGAACTTTCATTTAAAGCTGAAGTGGTTTGGGGCTATTAATTGAATGTGGGACTGAGTTTGGGGAGAAGGGCTATTTATTAAGTGTGAATATGAATTATTTAATGATGGGGATGGTTGTGGGAAATGGTTATATTTATTAAATGTAAATATTATTAATTTATTACTGGGGCTGTTTGGAGGGAGGGATTATTTTTTTATTTTTTTATTAAATGGGAGAACTGTTAATTTAATGTTGGTCTAGTTGGAGTGAAATAGTTATATTTATTAACTGTGCATGCTATTAAATTAATGTCAGGGAAATATATCTATTTAAAAAATCTCATATATCAAATGTTAATAGTATTATTTAATGTTGTGGCTGGAGGGAGGCTTCATTATTAAATGCGGATGCTATTGATTTAGCGCTGGGGGTGGTTGGAGTTTTTTAAATTACATGTACCCATTTTACTTCCCAATAGGGCCCCCAACATTCCAGGACCAGATAACCAGCACCTAAAGAAACCTGCAGCCACAGGTGGTGAAAGTGACAAGAACAGGTAGGAGAGAGCAGGACAGTCTGCCAACTGTCCTGAATCTAGTAGGGCAGTCCCGAATTTGAGTGACTGCCTCGATAAGTTAGGATTTGGTCCGACTTCAAGGACAGTTGGGAGGTATGTCCCGCTTCACACTGTACGACTTGTAAAGCCAGAGCTGCATGCACCTATCAGAAGAGTACAAAGTATTGCCTGTGTATTTGTCTACAATTTGTCTAAAATGATAACGAAATTTAATCCAGCTCTGTCACCATCAGCTTAGATACATCTGACTCAGCATACCCCTGCAATATGTGTCTTTCTTTGGGATACATTTTAGGCGGATACTGCATCCTACTGTGCATGAACCCTAAGTGTACCCTACAAATCAGAAATGTACATCTTGCATCAAGATGAATACTGTTGCTTTAACAACAACATGCCACAGACGTTTTAACCTGTTTACATCACTTTAAAAGAAAAAAGAAATGGCATTTTTACATGATCATACCATTTTATTTGTATAATCAAATCCAGCACACAATCACTCACTTTGAGAAAAGTCATGTTAGCTGCTTCTGGTCATAAAATGCAGATATTGCAGAATTTATGTAGTCTATTACTAATGTATCACTTTCAAATATTTGAGCAAATATCTCTCTCATTACAATAAGTTCTAAAGTAATTGTTTTGTGTTTCATATCACTAAAGAACTCTACACAGATTTAATCCAATTAGGTACCACATTTTATCTGCCTGTTGATAAAATCTTAAACTTGAAATAATGACAGCTCAATTGTCCCCATGCTATAAAGAGTTATATAAATGAGGATTCAGCGTACAGCATTTTAGGAAAGGTCAAACCGACTTAGGCTGTTGTCCGAATGTAATAGTAGACTGTATTTAGATATGTTTTATTCTTTTCAGTAAAATTTCAGTCAAATTACAAACTTCATCAAATATTGCACAAAACCATCTGCTCAGATGGACCATAAAAATTCAGGAGGAGGCATGGACCTATACAAATGCAGAGCAGTACAAAGGGTACAATTATCATACCACTTGTGCTTAACTTGCTAATTTCTGCCACCGCTTATATTCATAAAATTTATTATTAAGCCCTTAGCCACAAAAATACATTTCAATGGAGATATCATCGGAGTCAAGGTGGGGAAATTGGACCATAATATCTTGTATTTGAACGACATACACCTGACACTATCGGACCTGTCCATTTTCTTACCTCCGCTCCTTGTAAAACTTGACACTTATGGCCAACTTTCAGGATAAAACGTCATCCTCCAAAAGAAGGAAATTCTTGACTTCTATCTCACAGACTCCATTAGAACAAATCTAGACCAACAATTCAAATGGTGCCATAAGAAATTTAAATACTTTGGCATACACATTACCAAGCTAACTATCCTAATCTATTATACCAGGTCAAATCCGACCTGGAAAATTGGAACCTATACCTCATCTCTTGGATTGGGCATATTAAGTCAAACAAAATGAATATTTTGCCCAGATGTCTTTACCCTTTTCAGGCTCTGCCTATCTGAATCCCTCCCTGTGTATTTACAACACTATGCATCGGAATTCATTTGGGCTAAGAAGAGTTAACATTCACATCCTCCAGAGTTGAGACATAGGTCTGGGATTCCCCAATTTAAAGCATTATTACCTAGCAGCACAACTCGCCCAATTTGTATTATGGAACATTCACAGTTCTACTAGAGTCTGGACCTCGATTGAAGCAGAGAGCTTGGGCATTTCCTCTTTCTCCCCTCGAATAAGCTGCCCAAGGGCTTCTTACATCGCCAAACTGTTGCTCATACACTGACCTTCTGGGACTGAACTAACACAACATTTAAATTAGCTCCCACTCCCAGCTCGATCACTCTGCTTTTGAATAACCCCAAACTTTCACCTGGGCATATTATCACATCATTTAAATCATAGATGAGGAATTGTATTCAGCATTTAAATAACATCACTAAAGATCTCTGCTTCCCTTCATTCGATGACTTAAAAATTATATATAATATACCACACAAAAGCTTCTCAATGCTTACAGCTAAGGAATTTCCATTCCACCAACAAAATCAGTCTATGAACCAGGCCATTGACCTTTTTGAGTCACTTTCCCTTAGGCTCTCCTCAACTAAAGGTCTCATATCTCTTCTGTATTGGGAAATTAAAACCCCAAATGTGAATGTGAAAGACTCAAATGAATTGGCATGTGAGGAAGATTTGATGGAGACTCTAGGAGGAAATAAGAGCTAGCACTGCCTCTAGCTCTATCTGTGTCAAAATCAAAGAATACGCATATAAACTTTTATATCAGTTGTATCTAGTATCTACTAAACTGAACACAATCTTCCCTAACTCATCCAGCAGATGCTGGAGGGGTTGCTCACCAGATGGCTTCTTCCTTCATATATGGTGATAATGACCCAAATGAATGCAGTTCAGGCTAGATTTTAGGAACTGTGTCCCAGTTACTGCCACTTGACATTCCCCTCGTCCCCAGGTTCTTTCTCCTGCCTTTTGGGATTCCATCTGCTACAGCCCACCAGATAAAAAATTTCAGACATATAGCTTTGAATGCCTTGTGCCAAATAGCCACAGACTGGAAACAACCCCATGCCCCAACGTTGCAGACGGTTATTGTCAGAATCTTGTATACATATAAAATGGAATACAAGACCAGTATTCTTCGCAACATGTCTAACTCATTTAACAAAGTCTGGGCACCATGGGCTTCCTTTTTCCATATTCAATGCCCTTCTTAATATATTTTTTTAAAACTTTTAATCCTGTTCCACCTGGTCCCTACTTCCCCCTCTCTCCCCACCACACTTGCTTGCATCTCTCTTCTTCTCCCTCTCCTTTTATCCCTCATGACAGCAAGTCACACGGCCTCCCTACTTGAACTTATTGTTTCGCTCTTCTATCCTATCTGAAAAATTGGTTCAGCGTTTATTGTTTGTAGCCTCCTAAGTGATTGTTTGATATTTTGGTACTCTTGCACTCTTTATCTACTCTGATTGTTATTTATATAACTCTGTATCTCTGAGTGCTCACATGTTTATTGTCCACTACAATGTCATCATATGCTGTTATATTCTGAACTTCCAACAACTAAAGTTGTTTAAAAAAAATGCTTATTTCGTGATCTACCCATCGTTCTGCAATAATATACTCTGTGATTCTAGAAAAAAAAAAGGTAACAGCACAAAAATAGATAATAATACATGATGTCACAAAACGAGAATTAAATGGTCTTAATGTTGTATCAGACAGAAATAGAAAGATATTGATCCATAGTCCCTACTGAGTTAAGTTACCATCAATTTCCTCCCAAAATAATAATAAACACTCTTGAAACATTTATATTATGTCCATAAATGTGGTCAGCAGATGACCATTGTTGGTTTGTGTGTGCACTCAATTGATGTCTTTACTAGCAGGTCCATTGTGATCCAGCATCATGAGTAGGATATGTTTCCAATTTGATCACACATGTGGTTGGCCAAATTTGACCAGTCTGGTTATTAAGCGCTCATGTAGGAAGCCCAGAATGGGGAAGTTAATTTTTCTGAACATAACTGCTATCAGCCTGTGTTTTCAATTTGTATAGACTTGCAGAAAAACGATCATATCAATTTCATTTAGTTAATTTTTGTTCATGCCAATCATTTGAAGGGCACACTAGCAGTGATATAGAGCATTGCTCCATGTATAAAAAAAAGTTATCTAGTCTGTACACAACACTATTTATAGATGATGAAGATTGAGGGAAAAACTATAGCTATGACAATTGTGGATGGATTAAATCCAAACAAGGCATAAGGCATGGACATATTTCGTGGGGCTCTCCTGATCTTTTCTCCAAAAAACACATTGCATAAACCTCATCTGCTACTGAAAACCCCCCTCCCCCAGTAACATTGCAGACAATGCCCCAATTGTCGCAATGCATATTACACAAATGCCAGTGCAACACTCCAAATTTTAATTTCTCAGGACTAGTGTTTGCAGTAAGATGGGTGTAATGAACCTGAGGGGATTCCTAGTTCTAATCAAGATTGACGCAAGCTGACCAGAGGTGCGGAGTCTAACGAGTGTTTACCAACAACAGACGCAAGATGAGATAGACTTGGCTGCCGGAAACTCGCAGGTCACGGCCCACTGGCCAGCCTCTGATGTAGCTTGGCAGTCTGGAATAGGAGCAGAACAAGATGGCTGATGGCAAAGCAGTGCACTGGGGCCCTACCTGCACAACCAGTCAAAAAATACTGTTGCATCGTAGCCTTCACGCTTCATTGCACTCCGTTACATTTCTTTCATTATTCATGTTTAGTAGGTAGCAGGGGGAGGCAACTGACGAGGACTATTAAAAATATTAAAAGAACTTTATTACAGCTTTACGGGTTCAAAAAATTATGTATGTTGATTTTGTCTCGTCAAAGTTAAGATATGTATTTGCAACAAAAAGATTGCATGTACAGAGAACAGCTGATGCTGGGGTGATTAGTCCACCTAAACATTTTAATAAATAGGGTTTGAAGATTCTGAATGAATCTCCAAGAATAATATCCTAAAAAAAAATTGGCAAGCCTATGGGCCTATGGAGCCCCTATGCCTGTGGTGTGACCTGGGCAACTGCCCAGCGTGCCCATGCGTTAAGATGGTTCTGGCCCTGAGGAGGGGTAAACTAGTGCAAAGTCAGATGAAGCTGGTTCGGTAGACTTGGAGGGACTAAGTACAATGTAGGAGACAGAAAGGAGGTCAGAAGGAAGGCAGAGGTTCTGTACACACGCTGGCAAAAGGGGTACTAATGGAGGTTACAGAGGCAAGGTCAGGACAGGCCAATTCAGTACACTGGATGCAGAGAGTTATATTGCAAGTAACAGTAGTGAAGCCAGCGGCAGGCAGAGGTCCAGTACACGCAAGTTTAGCAGAAGACAGGAACACAATGATTGGAGACCGATGCCGGAGGACCAAACACACAGGGGAGTCAGACATGAAGATACACAGTGCTCTGACACCACAGGAGTGTCAGAGTGAAAAAGATATAGAGAGCCCCGTTTCAATAACCCACCCTGAATTGCGGTCACATGACCATCGATACTCGGAAGTGCTGCAGCTACAGTGAGGAGATGCAATGCAGGGGGCTGGACGGGTAATAATCATAACAATAGGGAGATAGCCCATAAGTATCAGCAGCAGCATTTCAATTCTACATGAACCTTTATATAAGGAGTCACTAGCACACTACCAAAATGCTCCAAGATTACTTGGCTGCGCTCCTCTTTCCTTTCCATAACACTTTTTAACCTAGGAAGATGCCAGTGGCATGGTGACTGCAAAGGTGCAGCTACACCTCTGCTAGTCATCATGTGTTTGGGTAACATTCTTCCTCTTTTATGCTCAGTGTTTGCATATGTTCCTTTGCTACAATCCAGCATTGATAGGCAACTCCTCACAATTAAACAGTAAAATATTAATATTCAAACATACATTACACATAATTTTAATAATAGTGTGCCTTTGATTGGTTGATTTAAGTAAGCAGCCTCAATAAACATAAGTAGAGGCATATGGTCCTTGTCCATGTTTTATCATATCAAAGTCAATTTGATCTACAGCCAACATAATTTTCAAAGCTAATGCATTTCTTTGTCAGTTTTCAGATTCAGACTGTAAAAAAATGTTCCCTTTGAAGTAATACTATCAAATATTTCTTCTGTTTCTTAGTTTAAGCTGTTAAATGCCACCTAGCCCCAACCATCCTTTGAAGTGGACCTGTAAGCTGCCCATTAAACAGGTATATTAAAAAATGCATATTTCCCTAATACTGTTTCTTTATCAGATATATGGTTTTCTTTTACTTGAAATATAAATACTCAAATGAGCACATCTACATTAATTTAGAACTGGAAATAAATGATATTGCTTGCATTCCCCTCCCCTGAGAAAAATAACGGGAAAGAAAACGATGCGCTCAAGAAATTATCTTCCAGCAAATGTGAATCAATGGGTTTAATTAGCATCATGAGATCATGTATGTAACTGGTTGAAAAATGTGCAAAGTTTTGAATCTGAATTTTTAATGTAGACAAACAAGGCTATTCATAGCACAGCACTTGATTATCTTCAATCCCTAATCAAACGATCCTAAGCTTTCTGTAATTTACTTGCTGCTTGCACAGAGAC